>NC_090928.1:152208367-152511397 GCF_040938575.1 Ambystoma mexicanum
TGGGACTGTAAGGGGAATGACTGCATCCTACCCAGCGGTGGGTGAAAGTCATAAGTAGTTAAGCGGGTGCAAATAGCAAAGTTGAGTATTTTGTTGAGAGAAGTAATTCAGTATAGGGGGAGCCCCATGAGGAGGCTGGAGAAGTAATCCATTCTACTGAGGACCAGGGTGGAGACTGCAAGTGGTGAATGGGGTGCATTTTCCAATACTCATGTGCAATCTCAGTTATCAATAAGAAATTCAAACTGGACCAGCCTGAGACAGGGGCATTGTTTAAACACACTACCCAAGGCACAAGCTCTGACACCAGTTCTCTGTTTGGTGACCTAAAAATCCAGACTCTTGATGGATCCCATATAACTGTTTACATATAATAATTGGAAAAATGTTGATCATGTCTGCTCTATGGCTAAGCAATAATAGGCAGCGAAGCACATGAGGTACCATATTGGCCCTTTGCATATATGTATTAATATTTTGTATTTTTTGTTTATTAATATATTTTTAGCAAAATCGGCTTTGCATATATACAGCATTTTGTTACAATACACTTTTATACTCATCCATCAATCCTATATCACAAAACCATAAAAATAAAATATGTCACATAATATAACACCCATCTTCCCGCATAGAGTTACATTATATAATAAATCCAAACTATACTTATATCTCTAACAGCAACAACATTCAGAATGTTAAAATGTCCTCAAATAAAATTATATCACATTGCATGACAGTTCATTTAAAATCTCTGTACATTCCATAAAAAAGTTCACGAGAAATTATATAAAATTAATATTGTTTCCTTCCATGAATTTGTTCCACATGTTTACTGTTGCTGTACTATTGCATGTATTGTTGCAGCGTTTGATCCATTTTGTTCGTAGAGTGTTTAGGCTTTCACAGTTAGTTAAGATGTGTTCTGCTGACTCATCAGAATGTAAAATTACAGGCGAAAGTCATGAAATTAGAAAAAGAACCGGCAACTGAGAAACAACTTGCATTAATGGCAACAGCTCCAGATGAAGTTGAAGTTATATCATGATAAAGCAGGTAAATATCAGGCGGTAGCTGAGCGAGCTGCCGTCAGAGTGGCCCGTTATAAATACAAAAAGAGAAGGGCTTAGTGAATTCTCGCAAGGTAGCAACTGTGATTGGAACCACAGGGGTGGACTGGGACCCCGATCATTGGGATGGAGACGTATTCGATAGTACTTGTACTGAGAGTGGTTCGGAACCAGAAACCATACCCAAATCGGCACCTACTCGTAAAGAGGTAGTGGTTATCCCGGTGATTCAACTGAGAATGGGTCGTAATCCCAACAATCCAGGGGGAGGGCTAGTGGACATGACCACATTGGAGGATTAATCACAGCAAGAAATTGGGGAAATAGTTAGCCGGTTAAAACAAAGAGCAGGAGAACCCTTGCTGACCTGCATGGTCAGGTTACTTGATGGAGGGGCAGCAGATCTTCACGTAGATGTGACGGCCTCTGCTTGGTTTTAACAATTGATGCAAGGAAGTCCAAATACAGGGGATTCTATGTGTGGGCCATCCGCCAGAGGCTGATGGTAGAGAATCTCAAATGTCCTTGCTGCAAATGGCGTTCCAAGGATGTAATTGCAAGTATCCTATTGCCTCAGATTGGCCGACCGAGAAAAAGAACTGGTACATGCTGAAAGAGTCTATACAAAGAGTGAGGGAACATGGCATGAAAGAGGCAGTCCATTTAGATATCACGAGCATATGGGGTTAGTAGCATTGTCTGTCCTAGCTAGAAATACTATTAGCCGTACCGCCCCTCTGGCATATAGGAATGTTATAATGACTCTACTGGTGGGAATGACAGCTACAATAACAGATGAGGTTGTAGATGCTATTATACAATTGGCGGATTTAGTAGAATCGGAAAAGGATGTGGAAAGACCCTGAGAATGGGAGAGGGAGGTGCAAAATGAAAGGCACACTCCTGGGAAGAGGTTTGCAGATGTGATTCGTGCATATCTAGAAAGGATATGTTCCTAGCATTACTGAAAGATGGGGTACCACAAGGGGATATCAATGAAATTGAAACACGAGACATGTATCAATTGTAAAAAAAAGCAGGGGTTGGATGGAAAGGAGCATTATAAACATGCAAAACGTCCAGAAGTGCATATGCAAGAGATGGGGGAGGATTTTTTGCATCGCCTCCTGAGAAGGGAGATGATGTGTCCTCGGATACGTCCAACCAATCTCAGCCAACATATGCTGATCTGAGGAAAATGGTGAGGGCAATGGTGGAGATGAAATTCAGAAACCTGCACTCAAAATATGAATAGAATGATGGTCAAACTCCAGTAACAAATGCCCAAATCAAGATAGATAGACAACGTCATGTAAAAGTAAAAAGGAGATTTCAGAAACCAGGAGCAGTTTGTATTTTCCTGGAATGGGAGGCAGTATATGTTCAAATGTCTTCCAATGGGGTATATACATAGTTCAAATATCTGTCACCGGATGGTGGCAGAACAAAAGAGGCTAACTGCCCTGGCAAATTTGGCAAATCGATTACATCAGTCCAATGCCCATTAGCTAGGGATGTCAATATACATGTACCATTGTGGACATGTATTCTAGTTACTTGATGGTATTACCAGATAAAAGAGCCACACAATTGAATATGATTCAATTATTAGATCAAGTGGCAGTGTACTATGGTGTTCCCTTTCAAATGCAGAGTGACAATGGGTCCCATTTTAAGAAAAAATTGGTTTGAGACTATTGACAGGAAAAAGGAATTGAATGGATTGTTAGGCAGAATTATATGCAGTACCCTCTGGGAACACTACACACAATTAAGACTACAAGTGACAGTACAATTTCACCTTTGGTACAAGCCTGTACTACACAGTTATATTGATGGCAGTAGCGGAGCAGCCAGACTTAACTCAAGAGTATTTTTACAAAGGTAGCGGGCGCCCCTCTCTCGCAAGAACAGACATGATAACCTGTTCAGTGGTTATTAACCACTTGAGAGTTCGCAGCCACTGCTTTTACTCACTGTGCCTTTCACAGATGGGAAATATCCATTTGCATATCAGTCTTTGTCCTGCCCAGGGGCAGTCCAGCACCGAAATACAATGGCAATTCCAATCTGAACGAGAGTACCAGACGTGGTCTCCCTCTCACTGTGCTTAGAGAGGCATCAGCTTCACCTCACTGATGATCCCCAACAAGGGTGAAACACGTGTATGGGGTTGCTGGTGGTACTCTCGTTCAGGACAAAGACTGATATGCAAATGGATATTTCCCATCTGTGAAAGGCACAGTGAGTAAAAGCAGTGGCTGCGAACTCTCAAGTGGTTAATAACCACTGAACAGGTTATCATGTCTGTTTTTGCGAGAGAGGGGCGCCCGCTACCTTTGTAAAACTATTTTTTAAGGAACCTGGGATTGGTAACCCTTGGTCTCCTGGGGGCAACCAGACGTGGTCTCCCTCTCACTGTGCTTAGAGAGGCATCAGCTTCACCTCACTGATGATCCCCAACAAGGGTGAAACACGTGTATGGGGTTGCTGGTGGTACTCTCGTTCAGATTGGAATTGCCATTGTATTTCGGTGCTGGACTGCCCCTGGGCAGGACAAAGACTGATATGCAAATGGATATTTCCCATCTGTGAAAGGCACAGTGAGTAAAAGCAGTGGCTGCGAACTCTCAAGTGGTTAATAACCACTGAACAGGTTATCATGTCTGTTCTTGCGAGAGAGGGGCGCCCGCTACCTTTGTAAAACTAAAAAAAAAAAAAAAAAAATTAACTCAAGAGTAAGTGAGCAGTCCAAATAGTTACACAAAGGACAGCAATTACTATGATTCAGGCAAACACTGACTCAAGGTTTCTAAGTAAAAGAATATATATTTATTTACTCAACAGTTGTATAACATTTTCACTATTCAAAGCAAGTCAAAAATCACAATTATAAAACACCACACCACTTCCCTTAAATTCCAAAATGAACTGGGAACAAAATGGCACTCCAGCAATTTAAAAGAGAGGGAAAGACAAAGTTATTAGAAATTAGGCAACACCAACAGGTAAGTACTCTGAGCAATTTGAACAAGAGAGACTACAGTGAGGAAATCAGCTAGAAAAGGCTTAGGGCCAAAGTAAATAGGTCAAATGTCTTTTGCTCAAGACCACACAGTTCAGGGTAGTTTGCGGTAAAGTTCATGGCGCAGATTCCAGACGAGGTTAGTTGGTAGAAAAGATAGTTCAAAGAGAAGAGAAAGACAAGTGCTCGGATTGGAGGAAGGTTTCAAACACTTTCACCGTAGTTGAACGAAACGGACAACCAGATTTGCACAGTACCTTAAAACAGAGAGGGAGCTGTAGCTGAGGCGGACGTTCCTGGTGGTTCCTGCAGGCTCAAGGTTCATGAAGCGACTGTCGGACTGACTGGAGGGTCCTGCGCTACCCAGGGAAGAAGCCAGCAGCAGAGCAAAACAACGAATAAAAGGTGCGCTCCTTAAAACCCAAGCAGGGTCCGACCTTCCTGGCTATCCGGCCCACTGTAGCTCTGTACAGCGAATTCGACCAGAGGAGGGGTCCTGGCTTGTAGTTTGGGTGAACTGGTTGGTCCCACTAGCTCAAGGGAAGAAGTTTCCTGGAGGATCTTCTCTGTCATCGGATTTGGAGATTCTGACCTGCAGCAGGGCTTCACCGGGCGGTTCAGTCATTGTAGAGATCCTCATCTTCCAGTTCCTCATTGGTTCTTTCGTTCCAGTGGTGACTCTGCTCTTCCAGTCCCAGAGACCTGCTTTTTATGCAGTTTTCCCCCATTCATACAGCCTGGCTGTCAATCACACAGCAGGGTGGCTGGCTGGCAAGGCCAGTCCCCTTAGCCAATCAGACAAGAGGGTGACTTGGGTTACTAAGGCAACCCATGGCAGGGGTCCGAAAATCCCTCCCTCACATCCTGCCCCTCTAGACTATCAGGTGCCTTAAGGAGAGCTTCTGTGCAGAAGCCTGCAAAAAGACACTGAACAAAGGATCATCCCAAGTTTGGCGCACAGAGAAAAAAACAAGAAAGACTTACACAAAAAAGAAATGGCGAATAACCCCAGCCAGAACCAAAATAAAATATATTTGGTCAAGCGGGTTTATGTTCGAGGCTAATATAATAGCCTGGAACAATACCACGTTTATATAATATAATCGCGGTAGGAAAGTTAGGGTAGATACCACTGCCACCAGACAAGTCTTAATGTTAAGGCAGCAAAACAAGGCTCCAAGAGGCACAGAAAAAAAGGGATAGGAGTTAACCCTTTTCAATACTCCGTTGAAGGTGGGGTGTACTGGGTCTGTGGTTTAACGTGACTATATAAAGTTAATGGCAACTTTACCTGTTTCTGGCGGACAGTAGTCAGCCACAGAAAAAGGGAGTCAGTGGGAAGTCTCAAAGACAACCCTGTGTCAATGCACTGAAGGTGCTGTGTAACACACACTAAAAGTGGTGCACATGCAGTAGGTGAGGCCCCAGTGCCCAAAATCACACAAACAGTGAAAATACACACAGCAAAACACATGTAAGAGTGGGAAAAAAAGGCTCAGACTCTTACCAGGTGAAACAATAAATCCTAGAAATCCAGCAAAGCTGCTGAGGGACACTTTAGGTAAGGGAAATCAGCCATTTATGAGAATTCTCCCTAACACTCGCCCCCCAGACCCCCAGCCCCCCAGACTAAGGAACAGGAGGATTTAATCCACTCCTGGATGAATCTCTACCTCCTGTCCATTATAAACATCCTAGAGAGACCATCAGCATTTTAGTGGTGACATCCTGCTCTGTGTGCAATGGTAATATCAAACCCTTGCAGGCAGATTGACCATTTTAGCAGTTTTGGGTTTTCCCCTTTCATTTGCATTAACCATCTCAAGGGTTGGTGGTCAGTTTGAATCACAAAAGTATATCCATACAGGTATGGTCTAAACTTCTTCAAACTCCACACAATGGCAAAACATTCACGCTCTTTGGTTGCCCACCTTGTTTCTGGTTCCTTCAGTTTCGGTTGATGAAGCAAATGCAGTGCTCCTATCTTTCTCATCCAGTTGACTAAGGACTGCACCTATACCTTTATTGGAGGCATCTGTCTGCACAATGAAGGGTTGGTGATAATCAGGAGTTCTTAGTACTGGAGCTTGACAAAGGGCTTTCTTCAGGCTTTCAAAGGCTTGAGTGCACTCCTCATTCCATCTAACCTTTTTTGGAAATTTCGGAGAGGAGATCACATTCAAAGGAGAATCTATGGTCCCATAGTTCTCCATAAAATTCCTGTAGTACCCAATGAGACCTAGGAAAGCTCTCACTTGGGTTTGAGTAGTAGGGGTGACCCAGTTTTGCACAGTGTGTACTTTGCTGGGCGATGGCCTTATCTCACCTCCTCCTACCTCATGACCAAGGTAGACCACTTTACTCTGACCAATTTGACATTTGCTTGCTGTTATGGTCAGATGGGCCTGCTCAAGAGCCTGCAAAACATATCCAAGGTGATCAATATGTTCTTTGCATGTAGGGTTGAACACTGCAATTTCATCCAAGTATGCCATGCAGAAGTCCTCCATCCCATTCAGAACTTGATTAAACATTCATCGAAATGTAGCAGGTGCATTCTTTAGTCCAAAAGGCATTACCTTAAACTGGTAGAGGCCTGCTGTGGTATAAAATGCTGTTTTCTCCTTGGCATGGTCTGTCAGTTCTATATGACAATAGCCTGAGGTTAGGTCAAATGTACTGAGGTACTTGGCTGAACCCAGTCTATCCACCAGCTCATCAGTCCTTGGCAAATGATGGGCATCAGTCTTAGTGACTGCATTTAGAGCTCTATAGTCCACACAAAATCTCAGTTCCTTAGATCCTGCCTTTGGTACTAGAACAACTGGACTAGACAATGGACTTATAGAGGGCTTTATAACTCTGAGAACAAGCATCTTGTTGACCTCTACTTTGATGTGGGATCTCACATGTTCTGACATTCTGTAACCCCTGCTGTTAACAGGTAAACAGTCACTAGTGAGAATATCATGCTGGCCCCAAGGGGTCAAGCCTGTTGCTAGAGGAAACAGGGAGGCAAACTGATTCAACAGAGCTTTGTACTCCTCCTGTTGTTCAGAAGTCAGTTGAGAAGAGAGATTAACTCCTCCCATCTGTTCATCTAAAGGGTGGCCTCTGAGGAGGTCAGATAGAGGTTCATTCTCCTCTTCCTCTTGAGCTGAAGCTAGAAGCACAGCTCCTACATCTGGTCTTGAGACATATGCCTTTAAACGGTTGGTGTGAAAGACTCTGGGGGACTCCTTAGGTATGCCTAAGTACACCAGATAGTTCACCTCTCCAAATGTATCCACAACCTTGAAGGGTCCTATACACTTGTCGTGCAAGGCCCTCTGCCTTGTTGGCACCATAACTTGTAGATGCTGGTCTTGAGAAACCTCAACCATGTTGGCCTTCTGGTCATGCCAATGTTTGACCAGAGCGTGACCTGCTGTCAGATCTCTCTGCCATCTCGATACTCTAATAGGGAAAAGAAGTACGGCATCACCTGTCAAGTACCGGCACATCCGCAATCACAACATGTGGATTCAGGAAAAAGATGCGGGCCGTAACAAAAGAAAACTCTGCCTACCCAGAATGCAGCCTGGGGCTTGGAAGGTAGCCTGGCAACGTTGGCGTCACTTGCATTGCAGAGTCTTTCGGCATGCTTGACGGTATCACGCAAAGGAAATCACATGACCCGTTCTTCTTAAGCTCCTCCCTGTGATTCCGCCGGCGCTTCTGAACTTTTTTCAGTGGTGTTATGTTTTGCTGTCCTGCTCTCTTCTCCTTGATTCCCGTATCCTGACTGCGCCTTGCCCCCCCCCCCACTTCGATATTGTCTTCCTTGTTATGACCTCGGATCGTCCCTGTTCTGCATTTTGAACTATGAGTAAAGCAATTGCTGCCTTCCTGCCTGACCACGGACCGCTACTGTTTTGCCTTGGATATTGATTCTACCTGCATTGCCCGCCCCCTACCTGACCGCGGACCGCATTCGGATTTCTCTTGGATTACATTACGAACATTATTGCCTTCATCTTTCAAGACTTTGGATCGCTCCTGGATTGCACTGTGTTTTGTTTCTTCTTGCTCCCACGGAACTTTGAACTGTTTACTTTCTGAAACTCACGAGTACACGGACTAGAGACTTCAGGTGTACTGTGTGGGTTGTTTCCGTTTTCTTCTGCAATTCACTGAGGGATCTCTCCACGAACTACTTCAGCTCCCGTACTCTGTTACCGTTGGACAGGAGTCCACAAACGGTAAGATTGCTAAACCAGTTTGAGGGATCTCCTAATAATAACTGAAATTAGGTGTCCTTAGTATTAATGCTGCTGTGCTCTCTTTGCTTAGACATCAGGTGTCTGCATTTACCAACCGTATCAACACTGCCTTACCTGAACTAGCAGGTTAGTGGTATTCTGTGTATGGTGTTTTGTTTTGCTTTAATTATCAATGCAGTTCTGACACTTGCCTTGTTTTCATCTGGTGGTGTATTTTCCGGTCCATCGTGTCTCCACTTCCACGGATCCTGGGTCAACTGTCTCCTGTCTTTCCATTAATAGACCATTCTAGATGTCGATTCTAACAGCCAGACAGGTACATTATTAGGAAGACTTCGTCTTCTACACGACGAGGCAACTCGCTCCATTTCAAGTGCTTCAGAGTTCTGACACCTGCTTTCAAGTTATCACTTGCTTCTGCCATCATGTGTGACATTCTCCTCTGGAAACCTATCACATAGTCAGTCACTCTAACTGGCTTGGGGGAAGGAGCACTCTCCAAAGCCTCCTTTAATATGGCCAATGGACCTCTGACTGGATGGCCATAGAGACGTTCAACAGGACTGTAACCAACTCCCTCCTCAGGGACTTCTAGGCATGGCAGTAGAAGGTCCCACTTTTTCTTAAGGGGCTCTTCTAAAGCACCTATCATGCTCTTCATAGTACGATTAAACCTCTCTACCAGTCCATTTGTCTGTGGATGGTAGGCTGTAGAGAACTTGTAAGTGACACCACAGTTTTTCCACATGGCTTGCATGTAGTGGGACATAAAATTGGATCCCCTGTCGGATATCACTTCCTTAGGAAACCCTACTCTGGAAAAATACCAAGTAGAGCCTTAGCCACAGCCTGAGTCGTAACAGTTAACATTGGTATGGCTTCTGAGTACCTTGTAGCATGGTCTACTACAACCAGGTTAAACCTGTTCCCTGAAGATGTGGGAGGGTCAATGGGACCGACAATTTCAATTCCCACCCTCTCAAAAGGAACTCCCACCTCTGGGAGAGACACCAAGGCTGCCACATTCTTGGCTCCACTCTTGCCAGAGGTTTGGCAAGTTTGACAGCCCCTACAGAATTTGTCAACTTCTGAACCCATTTTAGGCCAGTAGAAGTAGAGAGAGAGCCTTTCCTTGGTCTTCTTGGAACTCAAGTGACCAGCCAAAGGTATCTCATGGGCTAGCTGTTGGAACTGGAGTCTGTTAGCAAGGGGCACTACAATTCTTTTGCAGTCCCCAGGGGTAGACTCAGCCGGTTCACTGTAGAAGAGGCCATCTTCCCAGCTTAACCTGTACTTCCCAACTTCTTGCCCATCAAGTTTGTTAGTAGCCTGTTGTCGAAGACCTTCGAGAGTAGGACACTCTCTCTGTCCTTTGCTAAAGTCTGCCCTGTTGTGTCCACCTTCTGCCAGTAAAGACTGCAGCTCAGGATGTTCAACAGGGTCAAGATCTCCAACTTAGACAGTGTCTTCTTCCAGATCTGACTCTTCAGATGCTGGCTCAACCACACAAGGTTGCACCTCACACTCTGCCTCAGCAAGTGGAGTAGTCACAGGAGTGACTTTGGACAATCTTGGTGATGTCTTGCTTGGTAGCACAGGGGTGCTGTCAGACTTTTTCCTGGAGGACTTGGGTTTCCCCTTTGCCTCTGTTTTCCTAGAAATAGATTTGAGCAACTCCTGTGGAGTGGGAGTGATATTTTCTTCCATCATCTCCTCTGGGGAGCCTCTCAACGTTCTCTGCCTTGCAGACCTTGTGAGCTCCTGTTTCCTTTTACTGGGAGGCCTGGGGGTGCTTGACACAACTCCAAGAGTTTTAAGGTCATTAAACAACAGGACTCTCCCAGGCACTTTATTCTGCACACTAACAGGTTTAGTTTAGTTTAGTTTATTTATTTGTACCGCGCACCGAACCCTGGGGTAGCTGGGCGCCGGAGACTTAGAAACAGTTACAGCATGGCAAAAATATACAATACAGACTGTGATAAAACAACAACGGTGTAGCAGACCGGGTTACAGGTGGTCAACAGAGGCATGCAGAGAGGAGGTGCATTAAGCAGCGTTTTTGTTGGAAAGCCATGTTTTTGTTTTGGCTCTAAAAGTCCAAAATGAGGGTTCTGCTCTAAGGTATGGTGGCATAGCGTTCCATAGTTTGGCAGCTAGGACCGGGAAGCTGGCGCCACCTGCTTTTTTTAGGGAGAATTTGGGAACGGAAAGGCAATGTGCGTATGGTGTTCTAGTTGGTCTAGTTGAGGTGTGGTTGTGGAACTTGTCTGCCAGGTATTTGGGTGCGTCATTAGAGCGGCATTTATGGATGATGACGAGGGATCTGAGGGTGATTCTGTCTCGTACTGGGAGCCAGTGAGCATCTTGTCTGAAGCTGGAGATGTGGGCGTTTCGTGGGATACTGAGGGCGGCTCTGATGGCATTATTTTGAAGTACCTGTAGTTTGTTCAGGTTGTGTTCTGATGAGCCAAGAAAGAGGGTATTGCAGTAATCAATTTTTGAGAGCACTAACGCTCTGGCTAGTGTAATGCGGCTGGAAGGTGATAGGAAAGGTTTGCAGGCGTTGATGAGCTTATTGGTGTAAGCTGTTGAAGAGGCAGTTGCGTTCACCTGTCTTTTGAGCGAGAGAGTAGAGTCTAGATAAACCCCAAGGGTTTTAATTTCTTTGGCTACTGTGATTAGGTTACCGTCTATGTTGATGGACGCGTAACGGGGGTCTAGTTTGTTTAGTCGATGTTGGGAGCCGACAATGAGGAGCTCAGTTTTCTCGTCGTTGAGGCATAGGCCGTGCTCTGCCATCCAAGCTTGGATCTCTAAATAAAGGTTGTTGATTCTGGTGGAGTCCTCGTCGTAGCACCCTGATAGGGTGATGAGAACCTGGGTATCGTCAGCATAGTTTGTGTATGTGACACCTAGGTTATCTAGGCGGTCAAACAATAGCTTTGTGAAGATATTGTATAGGGTCGGCGAGACGCACGAGCCTTGAGGAACGCCGCAGGTGATGGGGACAGGGAGTGCTGATGCCCCTGGGGAGAAGACCCGGGTGGTTCGGTTGGTTAGGAAGGACTGGATCCAGGCAGTCGCCTGGTTAGAGAAGGCCGCTGAGGTCATCAGATGTTCTGTGAGGATCTGATGGTCGACGAGGTCGAAGGCAGCTGATAGATCTAGCAGTAGGAGAATGGCTAGATTACCCTTGTCCTTTGCCTCGTCCATCTGGATTTTTAGGTCCAGTAGGGCTGACTCTGTTCCATGCCTTGGCCTGAAGCCGGATTGTCTGAGACCCAGGAGGTTGTTGTCTTCCAGGTGCTTCTGTATTTGCAGGTAGGCCACTCTGTCTAGGATCTTTAGGATGTAGGGAACGGTGGTGATTGGCCTGTAATTAGTTGGGTTATTGGGGTCTAGATTAGGTTTTTTTAGAAGTGGCATGACCCAGGCCTCCTTGAGGCTGCTGGGCACTGAGCTTGATTTGAAGGATGCATTGATGAGGGCTGTTATGAAGGGGGCCAGAGTGTTGGCGCCTTCTTGGATGATGGGAGCTGGGCATGAGTCCCCTTGGCATCTAGAGGGCTTGAGGCCCTTAATGATGCTTTCTACTTCTTTAGTGGAAACTGGTGAGAAGGAGAAGGGGGGGCAAGTAGGTGTTTTTGGGGTGGTGGACGAAGGATGGTTTGTTTTTTTGGAAAGGCTGAGCTTTTTCTGTTCGATTTTGGATTGTAACATGGTGATTTTGTCTGCTAGGGCTTTTTGAATCCTCTCACACCAGTCTGCATCTTTCACGCAGGTTTCAGCCAGAGTGGGGGGGGATTCGAGTTCCCTGAGGATATTGAAAAGCTCTTTTGTTTTGGATTTGGCGCTCTCAATTCTGTTATCATATGTCTCTTTTTTGGCCTTAAGGATAGCAGTTTTGTAGGTGGTGGCTGCTATCGAGAGTTGAGTTTTGTTGGAGAGGTTGGGCATTTTTCTCCAGGTGGCTTCTGCGGCTCGTTTGGAGTTTCGGAGGATTTTTAGCTCTGGTGTGAACCATTTGTTCATATGGGCTGCCGGTTTGGCTTTGGTGAGTTGGAGTGGGGCGATGGTGTCTACTGCTGATTCTAACGTTTTGTTGTAGAGGTCAGCGAGTTTCTCCGCATCTAGGTTGGCGTAGTTTGTAGGGGTACAGATATTGTCTATAAGTGGGCAGAGGTTTTGTAAGGTAATGTTGCGGTTGTTTCTGGTGAGGGTTTGGGGGATGGTAGGGGTTGGAGAGTTTGGTTGTGATTTCCCTTGGATGGAGAAGGAGATGGCGTGGTGGTCAGACCAAGCAGTTTGCTCGTTTTTTGTGATGGTCGTAGAGCAGTTGAGATCCGCTAGCCAGTCCAAGGTCCTGCCTTTGTTGTGGGTAGGGTCTGTGATTCTGAGCTTGAACCCTAGTTGGGAGATGGTGCTTTCCAGGGAGAGTGCATTGGTATCGTTTGGGTCGCCGAGACCGAGGTTGAGGTCACCAAGAAGGATAATTTGAGATCCTGTTTTGGTGTTGGTGGTCAAGAGGTCAGATATCTCTTCCTCAAATGTGGTGATGGGGCCTGGGGGTCTGTAAAGGAGGTGTAATAGTATGGTTTGTGTGGCAGAGAGTTGGAGCTTTGCTGACAGAAGTTCTGCAGATCGGAAGCTGGGCGGAGGGATTAATCTAAGTCCAAGGGGTGTTTTAGCGATGAAGGCTACTCCTCCTCCTTTACCTAGGTCCCGGTCTTTCCTTAGTATTGAATAACCTTCTGGGATGGCGAGGGATAAGGCTGGGCCTGCTGCTTGGTGCAGCCAGGTTTCCGTGATAGCCAGGAAGTGTAGATTGTTGATAGAGATGAAGTCTGCGATATCTAGCGCATGGGCGACCAAGGAGCGGGCATTGACGAGGGCGCCCTTGATTAGTGGCTGTTCAGATGTGCTCAAGGGGGCTGATTGGGTGATGTTCAAAGTTTGAGCGGAGTTTGCTTGAATGTGTGTGGGATGAAAGGAGTGTTTTTTGGCGAGTGTCTTGGGGGTTATGAACCGAGAGCCGAGTCTCAGGTTTCTGTCTTTCAATGTGCATGGGTTCCAAGGAGTGGGCGGAGCAGCAAATCGGCGGATCCATTCTATAGGACTGAGGGTGTCAGGCTTGTCAATATGTTGGGTCTCCAAAAAACCCATAGTATGTTGGGTTGGGAGTGATTGCGGACGGGGTTTGTGGTGGGTGGTGTTGTTGTGGTGGAGCAGGGCGAGTGTAGCCGTTAAGGTGAGCGTGGCTAAGTAGAAGTTTGCCATGGGTGGTCAGAGTAAGACCCGGGTGTAGTTGGCCGAGGTTGACTCGGTATCTTGATAGTCATATCATTACACTGCATGAGAGCTGCTAACTGGGGAAGCATTAGCACAGGGCCTGCAGCTAACTTGGTGAGGCACTTGGGTACATTAGCAACATCCTCCACCTTGAAAAATGATTCATCCACCACAGTTATGCTGGCTCCAGTGTCTCTGATTGCAGGGGTTTCCTGACCATTCACAAGAACACTATCTTTATAATATTCTTTAGTATTATCTGGGATGAAATTATAGACATCTAAATTATGTTGTTCCCACAAGCCCAGGGACACTAAAGAAACACTGGCTGAGACTCTCATGGGTTCTTCAGCCAGTAGGTGAAAGTTTCCACTTGCCATAGGTACTTCTTCCTCTGGGGAGAAGGCTGTGGACCCCTGAAGGTTTACCCTTACATCTGGGATCCCCTTTCACATGGTCAGTTGAGCCACAAATATAACATTTTCCAAATGTTTTGTTGAATGGGAGTTTGTTCTGACCTCCATCTGGTTTGGGTCCAGATGGTGCACTAGCCTGATTTAGTTTCCCTTGTGGTTTACCCTTATGTTGCTGTCTGTGGCCCTCTTTTGGATTGGAGGTATTTGAATAATCTTTGTTGTCTTTCATTGGCTGTTTCCCCTCATCCTTTTTCTGAGTAGCCCCAGAATCCTTGTGAGTAGCCCTGTTGGCAACCCACAAGTCAGCAGCCTTAGCTAGCTTCTTCGGATCTATCTCCTTAGAATCAGCCAAGTGCTGTCTGAGCTCAGGAGAGCAGACATCAAAAATACACTCCAACATAACAAGATGTCTCATTCCTTCATAAGTGTTTACTCTGTAACCCTTTATCCAACCATCTAAGTTTTTCAAACACTCACATACCCAGGTAGCCCAAGGGGTACCATCATGCTTTTTGAGGGTTCTAAACCACTTACGGTACTGGGAAGGGGTCTTCCCAAATCTAGCAATTAAAGCTAACTTCACACACTCATAATCCCTCCTATCCACCTCCCCCAACTCCATTACAACATCAGATGCAACAGTGGGTAGCCTAGAGAAGAGCCAGCGAAGCAATTGATTCCCTGTGAGACCTTGAATACCATGGTTATATTCAAACATTGCCAACCAATCTAAAATATCAAGCTTAACCTCCTACATACCCACAATTTCTTTAGGCATACGGGGTCTCTTAGGACTGGAAGACCTAGAAGACTCTTGGAGAGAAGCATTTTCGAGAGACAATCTTTTCATTTCAAGTTCATGATTCAACTCCATTTCTCTGAGCATAAGTTCTTGGTGTTTTTGTTCAGATTGAGCATTTAAACGTTTGAATTTTCAGTTCAAGCTTCATTTTCTCTAGAGCAATGAATTGATGACTGAGTGTAGGACCTGTGGGGGTCCCAGTGGACAAGGGTTGAGGTTGCTGAGCAGGCAAGGGAGCAGAGAGACCTACATTAGGAGACACATCTTTCTCTTCTATCTTATCATTAATAGACATAGCATCATCCTCAATACTTTCCAAATTTGCTAGAGTCAGGTATTTCAGACCCACTCCCTAGACTTTGACTCTTTAACCACTTTTCAACTAATTTAATCTTTTTGCATTTGGAAGAGAGTTTCCTTTCTTTACACATGTTTCTTAAATAATCAGCAGTGTAACTCAGGAGGGTCTCCTGACTGTGGCATTCCATATCAGACATGATTATTGTTGCTTTGCAGTGATGTTAGCCTTGTGGTTGGTTGATCCAAGGTAATAGCAGCACTCTTAGTGTAATTACTATACTTTTATCATCACCGCTGTACACCAGTGTTAGGCAGAATTATATGCAGTACCCTTTGGGAACACTACACACAATTAAGACTACAAGTGACAGTACAATTTCACCTTTGGTACAAGCCTGTACTACACAGTTATAGTGGAGCAGCCAGACTTATCTCAAGAGTAAGTGAGCAGTACAAATACTTACACAAAGGACAGCAATTACTATGATTCAGGCAAGCTCTGACTCAAGGTTTCTAAGTAAAACACTTTCACCGCAGTTGAACGAAACGGACAACTGGATTTGCACAGTACCTTAAAACAGAGAGGGAGCTGTAGCTGAGGCGGACGTTCCTGGTGGTTCCTGCAGGCTCACGGTTCCTGAAGCGACTGTCAGACTGATCAGAAGTAGGAAGACTGGAGGGTCCTGTGCCACCCAGGGAAGAAACCAGCAGCAGAGCAAAACAATGAATAAAAGGTGCACGCCTTAAAACACAAGCAAGGTCCGACCTTCCTGGCTATCCGGCCCACTGTAGCTCTCTACAGTGAATTCGACCAGAGGAGGGGTCCTGGCTTGTAGTTTGGGTGAACTGGTTGGTCCCACCAGCTCAAGGGAAGAAGTTTCCTGGAGGATCTTTTCTGTCCTCGGATTTGGAGATTCGGACCTGCAGCAGGGCTTCACCGGGCGTTCAGTCGTTGTAGAGATCCTCTTCTTCCAGTTCCTCATTGGTCCTTTTCTTCCAGTGGCGACACTGCTCTTCCCGTCCCAGAGACCTGCTTTTTATGCAGTTTTCCCCCATTCATACAGCCTGGCTGTCATTCACACAGCAGGGTGGCTGGCCTGGCAAGGCCAGTCCCCTTAGCCAATGGACAAGAGTGCGACTAAGGCAACTCATGGCAGGAGTCCAAAGATCCCTCCCTCATCCCCAGCCTGGCGTGCAGCGAAAAACACGAGAAAGACTTTAACGAAAAGAAATGGTGAATAAACCCAGCCAGAACCAAAATAAACGGTATTTGGTCAAGCGGGTTTATGTTCGAGGCTAACATAATAGCCTGGAGCATGTTTATATAATATAATCGCGGTAGGAAAGTTAGGGTAGATACCACTGCCACCAGCCAAGTCTTAATGTTAAGGGAGCGAAACAAGGCTCCAAGAGGCACAGACAAAAAGGTATAGGAGTTATCCTTTCCAATACTCCATGTAAGATGGAGTGTACTGGGTCTGTGGTTTAAAGTGACTATATAAAGTCAATGGCAACTTTACCTGTTTCTGGGGGACAGTTGTCAGCCCCAGAAAAAGGGAGTCAGTGGGTAGTCTCAAAGACAACCCTGTGTCACTGCACTGAAGGTGCTGTGTAACACACACAAAAAGTGGTGCACATGGAGTAGGTGAGGCTCCAGTGCCGAAGATCACACAAACAGTGAAAATACACACAGCAAAACACATGTAAGGATGGGAAAAAAAGGCTCACACTCTTAGCAGGTGAAAAAATAAATCCTAGAAATCCAGCAAAGCTGCTGGGGGACTCTTTAGGTAAGGGAAATCAGCCTTTTATGAGAATTCTCCCTAACATGGATCTTTCACATCCCTTATCACCCGGAGGCTTCAGGGTTAATTGAGAGACTAAATGGATTGTTCAAAGCACAGTTATGCAAAACTTAAGAGGATACCTTGAAAGGATGGCGTTAATGCGTGGTGAAGGTGGTGCAAATACTTAACAACCGTCGCATTGTGAATGGTGAGACTCCATTAATGCGTATGTTAATGCCAACCTTACAATTCAGAACCCTTAGAGCTGTAGAAACTTAGTTGTACTGGGAAATGTTTCCTGGTGCATTAGCTCCTTATCGTGCCACTCCTGAATCAGCTGGGGTGGATTTGCATGCAAGAGAAGAAATCCAACTTGAGCCTAGACGCATTGTGGTAATTGTCACGGGTATTGGGGTACAGATTCCGTCTGAACATATGGTTTTTCATTGCCTCTAGATCTGAACTAGCCCTAAAAGGCATTCCGGTGTTAAGGGAGATCGTAGATGCAGATTATCACAGTGAAATCAAGGTTATTCTCATAAATAGTGGCGAAAATATGTTACCCATTCATAAAGGAGATCGAGTGGCTCAGTTGATATTAGTGCCTGTAAAGTTATCCATGGTGAGGAAAGGAGAGCCACCCATGGTATTCACCATTCGTGGGGACAAGGGTTTTTGCTCGTCTGATACTATGGTGCCGGGTGCAAAGGTGTGGGTCGAAAAACCTAGTGGTCTGCCTGTTCCGGTGGATGTAATTGCAGCAGGGGAGGATCAAGTTGTTCTTGTGAGGAACCGGGAAAACAGAAATGGACTCATATTCCCATTGACAAATGCTATTTACATGAGTGATGTATTCCACTGATGTCTTTTTTTTTTTAACTCTGATTTATAGATCATGTTTATGCTGAGTGCCTGTGTGAGGCACGGTGGAGTATTTTTGGGAGTGTCCGGGGACATGCTGGAGGAAGTGGCAAATGTCTCCATCCTGCAGGTAGAGTCAGGGATCTGGAAAAAGAATGACATGCCTGCTACCACTATTGAGCCTGATGATGCATCCATTGCAGCATAAGACATCGCCTTGAGGAAACAACGTGGATGAAAGTGTGATGCTTTACACCTTTCCACTCTTAATATATCCTCTGTGCAAAATAACTACGCACAATAATAAGTAACGGGTTGTATCAGCCACAGAGGAAATTTGGCTTAGCAATATTGTTTGCATGATAAATTCGATACAGTGATGTTCTGTTTCTTGAATGGGTTACCTCTTTAGTGGGTTTTTACAAGACAAAGTTGATAATGACAGATTTGAAGCGCATTGCTATTTAGGGAGAAACCTCTCCCTCTTTTCTTTTGCATAGGCGATGCATCACCGTCATCCTAGGGATAGCACCCCTCTCTGTCAGGGACAGGGATAGTTTTAGTGGTCTTAAGATTGATACTGGCTCAAAGTGGTGTGCATTACACAATCCTCCAAACCCTGTCTTTGTGTGTAAAAAAGGTTTAAAATATAATGGTGGAATGAGGCAGTTGTAAACTGTAATGTAGTCCCTGATTGTTATTGTGAAAACTGTACTAGTTCCCGTCTTTCTTAATACCAGTAACAGTCAGCTTTTCCTTTGGTCAGTATAATGTGAAAAGAAAATGAAAACCTGGCTGAGTGGCTGCAATGTCACTTTATCGCAATTACAATATCGGGATGCCTGTGCTGTGGGCTGGCTGGCCCAACAATAGCTATAGGCTTTCAAGGGCAAACAAACTAGTCTTAATTGCATATATAGCCTATGCATTTCAGTGTTAGGAAATCAAAATAGGCTTCCTATTGCCTTCTACACTTTAGTTTTAACAATACAATACCACAGGTTGTTCAAAATATCCAGGCGACCTGTCCTCGTCTGTTCCCAAAATGCTTTTCTCATAGTCCTTAAATCTCTCCTCTCTAACAGATCAGGCAACCACTGACAAAATTCTTAGCAGAGAGATTTCAATTGATATCTCATATGAGTGAACCACAGAATATTCTGGTATCTGTCTTCAATGGTAAATCCTGTACACGCTTTCCAAAGACTGAGCCAAAAGGGGACACTGAAGTTCCCTGACCCATGATATTTGAAGCAAAACCAGCAACTGATACTCTCTTCATTGTACGGATGTCTGCAAATGAGGGTGGCATAGCTGGGGGAGGTTCGGTCGAGGGTCGAGAGGTCCCAGGTGGGGGGAAAGGAGTGTTTGGTCTGACCAGGATAGAGAGGTGGAAAGTGAGGTAGAGAGATATAGATCAGAATTGATGAAGGATTTCAGAGTGTGTACATCCAAGTGGGTAGGGCTGGAGGGGAGAATAGAGAGCGAGAGAAAGGTGCAAAGGTCACGGAAGAGAGTGGGGGCCATGATTGAAGAGTCTAAGTGGATGTTGACGTCACATGGAAGGAGGTGATTGGAGGCACAATTGGCCCATTCAGAAAGAAAGTAGGAGATAGAGTCTGTGGGCCTGTATATGGTAGCAATGGTCAAAGAGGAGGTGGGAGAGATGCCAAGCTTGCAGACCATGCTTTCAAAGGAAGAGTAGGGTTGGGTGGGCATGAGGGAAGAAGGGATCAACTCAGGGAAGATCAAGGCTAAACCACTGCCAAAGTGGTTGGAACAAGGCTTTGAAATTATCTTGTAGCCCTCAGGGAGAAGGGAGTCAAAAGGAGTGACTTACCTGGCATTAAACTAAGTCTCGATAATAGCGAGGACGTTGAGGAGGCAAATGTTGCATGAATGTTTTATAGCAGATCAAGCTTTAAGTGTGGTTATGTGAAGCCGGTACACCCATCAGAGGTGCTGAGGGAGTTGCTGAGAGAGAGGAAGAAAATGTAGCAGGAGCAGGAAAGAAGTTGATGAGGGATGGCAGGCACCAGTCAAAGAGGAAAAGATTGGGTTGAAGACCCTGTGCCATGATAGTGCCCTTGGAATAGACATTGATGATGCACCTAGAGGATGAGAAGCCAGCCAAGAGAACTTCCCATCTAGTGCCACCATTAATGGATGAGGAAGATAAAGGAGAGAGCGTGGAAATCAGATGAGGAGTCCATAGATCTGGAGAGGTTACAATAAAGATGATATCAGTGACAATTTGTCTGGACGTGGCACTGATGTAGGTGTCTGTGATAGGTAATCCAGGATTTTGAACTTTTTTATTCCAGACTTAGTGAGAGAGGAGGGATAGGTGATAGCCTAGCAGCTGCAGTAGATAGGACAGATGGAGAATTGATTTTGCACAGAAGCACTACAATAACACAATAGTGGGCGGACCTCTCCTCCTACCTCCTGGTCTTGACCACTCAACTCCTCCTTCTTGGAGACTTTAATGTCCACCTGGATGCTTCCTTTCCCTCTTCTGGACTCTCTCTCTCTTTCTATTCTCCCCTCTGGCCCGACTCAATTTGCAGAGCACACTCTGGATATGCTGATCACCTCATACCCCACCCTCTCTGTCCCCCTCACCACTCCTCTCTCATGGAGCGATCAATTTCTCCTTTCCTCCGATCCCTCACCAAGCCAACTCCGGCACTGCCACCTACCTTCTCAGTCATCCAACCCATGAAGCTTGTGTCTCCCCCTCCTCCTCATCTAGCTGAATGACATCTTGACACATCCCTTTCCATGCTCCACTCTTCTATCTCTGATACTTTGGATGTTCTTGCCGCTGTCATGAGGATCCGCTTGAAGACCAAAGCCAAGTGCAACTCCTGGTATGACTCCGACCTCGTCACCCTTAAACGTAAGTGCAGGGTGGCTGAGAGGAAATTGCTGGCTTCCTTTGCATCCTCTAACAAACTGGTCTGCCGACTGCTCCAAAGGCAATACCGGCTCTCTGTCCGCACTAAGAAGAGAGCCCACATCCAAGACTGTGTCTCTGTGGCATCTAACAACTCGGCCAAACTCTTTAAAATCTGCAAGGAGCTGGCCAATCCTTCTGCAGTCTCTACCTCTCCTGTCCCCTCCCAGGCCCTCTGCACTGCTCTTGCGTCTCATTTCATCTCTAAAACCATGGCCTTCCTGTCTACCCTCTCGTCCTATCCTCCTCCTCCCTCTACCTTCTCCGCTACCCCCGGCCCCCCTGTGGCCATCTCTCCTCCTTCTTTCTCTTCCCTTCCTCTGTTCTCCCCTGAGGAGGTTTCTAGACAAGTCTGATCTATGAAAGTCTCGTCAAAACAGGTTCATCCCTGTTCTTCCTAAACCATCAAGGACCACATTGCCATCCTCGCTCCTGGCCTGGCTGAAGTCTGCAACTAATACTTAGCCACTGGAGACTTCCCTCCCACCCTGAAGCACTCTCGTGTGCACCCTCTTCTCAAGAAACCCTCAGCCTACCCCTCCTGCCTGGCAAACTATCGCCCGATCTCCATCACTCCTTTCCTGGGCAAACTCCTGGAAAGGCTGGCCATCTCCAAGCTTCATCATCACACTCAATCTGTTGGTTGTCTCCATGCCATCAGTCTGGCTTCAGAGCAGCCAGAAGCACAGAAACTGCTCTCCTGAGTATCCGTGAAGACCTGTTCTCTAACCGTTATTCTAATCACACCTCTGTCCTCATCTTACTTGATTTCTCTTCTGCCTTTGACACGGTCAACCATGCCATCCTGCTCAATCATCTCTGTGATGACCTGGGTATCAATGATTAGGCCCTGGCCTGGCTGACCTTGTTCCTCTCTGATCGACCCTCCCAGGTCCAACTTGGGTCTTTTGTTTCCTCTATGTCACTCTCTACCTGTGGTTTTCCCCAGGGGTCTAACCCCTCTCCCTGGCTGTTTGACCAATACCTGGCACATCTCGCTGACCGCATTGCAGCTCTCTGCTCCAACTTTCAGTGCTATGCAGATGACACTCACCTCGTTTTCAGGCTCCCCTCTGCAACCACTTCTCCTTCTCTCATCTCTGACTGTCTGTCTGCGTGCCACCAACAAGCTCTGCCTTAATGCCAGTAAGACAAAGATTCTTTTTTATTTTTTATTTTTTATTTTTATTGGTTTGTTCAACCTTTAAAAAAAAAAAAACAAGAAAGACATCACATTTTCTTTTGTTTTGCTTCCCTCCCTCTCTCCCTCCCTCCACCATTTCATCTTAACAACTCTTTTAACACTTCCATCGTGTCATATTAAGGGATAGTATCATGACAGCTACCAAAGAGATCAAGACCTTACTTGCACCAGGTTTGCATATTGGTCGTCCAGGCGTCCTTTTACTACACGAAGAAAATTTGTTAGTGCAAATAAAACTGCTCTGTTGGATCCCTCGAATAACGCTGCCCACCAGTCATCAGCCGTCATATGTAGATGCTCATTAATCAGCTCTCCAAAGTGGATTTGCCTTTGATGTTGAAAAAATTGGCAGATCAGTGTTAGATGTTTTAAGGTCTCCTTATCCTTGTTACAGAAACTACACCTTAGATCGATAATCGCACCGTTCGCCCAGCTGTTCATACGCTCCTTTGTTTTTAGCATGTTTAGCCTAAACTGCATATATAAGGATCTTGCATGGTGATCTGGAAACAGGGTTAGATAGGTGTGCCTCTGATGATATGCTTTGGCTTCTCCTGGGACCTCTTGCATTAGAGTTGAATTGACTCTTAAGTCGCAGGTTTTAATCAAGTCAGCTCTCCAGATTTTAGTTTTTGCCAACTCTGGCTTCTCAGATAACATTGTGACAGGAATGTCAAACTCCTTTAAAAGTGTTACACAAAGGAGATTCCATTGAAATAAAATCGTATGTTCTTTAGCAGTGTCCGGCCTGTGTAGTATTTGAAATTGGCTCGCTGGGTTTTTTGACATTGTTCTCCTAAAGAGATTCAATAGATTCCAGCTGACTCTTGCATTTATCGAAATGAGGCCCAATTCATATCGGAGACAAACCGTCGAGGTACCTTTGGGAAGCTGTAGAACTCGCGTCCAGAATATATTTTCAAGTGAGTTCCACAGGTCACTTGAACAGCCAAATGCGTTTTCACCGCCATAGATTAAGGCGGGTACCACTTTTTGTTGGTAAAATTCTATTACTGGTTTTAGGGAGAACTTTCCAAATTTTGTATTAATTAGGATCGCTTGACAAGCCATCTGTCGGCATTTGCTCTTTGCCAATTCTGCCCAAGGTGCATCGTTTCTACTGGCACTGATCTTCATACCCAAGTATGTCGAGTTTTTTACAGTCTGAAGCTGTTCGTTACCAAGACACCGTCTGTTCTTTATCCGTCGAATGCTGCGGCCTTGCAGTTTCTCGAAGATTAGAATTTCGCATTTTTGTTTGTTGATTCTAAGGCCGTTATCTGTGGTATAACTGTCAAGACAATTTAGTTTCCTCTGAAGACCAATGGGAGTCAGATCGACTAGAATAAGATCGTCAGCGTAGACCAAGTAGTTGATCGGCGAGCCATGTAGTTTCGGAGGAAATGTTGTTACACCAGTGAATGCCTCATTTATATCAGATATAAAGAGGTTGAAAATACTCGCTGCCAAGGGGCAGCCTTGTTTCACTCCCTTCTGTGTACTGATGGGGGCAGATAACGTGCCTTTGGTGTCCAATCGGATCTGGATAGTGGTATCCGTGTGTAGTTCGCAAATCGCTTCCACTAGGCTTAAAGGTCAGTTCCATCTAGTGAGTTTCTCCCATAACAGCTCTCTGTCTATGCTGTCAAACGCATGGGACAAATCTATCAGAGCCAAATAGATCTTTGTGTTAGTTCTGATTGCTTCCATCTTTATGAGGTTCAATATCAACAGGTTCAAGCCGCATCCAACTCCCTTTACAAACCCTGCTTGTCTTGGGTCTACATGGTTATTATCTTTAGCCCATTTTAACAATTTCTGTTGCAAAAGGGTAGCATAAATCTTTCCCAACACGTCAAGCAGAGCTATGGGCCGGTAGTTTTTTGGATTTAGACGGTCTCCCTTTTTAAAGATTGGGACGACTACCGCGCATTTCCAAGACTTTGGAGTTGATCGACTCGCGATGACTCGGTCAAACAGAGTAACACAAAAGTCTGTCCATAGCGCTGGAGTTTTTTTCAGTGTATAATTTGTTAGGCCATCAGGGCCGGGCGCTCTAGAGTTGTGCACATTTTTGATTATATCCAAAATGTCACTTCTCTCAAACGCAAGGTCCCACTTGTTTGTCGTCGTAGGTACCCAAGATGGTACGGGTTTATCACTGCCAAATAGTTCTTTAAAGAAGGTCGACCACTCAGCTTCAGTTACTGCTATGGCTTGAAGAGCTTGCTGTGGAGCTATAGATTTATTTATCAGTTTCCAGTATGCTGCTGAGTTTTTACCAGTCATTCTTCGCAGCATCTCTTCTGCATCGTTTTGATGCATAATTGCTGCATGTGATTTAAGCCAGTTTCGGTATTTGGCCTTGATCACTCTTTTACTCTCTTTCATGTTGTCGGTATAAGGACCTTTAAGTTTTCTTAGGTCTTGTCTCATTTCTCTTTTGCTTTGCAGAATAGAAATGTCAAATTTATGTTTTGGGCGAAACTCGGCGTGTTTTTGCTTACGTTTATGTTCCTCAAAATTTGACAGAAGGTTTTGATATTCCAGAGATTTAACAGTGTGTTGAAAGGCATTAGCGATAGCCGCTACTTCTGAATCCAAGAGCATTAGGCGTATTCTACTAGTCCCGGTGCACACCGCAAACGGCCAGCAGATCTGCTCGCTCACACAAGGGTGGTGAATTGATAATAATTTTACCATGTCGCGGTCACTGTGTTGCATTTTAATGACTTCCAGTTTCGTTGCTCTCTTGTGGATATTTTCAGTCACAAATATATAATCAATGACCGATTTTTGATTGTTTCTTCTCCACGTAGGGCATGCCGGAATATCGCCAACCGTTTGTCCATTGAGCATGTGCAAGCCTCTAAGATCTAGTTCCAGACACCATTGAGCTGCAGCTTGTTCTCGTTTGCAATTGCCTCTCTTCTTTTCCTCAGTTTGTGTAATATCTGGAATACAGACACAATTTAGATCTCCACATACAATTAGATCTATCGGTTGCTCCTTTGTAAGTAAATCATCGATCAACGTTGTTACAGTATCGATAAAGTTACGCCCTTCGTTGCGTTTGTGGTTCCAGTATAAGTTGATAATGTGCAAGCAAGCTTCCTTGTTTGTTTCTTTCTGGTAAACACCAATGGCAGAGATCTGAATAAATGGTGAGGGGTTATCTGAGTTGAGAATCCGAAATCCAACACCTTTCCTCACAGCCAAGAGGAGTCCAGCCATCGGCCTTCCCTGTGTTTGTTTTATAGCGGGATTGATAGCTATTTCGAATCCTTCCAACAACGGACTTTGAGAGAGCCATGTTTCTTGTAGACACAGGATGTCCAATTCTGAGGCCCATGTTGTTTCAAATAGATGCATAAAGCCTCTGGTTTTCCAAGAACCTATATTACATATATTGGTACTTCTCGGTTCCTGGCGTTATGCCATCGGATCAGTGTTTAAGGTTTTGGACAACCAGGACCAATCATCATATTTGTTTGCTGTAATGGCAGGATTCCTTTCATTGTCTCGTGTGATTGATGAATTTGTCATTCCATTAACTGTAATTCTTATCTGATCACACCCATGTGGATAAGATGCTGAGTCCCATGTTCTCGGCGGACTAAACACTTGGCTTTCCTTTGGTTGATTCTCGGTGCTGTTCTCCAGATCTTGAGTAGATCTTTTGTTTGCGTTATTCAATGGTCTACTGCGGGACTTTTCTTGGGAGTTAACAAGCAGCACACCATTTTCTGCGTTGGTTATGTCGAATCCTAAGGACATCAGTACAGGACCGGCGTCCAATAGTGCATCTGCTATGATCTTAGAATGCAAATGTAAAATCACAGCGTCAGTTTTCTTTTCATTCGGAAATTCTACAATTTTTAGGTCTTCAGAAGTTATCGCACGAAGACTGGGAATCAGCTGACACAGCCGCAACATGTTAAATCGGTTTAGTATCAGGTCATCAGAAGTTTCTATGCGTTCCAGTATTAGGCGGTGAGATGCTTGTCGCGTCTCTGTTTGGTATGTTTTCTCTTTTATCATTGGTTTTTGCGGTTGTTTAGTAGAACGGTTCACCCGCTCTGCTTGATTTTTATTTTTGTCTGTAGTCATAGGTATTTTGAACCCAGTATTGCTCACTATATGAGCCTTGATAGGTGCCACCTGTGTCGGGCATATAGAAGTTTGCAACGCTTTGGCCACGGTAGATGGTTCAGTCCCGACCTGCGGGCCAAGAAATGGGCCCTTTGTACTGAATTTGGCATCAAGCATCCGTCTTTTTTCATCCAGGGTCACAAAGCGGGTGCTCTGCAGAACCTCAACTGTGTTTAGCACCGGGGTTGTTTTAATCAATTTACAGATTCTAGACATTCCTTCAAACGCTTTCTTGTTAGTGGGCCTATGTTGACTAGGCTTCAAAAATGAGGTACAAGGGCTCTTGACTTCTTCATGTTGACTAAGCTTCAAAAATGAGGTACAAGGGCTCTTGACTTCTTCCTGGGATGTAGTATCAGGCACGTCTGAATCAATGTAGGTAGGTGCAGCCGAGCCTAATTTGAGTCCATCTAGCGACGATACCACAGGCCTGTCTCTGACGGTAGGTTCTTCCTCATCATACACAGATACATTCAGTAAATCGTCGGAACCATCACTAGCACAGATTGATGTCTCTTTGAGATCTAATGGCATAGATTTTGTTGAGCTTACGACCATCTTATTTCTACTAGTGGTGTCTTTAGTGATGGCTCTGTTGACGGTTACGTTGACTGTTTTGATGTTGCGTAAGAATCTTCGAGCGTCGATTCCTCTTCTCGTCTTCCTTACAGGTTGGTTTTTGGATTTTTTGAGTGAATTAACTGTAGTTTGTTTGTTGGGTGCGGGAGGGTTTTGTGCAGAACTTGGTTTCTTAAAAATGTCGTATATTGCAGACACATGATTTGCCCTTGAAGGTGAAACCATCGGTTGCGGTTGTGAACAATTCAAATCTTGATTAGGGGTCAGCTTAGAGGTTGATGCTTCTTGGGGATTTTGTAATGCCAGGTTCGTAACTGCTTGGCTCTCTTTTAGAGCAGTTGCAAATGGAGTTCTAGGCTGGCATTCTTCAACCGCAGTGGTGGCAACCTGCAGATTTGTAGGCGGTCTCCTAAGTTTCTCCGTTGTCTCAGGTGACAAGGTAAGATCTATTGAATTTATAGTGGCAATACGAGGCACAGTATACTCTTGGGATTCCTTATTGCTTAAAGTAGGCTCTTTTTGCTCGTTATCAGGCCCGCATAATATGTTGGCAGCAGTAGTGTTGTCGCTTCTATCTTCGATCCTCTCAGGTGGGTTAGTTAGTGTACATCTTTTGTTGCAACATGAGGATCTTAACATGACTTGTGATTTATTCGCCTGTATTGCAGCATTGGGGGAGCCTACCCCCTGGTAGCCATGTTCTTTATTTTGCTGTTGAAAGATGCTCAGCGCTTCTTTAGCTACTTCTGCTAGAAGTTTTTTGTCTAAATTTGCATTTTTAGCGTGATCTGATAATGTTTCGAGCGCCCAATCTGTTTTTTTGTGTAGCTCTTGTAGCACTTCTTTACAGTGGAGGTTTTTGTTTTCCATGCTCCCCAATTTGTGATTCATTTCAGTAACCACCGTAGAGAGCTCTTTTATGTTGTCATTAAGATTCTCGTACATTTTGATGAAAGGTGCAATGGAGATGGCCATAGAGGAGATTATAGTTGCTTGTAGGTCCTTAGTGTACTGAACAGTTCTGGGACTTACTGTATTTCTGGAGTCAAGTGATGGCATTCGCCTACCGCGGTGTGCCGATCGTCGAATCTTGGGGTATGGTCGTTCCATTATGGATGAATCCGTTGAGCTTTGATCAGATAAGGAATCCATTGTACAAACGGTATCTTCATTAACATGCCTTGGCGTTAAGACTGTAGGTGGTGACCCCATTGCGTTGCTAGGCTCTGTCGCACTTCTTTTAAGTTTCTTATTTTGCGAGCAGCTCAGACTCCCCCCAAGCCTCCTTCGTTTATGCAGTGAGCTTGACCTCAGAGTGAGCAGTATGGGTTGCGTGGTAGAGGAGCACGCCCCCGAGCCAGAATAATTTCTTGCGGGGTCCTTTGCCGCCAGGTTACCGTTTGTACTGTCACCATTTGTATTGTTTTTAACAGCTCTTTCTTTGTTTAGACGAGTAAGGTCCAGTAGCAGTTTGTTAGCTACCTCAAGTGAGTTTCTTCTTTCAGCTCCTATTGTGGGTTTGGCAGTGGCAGGGCTCGGTGTAAAAAGAGGCGAGGCGCCACTCAAGACATTATTTCGCCCTAGATCAGTACCCCTCTCTTCAACTTGTCGTGCTGCAGGACACATGGGCGCCTTGGTCTCACACATGACTTCACTAATAAGTACTTCTGGTTCTCCAAATGAAAAGGCCTCTTTGCTGATGTGTGCTGCGGAGATGTCGGGGTTTCCAGGTGAGGCCAAGGCGCTATAGAACCCGGATCGAGGTGACTCGTGAGTTATGTTTATCTGTCCGTTGGCAGTTGGACTAATAGTTCCAGCAGGGTTGCGAAGAATCCCGGAACCCAACTGCGAGTCACTCGAAACGGCCACGGCGTCTGAAACGCAGACCCTGCCAGATGCACAGAGCTCTCTGCTCAAGCAGGGCTGCCGCAAGACAGCGCCCTTTGTAACAGGCAGAGACGAACCCTCCGCCCACCCAGCAAGATCTGCTTCACGCGGGGCAACCATTCCGACCCCGGGCGGCTCCAGACGTCCGGCGAGGGCAAGGACCTCTAAAGCAGCAACGGAGGCTTCGCCATCCACGTTGTCAACGGCGCCGCAGTCAGTAGTGTCAATACGCACATCGGACCCACAAGCCCAGCCGGTTTCCTCGACACTCAACAAGGTAGCGGGCAGCAATGGATGTATACAGGTGACGGGGGTTTGAAGTATCTCAATGCTTTTACTGATACAGTTACAGTTGTTGTGTGTAGTACATTGTTTATGCTGGGGAGCACTCACCTCTGGCCTCGATGCAGCCCGTGCAGATGAGCATAGTCTTGATGGTGATGTGGCTGCTGCCGCACTAGCCGCACCTCGAGCATCATAAGACGGTACGTGCACGGCAAGGCCCCAAGGGCTATCACCAGAAACAGTCTTTGCTGTCGCTCTTGGAGAGATCAATTTTCGTTGAGCGCGAGTTTCGCGCATTCTCCCGCTGAGGCTGTGACCGCGAAATGGGTGTCAGACCAAGAGGGCTACACCCCTCCACTCCTCCAATCCTCTGACTCCTCAGACTCTGCCCTGACTCCGCGCCCGCTCCGCGGGGGGAATGAGTCTTTGTAGATAGACACACCCTCAGCGAACGATAGACAGAGCAAACAGACTCTTCGCTCCACTCTCCACCGCCCCTCGGACTCTGCCCTGACTCCGCGCCCGCTCCGCGGGGGGAATGAGTCTTTGTAGATAGACACACCCTCAGCGAACGATAGACAGAGCAAACAGACTCTTCGCTCCACTCTCCACCGCTCCTCAGACTCTGCCCTGACTCCGCGCCCGCTCCGCGGGGGGAATGAGTCTTTGTAGATAGACACACCCTCAGCGAACGATAGACAGAGCAAACAGACTCTTCGCTCCACTCTCCACAGCTCCTCAGACTCTGCCCTGACTCCGTGCCCGCTCCGCGGGGGGAATGAGTCTTTGTAGGTAGACACACCCTCAGCGAACGATAGACAGAGCAAACAGACTCTTCGCTCCACTCTCCACAACTCCTCAGACTCTGCCCTGACTCCGCTAAGACAAAGATTCTCCACCTCTGCGCACCGGCACCCTCCTTTCCTGTCACTCTCTGTCCGGCCTCCCTTGGCCATCTTCCTTCTCCCACCTGTGAGACTTAGAACCTCAGGGTCATCTTCAACTCCAAACTCTCCTTTTCCCCTCACATCTCTGACATCTCTAAGAAGTCAAACTACCAACTGTACCTCCTCAGCAGTATTCTTCCTTCCCTCTCCTTCCCCCCAATGCTCAATGTCTCTAGAACTCTGGTTCTCTCTAGGCTGGACTACTGCAACAGCCTCTTTCTTAATCTGCCTGCCTCTACTCTCTGCCCTCTGAAAATCATCCAGAACAGGACTGCAAGACTTGGCCTTGGTCTCAAGCCCAGGGATCGTATCTCTCCAACACTGAAATCTCTGCTTAGGCTCCCAGTGGATGCAAGGATTAAGTTAATTACCCTCTGCATTGTCGAGAAGGTCTTCTGGGGCCTGGGTCCTCAATACATTCCAATTTTCGCTTTGGAAATACCTTCCTACTCAAGCTCTTCACTCCTCCAACTCCTTCTCCCTCAGGGTCAGTCACTTCTCCAAGCAACGAGTCAGTGGTAGATCAGTTTCTTCGGCTTGCGCCTCCCTCTGGAACAGCCTCTCTGCTTCTCTGAAACTCGAGGATAACCATCTCCAGTTCCGGAAGCACCTCACAACCTTCCTCTTTGCTTCTGCCTTCTCTCGTCCTCTCCCCTGCTGATTTCCTGTCTGATACTGCACTGGTCACCTGACTACCCTCTGATTTCAGGCCCAGGTCCCTACCCGCCCAGGTGCACACTCGCACTACCTCCGGCAACCCTTGAACTTGGGTCTGTATCTGTAACCCTCCCTCTACCTGCACTTTTGGACACCTGCTGTCTGCATTTACCCTTGCAGCTGCCACCTGCTGGTCGCACTGCTTGTTATTGTTTTGATCCGATGTACAGCACTGCCCCCTCCCCTTTCCCATGGCACTTTCCCCCTTGCCCCCTGCACTTGCACGATCTCAATGTCACTTTGCCCAGTAAGATCGTTGTCTCTGTCCTCCCTCTTTTTCCCCCTTCCTTGACCCGTCACACCTTGAAACACTTGTGCATAGGCACGTTACAAATGTCATATCATGTCATATCATTAGTGGCGGTTGTGACAATTTAAAAAGCACCCCTAGAAGTGATTTTGCAAAGAAGCACTACAATAGCATAAAAGTGGAGGTTACGACAATTTTAAAAGCACACCTAGAATTGATTTTGCACAGAAGCACTACAATAGCACAAAGGTGGAGGTTGAGACAAATTAAAAAGCACACCTACTATTGACCAAGGGAAGAGCGGTAGTGCAGCATTAAAAGGGTGAGGCACAGTAGGCAGCAGAAGCAGGTGAAGAGAGATGTACAGTAGTAGCCATTGCCAGTTGAAAGAGGACACCCTTAGCAGTGTGGCTGTTGGCTGAGAGATGCAATAGTCAGCAGGCAATCATGTTGAGAGATAATGGCCTAGGCAGGTGATCTGGAGTGCTTACCAGGGGTTGCTTCAAGCTTGCTTGTCCATGGTCTTGGGTGCTGGCAGCAGTTAGTTATAATATGGGATGGGTGAACAGAGTTGCGGCAGCATGGGGATGCCTTCCAGCACAAGACAGGGCCAGGCAGGGGTCTTAGTGAGGGCCTTTGTTGGTCGGCTGGCTCACCGATTAACTTTAGGATTGTGGATCAGCCAATCATGGCAGCCACAGATGTAGGTAGATGGGACACTCTGGTGCCAGAAGCACTGCAGTGGCGGTGACCATATTTGAGAGAGAAATGCCACAGTAGTAGCAGCCCCACTGTGTAATATTGGTAGTTGGATTGCAGCACTTGCGCAAAAAAATGATGTCAAGAACACACAGATTGAAGAAATTGCACCGTTGGACTGATTAGGCTCTCATATGCAATTGTTGTTGGTGTACATAAAAGGTGCACAATACATCACAGCAGAGCCCACACTACTTAACTGGCGTTGTTGGGAGGTCCGTTAATTAATGTTGCCTTGTGGTCAAAGTGATGAAAAAGAGCCCCTGCAAGCGGGCTCAAACTAAGGGAGCCTGGTATTCGAAAAAATGGGCAAAGGTTACTCTTGGTTGTAATGCGCAGACATATCAGCCATGATAGAAAGTTATAATTCTAAGATCAAATCAACCACTATGTCGATTGCCCCTCTAAAAACCACAACCATTAAAATAAAGTTCTTCGGAAAACATGGTTTAACACTGTGCTGAAAGCAAAAAAATCTAAGATTGTTAGAGCAGAGCTTGAATGTAGCAGAAACCCCAACCAATCTAACTGCAAAAGACTAATGTCTGAGAGCAGAAAATAAAAAAACCTGTTAGAGAAACCTAGAAAAAGATGCAGGCACAGAAGATACAAACCTCATCTCATTCTTCTAAAGCCCTTTTCAAGATTTTACATAAACAAAGTAATGTAGGTTCCAAACTTGGGACTACTTCTTTTTTTCCACACAAATGACCAAATGAAGACGATGGAAACATATTTTAAGACTAAAATTCAAAATATTAGGGTTGATATTTCCGCCCCTCCTTCCCTGCTAAAATGTAATCGAAATATTTTGTTAATGTATTTATTTCATTTTTATAGCACAACAAAACCCAGAGCCATCCAGGCGTTGGTTACAAGGTCACAGCTACAGACAACACGGATGGGGAGCAAGCAAGGTTGTCATCCTGTAAGAAAAGGACAGTCTTACTTTTTTTCAGAAGACCCAGTTTGTACGTTCAGATCTTAGGTGATGTGGTATGGCGTTTCAATTCTTCACAGCAATCACTGGGAAGCTAGTCCCTCATGGTCTCTTTAGTCTGAATCTCAGCGAGATCAAACAGTGCAAATTGACAGTGCAGGTTGGTCTAGTGGATTGTTCCTTGGTGAACTTTTGGTAGAGGTACTTATGTAGTGTGTTCAATATGCATTTATGTGTAATGGCAAGAGTTTTAAAAATGATGCGTTCACGAATTGGGAGTCAGTGTATGGTTCTTCTAGCAGCTGTGATGTGCTCTCGTTTGGAAATGTTCAGAGCCACTCTGAGGGTATTGTTTTGAATGGTCTGCTGTCTGCTAAGTTTTCGAGCTGAACTGCCTGCAAAAAACATGTTACAGTAGTCAAGTCTTGAACCTGTTAGAGCACGAGCAATGGTAAGGCAATTGTCAGGTGAAAGAAAGGCCCTGCAGCAATTGAGAAGTTTAGTGGTATAGATGGTAGATGATGGAATAGCATTGGCCTGTCTCGTTAATGACAACATAGAGTCAAGGTAAACATTGAGGGTTTGATCTCATGAGACACTGGGATGATAATGCCATAGATAACGAAATATTTGTAGGCTGGGTCTAGTTTGCTAAGCCGAGTTTATGAGCCGACCAGAAGAATTTCCGTCTTGTCATTATTTAAGCATAGCATATGCTTGGCCATCCATGCTTGTATATTTTGGTAGACTTAAAGCAGATTTAGCATCAATAGAGTAGTTGCCGTTCAGAGATAGGAGAAGTTCAGTGTCATCGGCATAGTTGATGTGTGACATGCCTAGAGCATCAAAGAGATCAAAAATGGTCTCAGTGAAAATATTGTATAGAGTGGGTGAGACACAGTAGCCTTGAGGAACCTAGCAGGAGACAGGGGCAGGGGGAGCTGCCACGGAGTCTGAAAATACCACCATGGTTCTATTGTGAAGTAATGTCTCACCCTATATTCAGTCAATAGTGTGGAGGGGTTGGTGCCAGCTATTGCAAAGATCATAAAGACATCTTTTAAGGTTGCATATATCCCAGATAACCTGAAACTGGTATGGGTGACTCCACTACCCAGACCTCAAATGTCCTCATTGCGTCCAATTATCTTTAGACACCAGAAGAAGGAGGATTTCACTAAAGCCTTATTGGGGTATGAGTCCATCCAAAGTCATCAGCCATTGGGTGAAAATATGAATTTCCAAGGAAGGAGCAAGACCTTCCTCTCACCCATCATAGAGGACAATTGTGGATGACTCTCCTGTAACAAGACCTATCTGCTGCCTGAACTACTAGCACTCTGGTCACTGGAGTGGCAGCGTCTGCAATTGCTCTATGACAAACTTCCTGCCTGGAAAAGGAGAAGGAGAATTCACTTTATCCGTTCAGATCCTGTACAGGATATCACGGGAAACCATGAATAAAGCAACATCTCTGAGCTCTGGTTCCTGCCTCAAACCAGAGTACTATTGTGGTTTGGACGCTTCATTGCTAGCTCATATTCCTCCTGAATAATATAGTCTGTCCTCGGCCAATGTTACCACAAGAGGCAAAGAAGATATATTTGTTGGGTTGTATCTGTTTCACCTTTATGATTAGTGCAGGGCTGAGTAGGAGTTTTAAAAGGCCCGACTCACCCATGTACTCCTGCAGTGCAGTTGTAATTTCATCACAGGAATCCCATGTGTCCGGCTGTCTAGGAAGCTTTGAATGTTTTGAATACCCGAAAATGTCCTAGCTCTCAATCCCAGGAGAACATTCACCTCCACAAAGACCAGTTGCTCAGGCGTTTTTGTGTCTCAGATATCAAGTACATGAGGAACTGGATACAAATGAACATCTTACTCAGAAAGGGTGTGATGCTTTGCCACGCATGTTAGGACAAGGGTGTTTGAAACCCAGAACCACAGTCCTGGAAACCTTCCACCTGGGAAGGTAAGGGTACCATCCTGACATAAGCAAGTCAATCATGGAAAGGCCTGGTGATTAAAAGAGAAAGTGTCCCCAGACACTGTGCGAAACATTGACTGTAAGTGACTCTGGAAATTGAGCAAGGTGGCCAACTCTTGATCCATTGTGAGTGCCGACTCAGAATAAGATGTCCTTAAAAGAGGACAAATAACCCTGCACAAGAATATCACTGATTGTTGGTTACCAGAATCCCTGGCCTGAAGCTAGGATTGCATTAAGAACTCACTTGAAAATGTTCCACGTATTGTTGAATTCCAAACCCTTCAAACTGTTGCGACAAAGCTCCCTGTGTTCATTTAAGCTTTACTCTCACTCCCTCCCCTTTTACCAGAAACACTCAAAGCTTTAAAGTAACCAAGTATTAGTAGTGTGGGTCACCTGCTGATCTGTCCACAGTGAGCATGAACTTATGGGGTTTCCATCGCTCAATTCTAGCTGGAATACAACAGAGCTGTTCGCGGGAATGTAGGGTACAACTGAGCTAGAGAACGTTTTGGAGGGTTTTAGGAGGGTTGTGTGTTTCCTGGGATCCACTGATCAGTGGCTTGCACCCTACATTGCTGGTGGAATTGCTTCTATCGGGTTTAAAAGTTGCATGGAAGATAGCTGGTGCATTTTCTTTTAAAAGCAGCGTTTTTGATTAATAATAAACTACAATGCAAATTGTTCACTGTCTGATTCTCCTACTTGCGCATTTCAGCACATACTTTCAATTATTTTAATTCTGATTCTCATTACAAAGGTGGCTGCTTGATGCCTCGGTCAAATAATTGATGGTTGCTTTTGAAGGAAAACCTATTTCTGACAGCTAATGGGTCCTCGGAAATGCATACTCGGTGGCCTAGGATGTTCTTTAAAGATCTATAATCGTCTTCCCTTCATAATTGTCTATCATTCAGCATGTGACCCTTATTATGTCTTTGAAAGTGGCTAGAACATGCAATTACAACGCTAACACATTGACATTTTGGAGAGTTTGCTGTTCTTCTTGACAAACGACTGCGATCAGGGCACAGTAATAAGGGAGTCTGAAACCATCTTTCTTAATGAGAGGGGAGTCGATGCGGACTTCTTCCACATGAGCCAGTGTTGTGAGTGTTCAGGAAGGGACAATAGATTCATGGTATTTATTTTCCTGACACAAAAGAAGATAAGTATCCCTGGTATTGTGTCTTGGGCAATATTAAATGAAGGGTAATCATGTGATGGACGATAATGTCATTTGAATGCTTATGGACTGGCAGGCATTTGGAATAGCATCTGATCACTAGACTTGTATTGCACCATTGCAAAGTGGAGGACATTGTTCCCCACATCGTCGTGTTTTCCATTTAATGCTGTCGTTTATTTAACAATTGTTGTGGATCATGAACTGGCCTTTTCCCATTGCCTTGAGATAGTTCCATCATTGATGCTTTTCTGTTCCTTAGTTTGCAACATGGCTGACAGGCGGCTCCATGTTATGTGAGACACCTTGAGCGAGACCTGGTATTCCCCTTTGCATTCTCGGATTCGTTTTTTCCCCATTATATATATGAACCAACAAGTCCCACCATGCAAAGAGAAAAGCCTGCTCAAGATGTCACACAGGATATTGGGCCACTTGGCTGCAGTACATGATGTTTATTGGAAACCCGTTCCTGTTCCTTTGTGGTTGTTCCTCTTGGCGTCTTCTTCTTTGCTCGTGTGTAATGTAGTTGGAGAGCATTCCTACCCTCTGAGCGTGTCATTTGGCCTTTGTTGACGAGGATTCCTGCATATAAGCGGTCGCATTTCCCATTGCTTCATATTATGAGTGACACATTCATCCTGTCCTCAGCACTTTAAATACAGGGCTTGCGAGCCTATACCTTTCATAAGAAAAACAAAGCTAGTGATTCCCAGAACGCAGTGTAGTTTTGGTAGAGCTTCCATGACTGCCTCAAGATGTAGCACATCAAATGGGCAGTTATGGAAACTTATGAGCAAAACAATCAATATTGTTTAGTAATATTTTCGATAGCAGTGCATGCTTTCTTTAACTTTTTAAAGACAGTACTGGGCTTCATTACGAGTTGGGCATTATTCCGGTGGTAAATCCACTGGAATACTGCTCAATGCAATTACTGTTACCGCCACTTGGTCTGGCTGGAGTTACAGCAGCGGTAATTCTGCCACGCTATTTCTATCAAAAATGGGCAGATAGTACACAGATTTGCCTCCAGCTCATAGCTGGAGGTGAATCCTCCAACTTTCTGACCAACTCATGGTTGGGCAGTGTATTAATACGGCAGTAACAGTTTTGCCAATTCATTTTTACCACATCTCCCAGACTCTAATGAGGCCCTAGTTAATATCATTGGCATATTAAAGGGGAATGCATTGGTTAATTTCTTGCCTTCTCAGAGAGGCAGACTATTTCCAACCTCCTTCATGCGAGCCATTGGTCAAAAGGCCTCATATTTTCTCTGTGCAAGCTTTGATGCAAACATTAACAAGGCTGCAGCTTTAAACTCCCCTGTTTCAGACCATGGTCAACAATGTAGGAGGACAATGTTCATTTGTGAAGGGATGCCATCTGTTGAGGTTGAGATAACCTACTTTTAAAACATTTTAATCCATCTCGAAAAGGTGGTCTGCTGATCAGACCCCGCTTCACAAAGCACATGCTAAAAGTATAGCACACATATGTGCCCTGCTGCATCAGTCTCCAGGCATCTGCAAGACCTGCCCTCCAGATGTAGAGGGCCGGTTCAAAGTTCCCTTGTGATTACTTGACAGGTGCTGAAACACCATGTCTCTGCAGACAGAGGCTGGATTTAACATCTGCATTTCTGAACCAAAAATGTCATAACTGTGGACCTATCAGTCTGGCAACACGGACAACTCTAAGTATAAGCCATACCCGTTTTTAGTATGATGACTTGTAAGCGCCTTCAATTATTGAAGCCAAATCAAATTTATATCATACAAGTGTCAACCCTGTGAGACCAGGTGAGTTATGTGAAGGCTATGCAGATTCATGGCTAGCATCGCTTTCTCCACTTCACCAACTGAGGCAATAGGCAGAATGCTGCTAACATTTGATTCTCTAGGAGGATGGTAGACGCCTCCCCTCAAGTACAGGATCGCTCACTGGAAGATCTACTTGGAACCATAATTGAAAAAAGTACCATCTTAACCCAGGCCAGCCTCACACTAAGGTGTTTCACACCAAGGGGCCTTTCAAGCTGCAGGGTTAGGAAGGAGGTGGGGCTAGAGTAGCCAGGACAGGCAGCAGGGAATCCAGAAGGGTTTTAGCATTGTGCTTTTCTCTGGGGCTTTCTTTCAATCCCCTCAATTTCCTGCAGAACAAGGCACTCTGAGCAACGGTTACTTTTTTACAGCAAAAGGCATTGGACACCTTACAGGGGTTGATTTGGTCCAATCTCCTGTCAGCTTTCCCGTTTATATGGACGGGACTCTCACATCTTTGTTGATTATTTCCTGGACACCATGAAGAATACATCTTTGGAATGTCATTGGAAGTACAGTCCATTCCAAAGTCTTCTGTTATAGAGATGAAGGCAGGTTCATCCAAGGTAGAGGGGAGCTCTGATCCCTAAACAACCACAGAGAACATTGGAGTAGGTTTGTCTGGATCAAGGCCTGCCCTCTGCCAGCTACACTGGAACCAGGACCATCATTGGAATTGAAGGAATCCCAGCAGGTGCCAGACAAGCTACCTGGACTCAGAGTGAATAGTACAATGTACTTGCCTTGTCCTAGAGCCCATGGGAGTGCAATTTACAGCACCATGAGAAGACAAAAGCAGCTTTGACTCCTCTTTCTGCTGCATCTAACCATCCTTGAATTGAATTGGCCATATTCAAAGACTTCACACCACAGAGGACCTGCAGTGCTGCCTTTGGCACTCTCATCGACCATTGAACCATTGCTTGCATCCTCCAAACTAGTTCACCGCTTCATTGCACCTGCAGCACTCATCACCTCATCACTCATCATTAGCTCAAACAACAGCCCACCACTGCAGAAGCCTTTGAACAACTGCATCTTTTAACAATGCAAGGACCTTCACACCAACCTCACCCTGACCTCGATTGAAACCGCTGGAAGCATCTTGTCACATGCTACCTCAACCAACAGATCGCCATCGACTCAGCTCTACTGTCAAACCAATCCTCATGGACTCATCGAACTACACAGCTCCAAAACTGCATTGAAATGCACGGAGCTCCACTTCCGCACTGAATTTGATGGCGAATCGCCTTCTGGATCAACACAACTCACTGCACTTGAACCCATTTGACCTGCAAGGACAACGCAGAGGAACTTGACTAAAGGCTGTCAAACCATTCAAGAACAAGTAACCAGTAGGTATCATTATATCATCCATGCAATATAGACAAATAAATCTAGAAGAGTGGAAGAGATCTAGCTAATTTGAAGTAATCCCGAGAACCGAGAGTGGCACCAGCCGCTCATTTTACCTTTGGACGTGGGCCATAAGGGTACAGAACAACCTCTCGATGTTATGGGGAGGAGGGATTCATTCTCTGCACCCGTGAAACAAATTAAACGGGCTCATATTAATCATGCAGAACAAATTTGGCTCCTTTATGATTAAATCAATCCCTTAATTGAAATATCATATTGGCATAAGGATCAAAGTAATTGGCAGGGGATCTGTTGCATTTTTGAGCAGGTGCTCCACATTACAGGCCATCATTTTCTGAGCCCTCATCTTAAAGCAACAATAAAAAAAACTATTTCCCAAAGATAGCTAGTTCTAAAAAGAATGTAGCAAAGCTAAGTGCAATAAACTTAATCTATCAGAATTACAAGCAGCACACCAAGCTTACAAGGTTATGATAAAGAGGAAAACAGAAGAGACTTCTGCTACAAAATGGGAGCCCTTGCTTGCAGCAATAACAACAAGCAACTCAAAAGCATATTGGACAATTATCCACACTGAAGGCAATTAGCCTCTGGCTCCATCTTATTTTTGCATTTCTTGCAACAATTTTTCAGAACTGTACACAGACGGAAAAGCAATCTGTATGATTACACATGTTCCACCCATTCAATATCCTCTAAGCCTTGAAGATATGACACACGAAAGAGCACCTAGATCTTGCACACAAGCAATGAAAGTCCTGATCTATAGGAATGCGGGAGAGACTCATAGGCCCACCTCCGTACTCGACACCTTAGGCAATCATGTTGGGTAGGTACTATTAACGCGACTAGAAGTCTGGCTTGGGTCAAATGACATTATGACACATCTCCAATTAGGTTTCCAAAGAGGTATAGATGCAGTCGATCAAAGCACGAGGTTATATATCCCTGTGCAAAAATACACTGTTCTTAAAAAGCAATCCCTTTATATGACTCAGCCAATATTGTGAGTTGGGGACCAGAACGTGAAAACACTAAGGACCCGCTTCATTTGCCCGGTTCAAAGTGAATTTGCACTGCTGAAAAGTGACTTTGCACTGCCGACACAAACCCTGATTTATGGAGCTGTGTGAACGAAGGGTATTTGTTGTCGTGCAAAGTCCGGGCAAAGTAATTTTGTACTGCAGAAATGACTGTGCGCTGACTGTGCCCGGACTTTGCACTGCAAAAATACAATTTGCACGGATCCATGTACCAGGGTTTGTGCAAAGTCACTTTTCAGCAGTGCAAATTCAATTTGAACAAGGCAAATATTCCATGAATCGGGCCCCAAATGTTTTAATGTGCAAAAACAGATAAGACAAGAATGTCCTCTGCCACCACCCTGCTTTGTTTATAAATAAACGAAAAATAAGGGTGGAATTAACCAACATGCAAATAGTTGCACGTGTACTAGGAACCGAAAAGATAATGATACTGCTATTGCAGATGATGATGAGTTGACATTTAAAATCATTAGTGGCCTTCGAATCCTGATGGAGAGGTTCATGTCACTCTGTAAGACAATAGGTTGAGCGTGTAATACCAACCAAACTAAAATATGACCTGCTCTCTAAGAAACACTGCCAAAAGAATGGATTATTTAGGCCTACATTTTAATTAATGTGGGACTTGGTCGAACCTAGTATAAAAATCCATGTGCACGCTAAAATGTCCGTCGGAAGCCACCATAAAATGTTCTCGCATCCATGGACAGAGAGCAGTGACCGCCAACTCAACACGCTTTCCAGAGCAAAGCTAGACAGGCTGCATTATATGGAACTGAATTGTGGGGAGATATTAGCACCCCGTCACTTGTAATCTATGAAAATGGGTTATTAAAAAGATGACTCTGCCACCCTGAGGCCACGCCTAACACGATCCACCACCCCAAGTTAACTTGGTAAGGAATAGGGTCCATTGTAAAATGTTGCCCACTTTTTTACTGGATAAGCCTTCGGTCCTCACCCACACTCGAGAAAGACACAGAGGCCAGTATGCTCGCCCTGTGCCAGAATCTGCAGATACCTCCCCCTGTGTCTCCTCATCTGAGGTTTTCGAAGTGTGAGTCTTGATTGGTTCTCCTTCTCTCCTTCTTCCCTTCTTGCGAAGTTTAGGATCTTCTTCAGTTTTCCATGGCTTCTTGCCCTTCTTCTTTCTTTCGTAGAGAAAAGGACGCTCTCCACTTGAGGCCACCTTGACTGTGATATATAACCGTCAGGCGGACCCAAGGGAGCTCGCCCCAAATCCAGGGAAAAAGCCTAAAAGGCACAAAAAACTCTGGGGTGTATTTTGCGGGATCGAGATACAGATTTCTCTGCTTGCCTCCAATGTAAAGTCCAATCCCTTATCACAAAGAGTCCGTTGGACCCAGGAAGGGCGCATATAGCCAGAGATAGACTGTAGGGTGACAGTGTAAGAGGATCCTGGGAATGGAGTAGCAGAAAATACAATACCGGGAAGGTAAAGAAAAGAAAACATCAGAAAGAACACCAGAAGGCAGAGAAGAATCGAGTAAGGACAGAGTGGAAACAGCAGGAAGTAGGAGGAGGAGCAACGAGAGGAGAAGAGGAGCAGCGCGGGAAGAACCGTCAAGAAATGCAGGTAAGCAAAGAGAAATGGGTAAACGTAGAACAGAAGAAATGCAGATAAGCAAAGGAATAGCTGGAAATCTTAAAAAGGAGGAAAAATTGGGAAAAAGCCCTATAAAGAGAAGGAGAGGAGAGAGCTGGTAGAGCAGGGCAGTGGCAGGAGTCCGTAAGTAGTGAACACAGGAAAAGGAAACGGGAAGCGCGAGGAAGGTGGCTGCAGAGGGTCGGTAGGAAAGGAACACAAGGCGGATGCTGAGTGAAAGGCAGAGCAGGTAGGCTCCAGGCGGGTCTCTAACAGAGACGAAAACGGCACAAAACAACGCACAGGAAAGTTATGATGCGGACTGACCAAGATTTGCAGCGCGTTGGAAAGGGGGCATGGCTGCCTTAAGTAACTGCGCTGAAAAACAGCTAGAGAGCTGCTCCCAATCCCACGGCGGCTCAAAGAAGCCGCCATTTACTCCAGAGTTTCCACGGTCGAACCGTGACACCCTGTTTGCATTGACTTGTATAATATCCTGGCACTTAAGGGTTTTCAACCAAATGGCAGTTGTTTACAATGGCCTGAACAGATCAAATCCCTATGGGCACTTAGGGGTCCAAGAGTGGTGGACCAATTAGAGTGCAAGCAATCCCACTTGTAAAGGTTACTGTAGTGTTGAATAACTCACACAGGAGCAGTTGTTGGTAATGTATTTGAATATGAAGGATTTATCTGAAAAGGAAAACTATTTGGATCTAGTAAATGACTCGTTCCTGCGTCCTCTATTTTTCAAACTGAGCGCGTGCACACTAGCCCTCGCTACATTTACGCAAAACGGAAACCAGGATGTTATTGAAATGTGCCCCTGCTGCCCACTCTTGAAAGGATCACTCTGCCACTTTCTGTAGGTATGCCCTGCGCGTGCTTATATTAGGACAAAGAACCCTAAACCGTGTTTGAAAAAAAAAACATTGTATTAGGGGCGTTCAAACAGCAGACATATTTTGAAAGAGATGGACACACTAAAACATTTGTTTTACAGTGGCCGATTGTTTTATGAAGAGCTTGGTAAAAAAAAAGGCTAAAATGCATGAATGAAGAAAGGCCATGGACGATAGACTCTCGAGCTGGACATAGACAGCTTAGCAAATAAAGTGTGTACTACCAAAACTAACTATGGGGAGCCTACATAAGTTCTACTGATATGTCTAATGTCTTTATACTGTTTTACTTAGAAATCTCATTAGCACATGCAGTCCATTTGGTTGGTGTTTTTAATATTTCAAAAAAGGTAGCAGGTGCACCTTTTTTTAATATGTATCTGCATTAATATGGGCTTTACTGAGATTATAACAGGTCTTTTGGTGTATTGGAGAAATTGTTTTTCACTTATGTATTTCGAATGTTAATACCTTTGACAATGTTTTTATCTATATATGTAGAGATTATGTAATTGTGTGTGCTGGTTCTATGACATATGTCGAAATAAAGCATAATGATCTGAGCACCAAGTACTATCTAGAGGCCCAGACCCCCCTGGACTACACTGATAAGCCCCTTGTTGCACCTGTTTCGACTCAGACATACCGTTTGTGGTGACATTGTTGCAATTGCTGTTCATCCCAGCTCTAGTACCAAGAGCACACGTTCATATATTTTCTGTGTTCTTTCAACCGGGGTGAGTTTTTGTTGTTGTTTTTCTCGATATTTAATTGCATTTTGATTATTTAATTAAAGTGTATACATGTTATAGACCCTTGATTGGACATTATTTACGTTGAAGTCTTTTTACTGTTGCTGTGTGGGTGGCTGCTGTCATCAAATTCACAACCCTCTTAAGAGTATGGCCTACCCTCTGCCCATGTTGCCACCAAAGGGGACTGTCCATGTTTCACTCTACAATTGGCAACACTGTTGGTTTGTAGTAGTGTGAGACTGAGCAGGCCACTGATCATCATAGTACACATGCAGAGCAATCGTCCTTTTGTCACACAATTCTATGGCAGACGATGTCTCTCACCTTAAATGAAACAAGAGCTTTGAGATCTTCCTGCAATCATAGGTGAGCACACACTAAATGTTTCTAACCACTCCCTAAGCCAAAAACGGCTTGGGTCTATAGACAGGAGAGCTGAGAGAAACTATGAGCTCTCTTAAATGAATGTGGCTTTGGGTGTACAGCTCGAATGGAAGCAAGGCTGTGGAACGGGCTGCCTGATAGTTCTTTATGAGGATAGTAATTGTTATTTGGGAGGTTGGGTTCCTCTTGATTTAAAGATGTCCTATTTTGGGAGTTAATCTGCACAATCCAGCTGTGTCTCCCCTTCCAAATCTTGGCTGTTGTTCCATCATCCTTTTAATGGAGGCCGGCAGGGTAATCTTAGCTTCAGAAGGGATGTAGACTTTGCTATTGTAGATCTACAATGAGAAATGTGTCCCTTTTGCTGAGCCGAGTGCTGCTAAAGTGTATTGTTTAGTTATTTTGGTGGACTGTAGAGTGCTATATATCACTGTCCTTCTGCGTTTCAGCCCTTGTCAGCAATGATATATTATGACATAACATGCATCATAATGTGCTGCTACAATTAAAGAGTCCCTATGCCCTGACATTGAAAGGGGGAGGAGCAGTTACAATTAAAACATCTCTTAAAAGTGAAAAAATGGCCTTCAGCAACAAAACTGCATTTTGAAATAAAAATCATTACTAGATTGGAAATAGGTATATCTTCAACAGGAGTGTGTGTGTGTTTGTGTAGAAAGAAGGTTTACAGTGGTCAGAAAGAAATGATGGAGGGAGTAAGAAATACAGGGTTTGCTTTATTTTTTATATATATATGACTGCAACCTGGTGGGTATGCATTAAAAAATGTGAAAACACACATGTATTTCCTCCAGTGTAGCCCACCAGTCCTAGGCACTTCTGCATATACATGGGGAATTGACCAGCGTGTAGGGAGGTCAATACATCACAAAACCTTTCACAAACAAAACCTCCAATATCATCAAATCATGCAACGTTTGCTTCCAGCTCAGCACAGAGGCTAGCCATTTCATTTCAAGGTGCTTTGTCCTGTCAAATGAAAGTATATCGAAAAATCAGTTTGCACTTCTGAGGCGAGGCTATGCAACACTGATATGTTGCTTACTTGCATATCTGAAAAAGGCGTGTACGCTGTCTCGAAGCACTATTTGAGAAGGATAATAAGAGAACATATACATTTCGTCTCAGGGGTGTTCTTTACATACACCAATTGTGTGCATTACATCCGTGGAATATTCCTTTTCCATTCAAGAAACTTTCAGGCCTCGGTCTTGACTTTTAAGGTTAAGTTTTATTTTTTTAATGTATCCCCTATGAATCCTCCTTGGAGTATTTCTGGATACATTCTATACATTCAGCGCATGGGCATAAGGGGCTATACAAATCCAATAAATACATTCCCCCCCAAAGAGTCGGGGGCCTTTTATAATTGCTGCAAGTCTACTTATTGACACATGCCATTTGCACTATTCTTTCATCCGTATTGTTTATGCAATGGTTTGTTTTTGGCTACTGATATAACAACAGAAGACCTTTATTCTCGAAACACATTGTGTGTAGGTGCAGTATAAATACCTTATAAATACAAATAAATCATTTTTTTCCCGAATATTGCATCAGGTGTATTGACTTTGTACTTTCTCGTGTAAGGCTGTGTTCATGGATATACCACGCATATTTTCATCAGATCCATACAGTTAACTTGTAGACCCACTACACCAATACCTCTGATAACCTCAATGTTTTAAAGTCATAGTCAAATACTTGTATTCAACAAAAAAGTCATAAAAGACAAAAAGGATAAAACATAAATAACAACAGTATAGTTCAGTTGAATACATTCAATTTATTCAGTAATTGATCAGATTGATAACCAGATAACTCAAAATACATACATAAAGCAGCATGGTAAAACGTATAACATCCCAATCCATACAATGTTAAAATCATAAAGGAAAATACATCCTTTAATCATATCTAGGAAAGGCAAGGGGAGCGAGAACTCACATCCCCTACATAATACAGCTACCATGCAATTTCAGCACCCCAATGTATTCTACATACTCACGGAATCGTAAACATAAACACTTATCAACTGTTACAGATAACATGCTCATATAAAGGCAGCATTCCCAGGTTATTAAGCTGCTATGCATTTCATTTTCAGCAACCAAGCCCGATGGATATGCCTCACAGTAAGATGCACCGTATCCTTGTTTCTAGTACTTCTGTAGAATGCCAAGGATTGTACTGTATCTCAGATACCTGAGGCGCAGGGCATTGCTTTTAAATAACAGCTTCACAACTTGCTTAACCTAGGGCATAAAAACATAAAATGGGTTGTAGATTTATCAACTAATCCACTCAAAAGGCATTTGGTCAGACCTATGCTGTCCTATGATTTAGTAAATACTCAAACCCTAAGCTAGGTTGCCCATCCTAAAGCACAAAAACAATAACTGAGCATGGGCGGGGGTTATATAGTGTCAAGGAAAGTTTTATGTTTTTTTGTGCTAAATAACTAGGACCAACTAAAACCAAGTGTTAGTTTACAGCTGGCTTCCTCCATTGTGGTCCTGGAATGTATAACAATAGCTCTCCTAATCTTAGTAATCATTGAATTATTTACATCTACTGGATTTATCAGGGCCAGCGCTATAACTAGGCAAGGTTAGGCGCTTGCCTATATGTGCAAAATGTTAGAGCGGCAAAATGCTGCTTTAACTCGCACTACGTTTGGGCTGCCTTGCCTGTGATAGCACCGGCCCTGACCCAGTACACTGTCTGCAGGCTGGTGCTGGCGGAAGCTGCAGCAGAGTCGGAGACCAGATGGCGTCGTGAAGGTTTGGATTGGGTCAGGCCTGTGTCACAAGTGGCATCATGGGTGTGGCAGCACTTGCTGGCACCTGACGCATTACGAACGGAGCACCCCACATGCCCCTCTGCTCTGTCTGTCTTCTGTGCATCGTTAGAAGTAATTACCAGGCATCCCACGATATTCAAAGGACGTCATGGAGAAAGCGGTGCAGGCAGATGCTGAACAAGAAGAGTTGCCTGCTAGTGTCTTGGCAGGAACAGATTAATCAGGAGAGACAACCCGGCCCTTTCCCCCCAGATCTGTGTCAAACCCTTGTCCCTGTTGAGACCCCTCTCTACGGTGCTGCTGCAGTTTCCGTGCATACCTGTTACTTGCCTCTATCTGACCATCAAAATGAAATTCCCTGCCCCCATCGGCCCCTCTCATCAGTTTTTACATGTTTAACCCCTCTCGATAGTGCACCAGTGCCCACATGGTGGTTGACTTGACCCCTGTACTTGGGCTGGCTCCTCTGATATGATCGCATTTTAGGCATTCTGTGTGCAGCGGACCCGTGGCCCATGGAGTCCGGGACCCATGAGCTCATGAAGTGCCTTAGAACTGTGTTTAGAAACACCAGCGCTGATCCCTAACCAGATAAATTTGAAATCTTCGGCAGAGCAGGGATCACAGTCCATCATATCTGTGACCCATAGGCAAAGCACCAAGGGCAGCGTTGCTAGTCCGGCCATCAAACATCACACATTTTACATACATGAGAAGGTAAGAGACTGGCCGAGACTGCAAATGAGTATGGCTTTTGACTTTGAAGGATAAATGCCTACTCACAAGGTTTGTTTGTGGGCTGTTCAGGGATGCTTGTCCCTGGGCAATTAAGAAGTACCCGTCTTGCATTGCTCACAGTAAGTATACAGAGAACACAGGAACTGGCAAGACCACCCACAGGTGAAGAAATCAGTGCAAATCTGGCGAAAGTCATAGAGCTACAGTTAGAAAAACAGAGTGGAGACCACCCCGTAGTACCCAGTGCTCACTATTGCTTCCTGCCAGGAAGCTAAATTCCTTCCTTTAGATCTGTTATTGATTGGTTTGTTTAGCTTATTTATGCGTTCAGAAAAGCAGTTTCAAAAAAGCAGCGCAAAAAAGCAATTGTAGTCACTTCTTTTTCAAATCTTTACTGTTGTGGTTGTGGTTAGATCACACAATTAATCAGTGGATTCACAATTCCACTACAAATCAATACGGCTCTTGCCAATGCTTTTCGGTGCCTAGCACCATCTTCAGGGCTACATTTTAACACAATTCATATCGCAAAATTAGAATGTAAGTGTACATATCCACATGTAATTCAGTCCCATTGTGTAGTTGGGTGAAAAGAAAAAATGAAGGACAAATTCCAATGTATTCATTAGTGACCATGGTAACGTAAGCAATGCTTCATTGCAATGTACATAATGTGCTCGTAATCATGCATTTTTACCTTAGCCGTTCTTTTGCAATCCTAAACGCCTCCTGTATAAGTACACGTAAGTAGAGTGTCCCTGTCGGGAGAGAGGGATAATGAGCTTTCTACAATTCCCTTCTAATCTTCCTCTGTTCGAACAAAATGTCCTGTCATTGCAGTGCGTCTTAACTCCACTCTGCTTCTTTACGATCTGCTCGCAAAATGAGTCGCGTGCGTACGTCCCCGTCCGAGGCTTCCTAACGGCGTTACCATGGAGTTCGTGGCACCGCCCGTCGTCCAGGATTGGACGAAGTGGAGGTGCCTCCTGTCCCACCCCTCCGCATGAGCGGAGGGGCGGGACAAGAAACCTCCATGGCAACCGCCTGTGTTGGCATGATTGTAAAATTCCATAAATATGCATTACGGTATATTTTTCATTGATGTCTTCAATCATCATGGGTATGAAGTTATATAGGGTAGCCTCTATGGTTACAGCGACTAATCCGCTGTCCTCAACTGGACGGATAAAGCATGTCTCAAGTCTTACAGACAGCAGGCACGTCCATGGGTGCCACCATGGCACCGTCATATGCCAATGCATTTATGCACACATTTGAAGTAGACTATGTGTTGGAAAATGAAAGATGAAAAGTAAGATCGGTCTATGAATCCGATACATAGATGACATATTTCGAATTTGGCATAGCACTGAAGACGAACTGAGGACATTCTTGTAGTATCTCAACAACATTGATCAACGCATACAGTTTACATCCGAATGCTCGACCGAAACCATACATTTCTTGGATGTCAAGATTACTAAAGAAATCACAGGCTACAAAACCAACATATACCAAAAATCAACTGACAGGAATAACATCTTACACAAGCAAGTTTCCACCAGCCAAGTTTAATAAAGAATCTCCCATACAGTCAAATGCTGAGAGTTAAAAGAATAGTCAGCGATCCAGGGGACTATGAAGAAGCAATCAACAAGATGGGAACCAAATTCCTCAATCGAGGTTATGGCAGATCAGAAATTGCAGAAGCAGAAGGGAGACTCAAGGACAAAGGAAGGGAAGAACTGGTGAAACCCAAACAGAAGGCCGATGAGACGCCCTCGATTGTGTTTGTGTCCAAATATTCAAAACAGAGTCAATGGATCAAAAATATAATAAAAAAAACTGGAACATACTTGCATTGAATGAACGAGTAGAACCTTTGTTTAAAGAACTTCCCACCTTTGCCTACAAGAGGAGTCAGAATTTGAAAGACAAGTTGGTTAAAACAAGGAATCTGAGGAAGAAAAAGGACACAAACAAAACCGGAACATTCCCGTGTTTGAACTGTTCTAATTGTGGATATATTCTGAAAGGGAACATAGTGAATCATCCACATACTGGAGAAAAAATAAAACTAAGACAGTTTGGGACATGTGACTCAGTTAATATAATTTACTCCATAAAATGCCCATGTGGGCTTTATCATGTGGACAGTCGACACGAGCAGCTAAAACAAGATGGAATGAGCACCGTTCGTGTATACGAACACACAACAAAACCTCGGCAGTGGCATGACACTGGGACGCCAAGAAACACAATTTGTCCCAGATAATATTCCAAATCTTGGAAGTGGTGCAAAAAAGAGAGCCACACATGAATCTCCAACAAAGACTTGATCAGAGAGAATCGTTTTGTATTGATAAATTGGGAACTCTAACCCCAAAGGGGCTGAACGAAGAGATCAACTTTGCCTGTTTCCTTTAATGAATATACAGTGTTAATTATTTTTGTGGTTACTTTATCAACCCAGGGATGATACGCTTTGTGAACTTAGAGGCTACACATTAGCGAGCATTTACGCATACGGCTACCTAGAGATTACAATATAATGTCATAATGACGAATGTAAGGCCCTAACAGTATGGGTTAAACACAATATGTGATTAATATGTATTGCAATGTGACCCTTGTCCAATGTACGATAAACACAGGCAGGTTTGCCATGTGACATTCTCTAAACATAGCAACTTATGACTTATAGTAAGCACACAGTAGGTCTCCGCCCCTCTCATGTAAAAGGGTGAGACTTGAGCCACGCTTTGTCCGTCCAGTTGAGGACGGCGGATTAGTCGCTGTAACCATGGAGGCTGCCCTATATAACTTAATACCCATGATGATTGAAGACAACAATGAAAAATATACCGTAATGCATATTTATGGAATTTTACAATCATGCCAACACAGGCGGTTGCCATGGAGGTCCCTTGTCCCGCCCCTCCGCTCACGCGTAGGGGTGGGACGGGAGGCACGTCCACTTCGTCCAATCCTGGATGACGGGCGGTGCCACGAACTCCATGGTAACGGCGTTAGGAAGCCTCGGACGGGGACGTGCGTACACGACTCCTTTTGCGAGCAGATCGTAAAGAAGCAGAGTGGAGGTAAGACGCACTGCAATGACAGGGCATTTTGTTCGAACAGAGGAAGATTAGAAGGGAATTGTAGAAAGCTGATTATCCCTCTCTCCCGACAGGGACACTCTACTTACGTGTACTTATACAGGAGGCGCTTAGGATTGCGAAAGAAAGGCTAAGGTAAAAATGCATGATTACAAGCACATTATGTAAATTGCAATGAAGCATTGCTTACGTTACCATGGTCACTAATAAATACATTGGAATTTGTCCTTCCTTTTTTCTTTTCACCCAACTACACAATGGGACTTAATTACCTGTGGGTATGTACACTTACATTCTAATTTTGCGATATGAATTGTGTTAAAATGTAGCCCTGAAGATGGTGCTAGGCACCGAAATGCATTGGCAAGAGCCGTATTGATTTGTAGAGGAATTGTGAATCCACTGATTAATTGTGTGATCTAAACACAACCACAACAGTAAAGATTTGAAAAAGAAGTGACTACAATTGCTTTTTTGAGCTGCTTTTTTGGAACTGCTTTTCTGAACGGATAATTAAGCTAAACAAACCAATCAATAACGGATCTAAAGGAATGAATTTAGCTTCCTGGCAGGAAGCAATAGTGAGCACTGCGTACTACGGGGTGGTCTCTACTCTGTTTTTCTAACTGTTGTTCTTACTATAAAGCCAAAGTGTCGTTGGGCTTTGTTTCAACCCGGTAGGCTCCTTAGAAAAGCACACATTTATCTGAAATAACAAAAGAAACGGCTTGTCTCTCCAAACAAAACAAAACAACGGTGGTGCCCACCTGTTTTCCATTTTTTTGCGAAAGTCATAGAGCTCACACTTTTCAACTCCCCTCATTCTGTATGAGGGGACAGCCACAGACTGTTATTGCTGCTGGAAGCGGTTCAAGAAAATGCCATAAGTGTTTACCAGCTATCAATCAACCTCTCTTGTGTGCTGCAGAGTGTTTTGCTGTTTAGTGTTTGGCGATCAGTGCGGAGGCAGCAGGAGCACTGCACCTCACTAATCATCAACCTACTGCGTTTTCCAGTCTGATTGCTTGTAATACGAGGCAGCGCGGACGTGGAGGCAACCCACAGTTTGCATTTGCAGAGTGAAGTGAGTAGCCGGATCTCTGCTGTTCTCTGGGACCCATATCCACCAATCTTACAACTTGCGCAGGGCTTGTTCTCAGAATATGTCAGTCCAAAGGGAAGCCGTCGCAAGTTAGTGTCTCTGGCCCGCTATATCTGCTTATTTACGCTTGTACTTTTAAAGCATGGTCAAAAAGACCACAGAGTATATTAAATTGGTTTATGACCTATGGAGCAGACAGAAAGGGGGCACCCCATCACCAGCTTCATTTTGGGATGCTTCAGCTGCTCTTGACATGGCATTCGCACTGCCACTGCCTCTGTCGCCTATGGACACGGTCATAACTGGGTTAGTTATTTGCGAAGCTTTCTTGTCACCATCTGATAAGTTCGATAATATTGGGGGGATGCCCCATATAAACATAACCAGTCAGTTTCTATGGTCATTACTGACTACTTATCTTCTATACAGAAAGCTTTTATGTGCGACCAACAAAAACCTGGCCCACCTGGTCTCGGAATGGGGGTGAGTGTGGATACATATCTTGATCATTCAGAAACCCCTTGTTATGTTATTTTAGTGGAATTTGTTAAGCGCACAATCACCAGAAGGTATCTTGGCGCTGGACACAGACCATGAAATGTTGCCAGCAGATGCTCCGGGGGGTTATAACAAGTCGAAGTAGTGGACTTGCTACAGGAAAGTGATTACATTTTTTTAAACACTCCAACGATATTCTTGGAAGCTGCTGACACAGATCCGGATACAACCCAGATATTGTGCTCATCAACCCCAGCACCAGCCCAGCACAAGAGATTGTCATTCCTGATAAAAAATATTGACCAAAGACTGTTCCAGATTCTATGCGCACTACTGAATCTTTTTGAAAACTTACAACATGAAGTAAAATCTCACAAGTCACTTTTGGATTTGATATTGGCAAAACTAAATCAAATTCATACCGCACCTACTTTAAGTGAATGTACATCTGCACATTTAGGAAAGCCAATTTATATGGGCTCCAACTAATCACTACATTGTGTGAGCATGGCAGAGGAAGTGCCATTAACACACCAGGTGGGAGAGGTGGTTGCTCAGTAAGCTATATTACCATCTAATGGCTCTGAGCTTCCTCCCCCAACATTAGGGAGGAGTCTCACCTCCAGTAGCCCTTTAAAATCCCTCCTCGTACCATTTAGAGGCCCATGGGAAGATAGTGCGGGTTACCTCAGTGAAAACTGCTCCCCCAAATAGGTGTTTGGTAAAGGTCAAAAGAAATGGTATTATAAAGAAAACAAAAAATCAAAAACCTTCTAAGATGAATAATGTTAGCACACAGAGTTTCTTTAAATTTCTTTCACTGCATGATATTCCTGCGGTTTAAACCCAGCTGCCTGCTCCTTATAAGCATCCCCTGAAGCAGGCGGCCTGGATGAACACAGGGGAGCATTACTCACTGGTCTGTATAGAGGCACAGACCAACGAGATCGGTGACATGACAGGAAGAGCGCTAGGAAGTGGAAAGGAAGCCACTGTACAAAGTGCCTGGCCAATCCACAAGCAAACACAATGTACCTCGACTGCGCTATCCCCTATGGTCATATGTGCTGACCCTCAAGCAATGGGACCGCTCCAAAAAACTATTAACAATGATATGAGTAATTACACTCTTGTTGCAAAGATACGTGGCCCTATTGCCCGCAGGTGTGAAGTGTAAAAAACAAGTGGCCTATTAGGGGGGCACATTGCATCGATTTTATTGACTACCCACTAGGGTCCAACACTGAGGATCATCAAACAACCTAGTAATTTAAATATGAATGGCCTAAATAAGAAACAAATCAAGCTAGAGGGCCATGAAGGTTGGCAAATTTGGGTGGAGAGTCGATTCCCTGAGAACAACAGTGTTTCACTGAATTGTGCATGTATCCTATCCCCCTCAAGCAATGGGACCGCTCCAAAAAACTATTAACAATGATATGAGTAATTACACTCTTGTTGCAAAGATACGTGGCCCTATTGCCCGCAGGTGTGAAGTGTAAAAAACAAGTGGCCTATTAGGGGGGCACATTGCATCGATTTTATTGACTACCCACTAGGGTCCAACACTGAGGATCATCAAACAACCTAGTAATTTAAATATGAATGGCCTAAATAAGAAACAAATCAAGCTAGAGGGCCATGAAGGTTGGCAAATTTGGGTGGAGAGTCGATTCCCTGAGAACAACAGTGTTTCACTGAATTGTGCATGTATCCTATCCCCATAATTCCCATTACTATCGGCCATTTCAGCCAAGGATTTCGATCAAGTTGACTTCATTCAGGATAGGATCAACGCTGCAATCGCGGACATTCATTCTAGGATTCTCTTCATACTTATTCTAAAGGAAGCCATGCATTTTCATAAATATGGGTTCGAGTTTTCCTCGATTGGTCAACCTTTGAAGTCATTTAATAAACAAGACCAGTTTGTGCCTGTGATTGGGTAGAACTCTGACTTTAAGATATGTGTCTCACAAAATGCAATCGCTCAGAGGCAAGTGGATTGGGGGAGTGAAGCTACACAAGTTGCTGCGCACTCAGACAATTGGTCCTGGGTGGCAGCCTCCCTCAATAATCCCTCTTCACTTCGGTCTCGCTATTGATGATTCTCTCCTAAACATTCTTACATGGAATAGCTGTGGGCATATGGATCTTTTTCAGAATCACTGTTTAGGAAAAACTCTGAAGGGGCACTCCATAATTTTACTTCAATAGACCTGGCTAATTGAGTGCTCAGTTCTTAACGGGTACACCAACTATCCGCAACTGGCTCTGAAAGGCCCACACGGCAGGCCATACGGTGGTCTATTGATTCCTATCAAAATGACTGCTGGCATTTTATTTGATCACTTGTTACCTTTGGATAAGGGCTTTCTGACCCTGCAGGCCTCTATTCTGTTTAAGGGTTTTATTAGAAAATAGTTTTTAATAAATGTGTATTGGCATTGTCACATGTGCTCTATTCAAAACATACTTGCTAGTCTTTCTGCTTGTATAATGAACTAAGCAGAAATTGTTGAGTCTGGCCTCATCTGCTAAGGTGGGTATCTGAACTCCACATGGGTGCTGAAGGGTCCTTTGAGGGGTAACCCAGGTGACAGGGGCCAGATTATTAAATTGGTAATCTCCGTAATAAAATTCGTAATGTTTAGTTCATCACTGATATCAATCCTCAAACTCTGACATTCATTAGTGTTAACACACATAATGCAATTTCCACATCTATGGAAACTACCTAACTCTTGGGGAAACCATGTTTTAGTAATCTGAATTGTTTTTGGAGGATTAATACCAAAGATGAAATAAACATTACAGATTGTATTAACTGTAAAACAAAGTATGCAGATTATGGAATCATTTGTGTGTGTAAATTAGTCCACATAGGAAGTACAATACAAGAGCTTTGTATAAGAAACAGGGAACATGTGAATGCATTACATAAATAGATATGAGATTACCACTAGCAGTACATTGGCAGGAGTGCCATCATATGGAAGACAAATCAGGAATCAGGTTCACAGGTCTAAAAATAGCAAATAAATATCCAAGACGGGGTAAAAGAGAGAGGGCGCTTAGGAGACTAGTATCAAAAATGATTTGTAAGTATAGAACTATATTGAGAGGTTTCAAATTAGACCATGAAATGCGAACTTTTCTATGAAATTCTAAGTAGAGACGGACCAATGATTAGTGTTGTTAGGGAGGATAGAATTTGATCTACATTAATATTTGTGTGAAAATGTATGTTATTTGCTGATGGTACAACAGCCCTGAAAAAGACCTAAAGTTGAAGGTCGAAACATGTGTAGGCAGGAATTGTAACGTTATTATTGTGGCAAACCACTTTTAAGGTGTATGAAAGACTCTATTTATAGCATTACTGAAAGAAGGCCCCAGAGAACATAAAACTACATGATAGAAAAAAGGAGGAAAAGTGTTCATTCATTAACACTCATCCAACATTCAAAGTGCCATACCGCACTCATCCAAACATTCCACAGACATAATAATACAGTGTACAAATACAAAATATTTCCCTAAAAACATATCATCTACTAAAAACTGTAAGTTTGGCAGAGTTTGGTAGAGAGCTCAGTGAAGTACTAAGCATCCTTCCTTTTTGTGTAACATTAATCTATGGTATTAATTGCTATAGAAAGCCATCTTTGTTGTTCAGGTGCAGGGGTAGACCCGTAAGAGGTTATGGAAGAGTCAAAATCAGTATCCGTCTCTGGAGCTTCCGAAAAGATGGGATGGGTATTTAGGAAGAAATCTTTGTCAGTTTCCTGCTCTTCAGCTTCCATCTCTTCTATCTCCCAGAGTTCCATAACTTTAATGGGTTCTTTATGTTGACTCACCGGTGGCGGCATATTCAAAGATTCCCTCGTAACCCCTGTTGTCGACAGATGTTCGTGATCAGATATCTTTCCAATGCTGTAAAGTAAGATTTTATTGTATTTGTATTTATTTATAGTGCGCACCTAACACGGGGGTAGCAAGGCACAAAGGCATCAAGAGGTTTGCAAAGCTTGTTGCATACAGAGAATGAGGTCCAACTGAGGTTACATTGCTGGATCATCAAATACACAGACACAGGTGAGGCATGAATTTACAAGAAGATAAGGATAGTGTTATAGCAAAGGTTGTAATTAAAGGTCAATGGACCACCTAGGTGATCAGATTTACAGCCATAGTATTGTAGGGCAGAGGCATTATATATCATGTTCCCTGAGCCACTGAATGGTCTTGGATCTAAATTGGTAGTAAGGAAGGTCTTCCCTGCAGGTAGGTGGTAGGGAATTCCAGAATTGCGCTGCTTTAACGGGAAAGCTGTTCTCTCCAGCCATCGTGCATTTAAATCTAGGCACGACGAGGAGATTGGAATTAATCATTCTGGTCGGTCTAGAGAGAGGTGGCCTTTTGAATTTGGCTATAAGGTATTGAGGGCAGCTTGGTGTAGGCATTTATGGGTCAAAGAGACAGATTTGAGGAAGATGTTGTCTTTGGTGGATAGCCAGTTTACAGACCTTCTAGTCTCGGAGATATGGGCTTTTTTATTGAACACCTACGTGTTATTTAGAGATTTGACTCCAACTGCCCCTCCTACCCTCGGCTGCCTGAAACCCCATATCTGGTTGAGGCTGAGCGGTTGGATGATCTGAAGACATGCCTATAGGAGATTCGGGGAGAGGTAAGTTAATTGCTAAGGACAGTTCAGCAGAGGCATCCAATTCAATAGGCTGCAACAGCAGCGCAATGAAGGCTTAAAAAAGAGAAACGTTTTGTGAACAGCTCTGAACACACAGCAATAACGAATAGTTCCACTTTTATTACAGAGGGGTTCAAAGGCTACAGCCCAGTTACCTTCCTGTGTTTCTCTCTCCATCTTGAAGCCTGTAACGGATCTCACGTTACAAACTTGAATCCCAATAGCAGATAACAGATGGTAAGTTAGATTCACATTTCTTCCTGCAGAGTCAGCTTACTGCTATCCCCCTTTAACACTGCAACACAGAGCATCAACATGATGTTTTGAGGGCGGGCTCAGAAAAAAAGTCAACATTGTAGAAAGCCTGCAGGCTCCATTTTCAAAGTGAATCCACCAGAATTCCACCGCAACACCCCTGCAACACACAGTTCACAAATTGAAAAAAGTGAGGCAGAATCTTAATAAAGCTGTATGTGCTTTTTTACAAGATGTAGGAATGGCATTGTTTCACAATGAGATGAAGTGAATATTGAACAGACTTTGGAAATCAGATTTGTCTTTCGAATGTTCAGAATGCCTTGAAATTGTTTTTGTGAAAGTTATGAAAAACAAAACAAGTAAAATATGTAGTACAAAATGTGTTAGCAGATATAGTACATACAAAAACAAAAAGAGCCAACACTGTAGTAAGAACAAAAAAGTAAAGTGAGGTTAGTACATCCCCTTTACTTCACCACGCTGCTGACATGTGTGGGATGAAAATGGGGGTAATTATTTAATGATGGTGTAATGTGAGTGGGAAGTGTGAAAGTCATAAGAAATGTCTGAAACACCTTGTACACCTACACCTCCTATGCACAGTGCACGTTAAGTTTATATTTTGTATGGCATAGAAAAGGGTTTGGGACAGAAATGTATTGCTGTCACCTTTTATTTTCTTTGCTATAGAAAAGCTGTAAAATTACCATTAGCATATAATGTAATGCTAATGAAAATGTTACAGATTCCTATAGAGCCTTTCTTCTTCAAGCATAAATATAAAGTAGATGGAGTCTGCAAGACAATTTTTTAACTCTATTTTTAAACTTTAAAAGGCTGTTCCTGTAGAGCCAAAGAATTCTGAGGGTGAGGACACCAGAAGGTTGGTGGTTTCTCCAATGCCACAGAAAGTTCCTTTTGTATTTGGCTCACCAAATTCCTTTAGCGGGTCACTGGGAAATGACTAAGACATGGGATCATTTGTCTGTGCACTTTTACTGGCCGCAGTTTGGAGGAAAAGTTAAGGAATTTGTCAAGTCCTGCCCGACTTGTCAAGTGTGTGGCAAGTCAGGTGGTGCCACAAAGGCCCCCTTAATTCCACTGCCCGCGGTTGGGCAGCATTTCGAGGGAACAGGCATGGATATTGTGGGTCCTTTGGATCCTCAAACCAGCTCAGGGAACCAATATATCTTGGTGGTGGTGGACCACGCCACAAGCTACACTGAGTCTGTCCCTCTGAGGAGCATCCAAGCCCCTGTGGTTGTGAAGGCTCTGATTGGGATATTCTCCTGGGTTGGTTTCCCCAAGGAAGTCGCTTCTGACAGGGGGTCTAACTTCATATAAGCATATGTGAATGCTATGTGGGAAGAGTGTGGAGTCACATACTGGTTCTCTACCTCCTTTCATCCACCAACCAATGGGCTTTTTGAGTGGTTCAACAAGACCCCAAAAGGCATGCTAGGTGGCTTGGAAGAGCACCTAAGGAGAACATGGGATATTCTCCTGCCATGCCTTCTGTTTGCCTACATGGAGGTGCCACAGAATGGAGTAGGGTTTAGCTTCTGTTTGGACATCCTGTATGAGGTCCCCTCAGTCTAGTGATGGAGGGATGGGAAAGCAAACCCTCATCCCGTCACAAGATGTGGTGGACTATGAACTCAGGCTTTGGTCTAGAATGGTAAAGTACATGAAAGAGTCGACAAAGAATCTTAAGGCCAGTCAGGAGCTGATGAAGCACTGGCACGACCAAAAGGCCAAAGTGACAGTATATTCTCCAGGCCACTGGGTGTGGATTTTGAAGCCTTTCAACCCCAGCACCCTTCAGGATAGGAGGACTGGGCTTTACTGTGTGCTGGAAAAGTTCAGTGAGGTGAATTATATCATTGATGCAAAAAGGACATAAACAGATGAGCAGGGTCATTTACGTCAACCAGCTAAACCCCCGTTATAGTCGGGATGACTTGGTCATGGCCTTAGTGACTGACAGAGACTGAGGAGGAGACTGATCTCCTCCCAGAACTCCTGCACACTGATGGGACAGTTGAATGTGTCAACCTTGCAACACACCTGTCATAACAGCAACTGACAGTCTGTCGCTGTTTACTGGGACAGTTTTCAGGTGTGTTTTCGCTGACTACCGGTCGTGCAGCTTGGTGCACCCATGATGTGGACACTGGAGACAGTAAGCCGGTGAAGAATAGAATTCACTGGATGTCCGATAAGGTCAGTGACACCATCAAGGAGGACGTTTCCAAGATGTTGTCCCTAGGAGTGATAGAGCCATCCCACAGCCCCAGGGCTAGCCCAGTGGCACTGGTAACTGAAAAGACCAGTAGTGGGAAGACTGAAGTTCGCTTTTGTGGGGAAGCCCCTTCTCTTGACATAAGACGCACAGGGCATCCTTGTTCATGCCTTTTATAGTCTCCATGTCAAGCTCCATGACTATTACAATTACCCAGGAGTGACTAAACTTTACCTGCAACAGTACTTTTATTGTTGGGTGACTAAGCTGTGTGCAAGGCTCCAACTGATCCAAACTCTTGCCACCAATGTGACGAATCAACTTCTGGGGAACCAGTGGTCCAGGGATGAATATCGGTTTCTAAACCATCAATCAACCCCACACCTCTAGTACTCCAGAAAAGATCCAAACAGATTGGAATACAAGTGAATTATAAGACCTCCTTTTCCAATTTTGATAACGTGGACGTAACGGCAGGCTTATCTCCACAACGTTGTGGATCGTTGGTTGGTTGCAACACAGCAAAAATGCAATTATTACCCAAGGATAAAAGGGACTGTCCAGTCAAGGTTTAATACAAATATCTACTTTATTATTACTACAACAGACATTTCTAGCACACTACAGTTACAATCCACACTGTAAAGGAACATAGAGGACAGACAGTTTCACGAAGGAAAGGGATGCACTCTGGATACTGATAGGAGGGTAGTTGGTAAAGCAATCAGTCTTACTGTTCAAGGTTATTTGGTTTCAACACCAAGGGGCAAAGGGTTGTAACTGTCTATTTGGGCCGTCGGAAAAGGACCAGGGGGGCAGAACCACAATATACCTGGTGCTGAAGAAGTTCTTGGTGCCCGTCAGCGTTGCAACAGTTCCTGGGTGCTTTGCAGCCCGTGAGACAGAGTTAGTGGTGGGAGACAGCTGCAGGTACCTGGTGGCAGGTTGTTCGACAATTGAGGCTGGACGTATGTCTGCAGGCTGTCCGGTGCGGTGGCTCAGGGCCAAAAATCGTTGTCTCTATGCCGATTGGCTGATCTGGAATGCTGGTCGAGCCGTTTCGGACGGCTCTGGTGACTGCAGTGTGACAACAGTCAGCAGAGCAGCCAGATGCGGTTGGAGGACTCAATTGGCTCAAAATTGTCCTTAAAAAGATGGACGGTGAATGATGCTTGTGTGGCTCTCCCCCTAGCTTCTTCACAGGGCTCATGTCCTTTCAGACGGATGGCCCAAAGCTCAGAGGGTGTTGGCAAGTAACGGCCTTGTCCTTTGTTCATAGACTCTCTGGCACTACTCACCTAGGAAGCTTACTGTCAGAACCTAGCAGGGCACGCTGTGTGCTGGCTGGGTACTGGTTCTGGTGCTGCTAGGTGGGTTCTCTGAGACCGCTATCTCCCTCTGTTCCCTGGGAGATATTTAGGGGAGGGGTATTGCTTCCCTCTTGCAACTCCTGACCTTCCTTCACTGGAGGAAGATGTAAGGTAGACTGTACCTTCAGCTCAGGTCCCAATGAGTCCTTCTTCTTACTCCTTGCAAAGTCTTCAATTATCTGATCAGTGAGGGGCTCAGCCCTCTTTTAAAGCCAAACAGGACCCAGGGATTGATGCAGGGCAAGCCTAACTTAAGTGAGCCAATCCTGTGTCTCCACCAACAATCTTCAGTGATGCTTCAGGTCAGAACCAGGGCACTTGACAACGGACAGGGGAAGGATGACAACATATACTTCTAAGACCCACCCATCTTCCTGTCTGCTGTACATCAAAGTGTCTCCCTAATTAACTAAGGCCTATGCAGCGCTCGATCACAACATGGGCCTCCTTTGAAGTAGGGGGTTGCAGGCAGAATTTTGTCCCCTACTATTCACATACTTCTCTGCCCTGAAAGGAGTCCTTTCATACAGGACATTCACTGCCCTTTCATACCAAGGAGGGGTGTTAGTTCCAAATTGCATTTGTTGGCGTCTGGTCTACATTGTCACTTCCTCAACCCTGACCTTCCCTGAGGCCTGCTCATAAATATTCATCAGGTTTTGCCATCACCATCAAGGTTTGACAATGGAGGTGCAAATCCATGGGGCCTTGAAATTCTGATCAGGCTGCCCATGGCCAAAGGCTTTTGATGTACCCATAGTGTCAGGTGTCAGCTACACATGACAGGGGAGGGTGGAGCTTGTAAACTCTGTCCTCCCACAGTACTTGACTATTTTTCTGCTGTGCATTGAGCATGGAAAATGTGCGTGGGAATGATCCCATCATTCATTCTTTTAAACAAACAAAAAAAGCCCAAGCGAGCGCACTCTTCCAGTGCGAATGGTCGAATTCCAGCCACTGTAAGGGAGGCACAGGTGGACAAGGGAAGATGTAGGGCTTGCTAAAAAAACAAAGGTAGGGGCAATCCTTTTTGTGTGCTTTCATTGTGGCGTCAAAGGTGCTCCAGAGTTGCTCCCCCCTGAAGATGATTGCTTCACAGTATATGCAAAGTATGCACAAGGTATGGGTCAACAGCCTCCTGTATGGCTTGGGAGATGGCAGGAGGAATTCTTTGCCCCACTCATGTGTCCTCAGTGGTTAAGGAGAGTGTACTATAGGGCGTTATCCTACTGCCTGAGTAGGGAATTGCCTTTCTCAGGGCAGCCGGGTGGAATGTGCGGGTGTGGCGGGGCATGGAGGTAGTTCCATATTGCCCATGACTGAGTAAAACCTTTTTTTTTATTTGTACCTGCTTAAATACATTCAGCCTTTACACAAATACATATATCATAGTCTAAATCTCACACAGTAAAATCACCATTATCAAACAAATTAGACAGAAGCAAGTCATAATGATACAAGAAAGAAAAACAAAAACAAAAAACGAAAGTCAAGCTCAAAACAAAATTACAAATTTAAATGTTTGGACCTGTTGCTTAAACATCACAACTGTGAAATATCACAGGTTATTGATGAAAAACGGATCCCATAATACATTCAAGCTGCTCAAAGTTAGTATTCATGTGTCATTGGCAAAGCACTTGATTCTTGTGGGAATATAGCATTCAGATATGCTGTCAAGGCAAGTGTCATTTTTATGTTTCGCCCTTGATATATGTAGTCCCACCAATGTTCTGCACTTCTCCTCTCATCTCTCCCTCCCTGAAATTGAAATTGAAATTGATATTTTATTTATATTTTGCTCGTTCACAAGTGTTTTAGAGCGAGACAAGGCAAGGGAGGGGAACAGGGGAGAACAAAACAAAACAACGATCTGACGAGGTCCAGTGACAATGAGAACGCGCAAGTGCATGGGAAAGGGAACAGGCGAAAAGTGCATGGAAGGGGGAGAAGTGGAAAGTGGAAAGTGCAGAGCAGAGGAGAAACAGATCAATAATAATAAATAAATAAAATAACTAAATAATAAAGGCAATAAACGGTGTTAGTGCAGCCAGCAAGTGACAAGGGCTGAGTTTTGGCGACAGGGTATTAGTGATAAGTGCAGATGAAAGAAAGGAGGTGGGGCCTGTATGGGTACAGATACAGACCCCAGTGCAAGAGGTGGCCCAGAGGCAGTGCAGAAGGGTGGAAGGGTGAGCAGGTACCTGGGCCCGGAGGACAGAGCGTGGCCCGGTGCACAGTGCCGAGAGAAAAACAGATCATCAGGGGAAGGGGGGGGTGGCAAGGGCAGAAGCAAAGAGGAAGGTCTTCGGGTTCTTCCGGAACTGGAGATGGTTCTCCTCAAGTTTCAGAGTGACATGGAGGCTGTTCCAAAGGGAGGACTCAGCCAAAGACAGAGATCTACCCCAGCACGTTTCTTTGAAAAACAACTGACCCTGAGGGAGTTGGAGGTAGAGGAGTGAAGAGCTTGAGAGGGGCGGTATTTACAGAGGGATAGTTGAGGTATTTTGGACCTAGGCCCCAGAAAGCCTTATGGACAATGCAGAGTGTTTTTAATGTAATTCTTGCATCCACTGGGAGCCAATGAAGGGATTTCAGAGCTGGGGAGTTACGATCCCAGAGCATGAGGCCAAGGACAAGTCTAGCAGTCCTGTTCTGGATTAGTTGTAAAGAGCAGAGAGTAGAGGCAGGAAGATTTAGAAAGGATAAGCTGTCTGGGCTTGGAGCACATGAGCTACTTATTTCCGTTAATAGCATGATGATTTCCTGTCTTTCCACAATCAGTTCCCATTTGTCAACAGGAGATTGGTGTTCGTCTAGGATATCACTTGTTGATTGTTGAAAAAGTGTCCCGTAAAAATGGTAGCCAGGCTTCTTTGTCTACAGGACAACTTTGGAGTGCTATTTGATTGCCCTCTAAATTGTTTAGCACTGACCACAACAATCTAGAATTATTTGATGCAATGATTGTTAGCATCTGTTCTGCAGCATTTTGGACCATACTCCATATATGATTCTGCAACCAGTTTTTATATTTTTGTTTGCGCTATCTAATCTGCTGTTTTGCCTCTCGTCTCTGATGTAATTTTAGATATCTTAAGTCTTTATTCAATTCTCTCTTTTTTTAAACAATCTCAGCGTTGTATTTGTGCGTTGGTTCAAAATGTGGTTTCAAATTGCATGAAAGTGTAGTTTTAAAGTAATTTAGAAAGGGCAGATAGTTGCAATTTGATATCGTTTTATCTACAGAATGTAGGTATGGCTCGGTCACTGCGCAAAAATTGTTTGCTTTCATTCGTTACCTAGTTCTACCCGGTTCAACTTCAATTGAAGTGTTCCAAGTCGTATTTTCATTGTAGTTTGCAATGTAGGATCAATTCAACTAGGTCATGGTCGCTAGCTGCAGTTCGAATGACTTTTAACGATTTTGTCAGCCGATGCACATTGCTCGAAACGAAGAAATAATATAGAGTGGATGCTTGTAATTCTCTCTGCCATGTTGGGCAGCTGGAATATCTCCTGCGGTTTGGCCATTTAGCAGATGTAAGTCGCAGTCTTTGTTTTCTTTCATCCATGGATCTGTTCTAGTTGGATGCTTAGTGACCCTCTTATTGCCTATTGGCTTGGACTATAGTCTAGGCAATTCATGTTTAAATTGCTGCACAGGATCAACATGGAGTTTGTATCGTCAATTCTGGAATTGTCTATAAGTGAAAGCACTTATTCAACAAAAGATTCATCTTCCCATGCCAACTTTGCACTCATTGCAGTGCACATGGGCAGCCTGAGCCTCTGGCACCTCTCCCACGGTGATGAAAACCTCCACAGTCATGATTCCTTCTGTCCACCCAATGTAGTAGGAACCTCCTTTACTACATCTTCTTCTCCCTCTTCCTCCTGCATATCATCTGCTGCAAGGCACCTGTTCCCCTGTCCAGGTACTACAGGTGGTGGTGGTAGTGCTGGTGGCCGCTGGGGAGGAGGGATGGCCATAGCAGATACCATTGCAGCTGTAAATTGAGATGTGTCTGCTCACAAAAAAAAATAAGGTGCTCTCTGAAGTGCTGCCAAGTAGAGAGTAAGCAAAAGAAAAGGGCATGCCCCTTTGAAACTTTAGAGATCAAGTAAGCATGATACTAGAGCTGTGGAAGCGCACAGTTTAAAATATATAGATATTGTTTTTATTGGCATTTTGAGTTTTAAACAACAACAGTAACTGTCCCCTTCCAAACCAACCTCCCTCTTCCCCTCCCAAACCCACCTCACTCCTGGATCATAGTGCGGGATGTCTTCTGAGGAAAAGTTCTGGATATGTCAAGTCGCTGCTTATAGTATATCCAGCAGTCTTATTCTCTAAGGGCACCATTGTTCACGAAAGTGTTTATGGAGGAAATCTAGGACCAATGCCCACTCAGTCTTGTATTTTGCATAGTCTGCTTGAATAGAGTAAGTTGCCCACTCCAGTGAGGTGTAGTGCCATATTTTAGCTATCCATTCCTGTTCGATGGGGATTATAGTTTGTTTCCAATTTTGGGCAACTAGGGAGAGTGCCGCTATGCTCAAGACCATGTATGCTTTCCTCTGTGGTTTGGTCAGTAGTGAGTCCAGCACGTCGCTCATGCCTAGCATAGCTTCTCCATAATCTCTCTGTGTTTGAATCCCAGCCAGCATGTCTGGGGAGCTGTGGGGTATAGTTTGTGTAGCTTCACCGGAGTTAAGTGCCACTGCACCAGTATCCTGGACCACATTTCCCTGATCTCCATCCCTCGCATTAATTTGGGGATTCGTTGCCACACCTCCCACCATTGTTCCTCTGAGATCGGGAGGGGTAGCATATCAGCCCATTGCTTCATGGGGCTGCACCCTTGACATGGTAAACAGCCTGTATAATTTGCTAATCACTTGACTCTCACCAGAGTTTGTGAGCAATTACATGTCTAGCGGAGTAAAGTCTCCGGCAATGGATTGTTTCATATCTCGTGAGGAAAGCCAGTGCTTCAGTTGGGCGTGGTGGAACCTGTCTTCCTCCTTCAGTCCCATGGTTTGTTTACATAGTTGGAATTATTTAACCTCCTGCCCATCTATCATTCCCTTGCACAGGTGCAGCCTGCCTCTTCCTGCCTAACAAATGCTCCTTTCTCCAGCCCCACATTGAATTGTGGATTCCGAAAGAGGGGAGTGAACAGAGATGGATAGGTTTTGATCTTTGCCTTCTTACCATAGGGTCCCATGTGTTCCCCACCAAGGCTGTTATTCTGCTTCTGTACATGTTGTGGGGCCTATCTGCTCTGGGATACCACAGGACCTCATCCAGGCGTCTGCCCACAACTGCTTTGTCCATCCTATGCCAGATGCCGTCGGGATTCCCAGTGAGCCAATCTCGGATTACCCTCAGGTGGGCTGCCCGGAAGTACATCAAGAAGTTCGGGATACCCATTCCCCCTGCTCCCTGTAGGGGAGGTCATGACTTTCCAAGCAACCCTCTGCCTTTTGCCATTGCCAGATGTAGTTCTGTACCAGTTTGTTCTGAACTTTGAAGAATTTTTGCGGGACCACCAGGGGGAGAGCCTGGAAGTAGTATAGTGCGCTGGGGAGAATTATAATTTTAATGAAATTGATGCGGCCCATCCATGTTAGGTTGAGGAGCCTCCTTTTGCCCAGCCATGACTTGATTGTTTCCAGCAGATAGGGGTAGTTTGCTTGATACATATCCTCTAAGGTAAGGGTTAATGTCACACTCAGGTAGCAAAGGGATCCCTTCGCACGCACAAACTGCCCTGTGTCTAATGGTTCTAAGGGCGTGTCTCTGTGTAGCGTCATTCATTCAGATTATCAGTCTTGAGGCCCGCCACTCTGCCAAACGCCATCAGGAGTGCTGTTAACTCCGGGAGGGAAGAGTTCATATCTGTGATCACGACCAAAATGTCGTCGGCAAACACCATAACCTTGTGGTCTTCCCCTCTGAAGGTAATCCCTTTCATACCCCTTTCCTGTCTAACTCTAGCCTGAAATGGTTTGAGGAAGATTGCATAAAGGACTGGTGACATGGCGCAACCCTGTCTAGTTCCCCTGGAGATCCTAATTGCTTGTGAGAGGTGCCCTTTGAGAGCTAACCTGATCAGAGATTTTCCGTAGTTGGCTTTATCCAGGCGGAGGAAGGGCACAGTTTTAACTTGAAAGTCCTGAGAGTGGCCAAACATTGAATTTAAAGATGTCTGCCGAATACAGACACCACTCACGGACATGTAATCCGGACGTCAGCGATGTTGTGATGATACCGTAGACTTTTGCTATAGAGAGAGTGCATACAAAGTTGTAAGCACGTTATAGAAGCACTAAGAATGTTAGTAGGAGGTGGGGAAGGGCAGAGTTTTTACTTCAAAGTCCCTGGGGTGGCCGAAAAAAATTGATTTTAGAATGTTCACTGAGCACGGATATTGATCGCAGATGCACAATTACAGCGTATGGGCGCGGTCACATGATGACGTCCGGGGACATCTGCGGCCACGTCACGACGTTCGCAAACTGCAAAGTGACCAATGACGTAATGTGCACACAATGCAGCGTTCGGGACCAGACAATGGCAATCACATATTTCAACGTTATATTTTCTTATTTAACATTAAATATTTACAAATAGGATTTGTGGGACTTTTTTTATACACATTACATTTATAATTAGCTTTTTCAAAAAAGGGATGGGGATTCAGATTAAGGAACACAAATTGGGTAATTTGGAGGTTGTACATTTTCATGATTGAGAGAATTGGGGATAGAAATTTCATCAAAGCGCTTATTATAATAATGTTCTGGGAAGGATTGGGGTGATTGTTAAGGAAATGTGTCCCAGGTACATGTGGGCCAATGAAAATCAATATTACGGATCAAATGATTCTTTACATAATTAGATAGTTCAGCAACTTAATTTTTTAATTCAGACATTTGAGTACATTATTTATTAATTTTAGTTTCAACAGTTTCCATTTGAACCTCATTGTTATTTTCAATTGATTCCTCAGGATTACTTTCCTGGATTTTTTCTTCTTGGACTACGTGGAGTATAAAATATATGAATACAATGTAATTTAATAACTATTTGTCAGCTTGCATCATTGTAGTGCATTTTAATATACATGTCTGTATCTGCCATCAATACATTCTTCATCTGTCATCTCATCTTTGGGGAAGTACTCCTCTAGCCAGTGAAATGTGGTTAGCATTTCTGTACACATAAATACTGACTGTTTTCAGTTATTAGTACGCAGCGCGAGTCAAGCAGAATGCAACATACATTCTGATTGGCTCTCGCTGGGTCATTACCCCGCCGAGAATCCCTCAAGTGTATGGAAGCAGGCGGATTACTGCAGGTTTGAAAATAGCAGGAAAGAAACAGTGTCCAGAGGAAACAGCAGTCCAGAGACACACGTTCAGTATGTGTGGCGAGTGATGAACTCGAAGGCAACTTTGGAGAGAAACTCTGCCTTTTAGAGTTGAACATGAGCAGATGCGCTACTGAAAATAACAGCTTAGTCAAAAACATTGGCTGACTTCATGAAAATTCTCCAGGAGAAACACAGCTGCAAGGTAGTGTGCCTTGCGCTACGATTCCCTTGACAACAACATTCAGGAAGTTTGATAGTTTGTCACTAATCATTTACAATTCATAAATTATGTAGTAAATATTCACATTGTAAGTACCATCGAGTTCAGTAAGTGGACATTCTCACATTCTAAAAGGTTTAGCCTCGATGCTGTGCTGGCAGATGGATTGAGAAATAGACTTGCACTCACTTATACAATGGTGTTCATTATTAAACGCAAAAAGCAACATGATTTGATACAGAAGGCCTAGTGCTGGTAACACGTTTGAAATTAGGGTTCTTCATTAGGGAATCAATAACATCATTTTCAATACAATTTGAAACAACCCACATGACAGACATGTCCTGATTACAATCCCACCTTTGGGCTTCCTTGACATTCTGGTTTACTCCCAACTGCTCTAAAAATCATGTTAGCATTAGTAATTTACTGGAAGCCATTTTCTTAAAGTGCAACCAAAGTTCAGTTAATATTAATATTTATCATGGAAATTTTACTCTTTACATAGTAAATCCTCGTAATTTGCCGGTGCAACAATTGTATGCATCATTTTTAATTCACCAATATACATCTTAGAATTGAAAATCCCCTTAAACCTTTAAAAACTTTCTATCACACCATTTTCCTTTTGACTGATTCCAGTGAATTTATATTGCAAGTGCCTGGTTCACAAAATACTGTTTGATTTTCACATGCATCTAAGCTGGGGAAAAGGAAAAAAAACACAAAAAGTGCAGCATAATTGCCACGGGCTCCTCATATGTCCACTGTTCATGTGTGGATTTTCTCACAAGTGTGTGCAACACTTTCCACTCTCCCTGTTACGGGAAAATTGCAGTGTGCGTGGTCTTTCTTGAGCAGTCGAATCGAAACGTTTTCATACTGTACCCACCTTTGAGTAAAAATCTGTATTTTCTATTAAAAGCAGTTACTGTATTCCCTATTTAAAGGGCCTAGTGCCCCGCTGAATGTCCTTTCTGGTCCCCCAAGGAGTGAAGACCACCTTTCTAGAGCCACTACTGTCCTAAGTGCAGTTCTACACCCGTATTAGTGTTAGAAATGTATTTGGTTCACAAGATGGACCTATGGGGCGTGCAGACATTAGCACGCTATAGCCCTGAGCCTGGTTGCTGGAAGCCAATGAATGCATGATGGCTGCCGGTCCATGCAACGGAGGCCTGGTAGTGCATCTCAAAATCCACGGGTTACATTTGTAAATGAGAGGACCTGCATATTCTTTAATCTTTGCCAACTCGGTGCCTAAATTGAGCAGGCACAAGAAGAGGTTTTTGTAAAACAAATATCAATTACTTTTATTTCTTGATCAATCATGGCATTGAGTTGTAATAAGGGTGCCTACATATGTTTTCAGTAGATTAATGTTGCAGTCATGCTGCTCACATCCCTTGCCTTTACTCTTCAGATGTATGTTCCGTTTCCCCAAAAAAGTGAACACCACCTACAAATGACTCTTTGCTGTAGGCTTTTAACAGTGGATTCCTATGGAATGTGCTTGCTCATTAGCAGTTGCTAATGGAAGGAGAATTTCATATGAATCCATTTATTTCAAGCCTGCGTGAAAATCTCATGCAGGCGTAAAACGAAGTGCCCCTACAAGATGGAGGAGGAATTCACGGCACAGAGATAAACTCCACAAGCCGCTCCAAACTTTGTCTCAGCGAGAAAATGAGTTGGAGTGGAAATCATAGGCTCACAAACAATACACTTTTACCTCTGTATTTCCACACTGCCCAATTGAAAATCACCCGCTTACTGTGTTAGAGATGTAAAAAGAGGATTACTACTCCAAGGAGTGATGAGCAGAGCATCCTGCCTAAAAGGAAATGCTGTATATTTTGAACTTTTTTATATAATTGAAGAAGCTGGAATCTGTGAAAAATTGACTTCCTGCGGGTTGGGCTTTCCTTTCCACAAGACCTGTCCCTGTACCTCCACTAATCTGCGCCCCCCCAATACCACATTAAGGCCACACCTATAAATCCTCATCCCAGTCCCGCCACTAATCTGTGCCCCAAAAACTGCATCACACTGCGGCCACTCCACTTCCACACAGTACTTGCCCCAACATGGTGCAAAATCACATGCATGCCCCCCCAATACATATCACCCCAAAAGCAACACCTCCATAGCACAGTACTTACTCCTGGTGTTGGATGAAATGTGAAATGTGTGAGTGAAATCCTTTTGAATGAGCTTGCTGAAGAGGACCTTTATGAAGCCAACACCTACCACAGTAGTCTTCACTCACACCCATGTAATCTGGCTGCAACACTTCCTTGACAACTACTCACTGGAAGTCCCCTCCATAAATTTTGCATTTAGGAACAAAGCAATTGGACTCCCACTGATGTTCTAATAATTTTTGGCTGCAGAACATGCAGAACTGTATGCTGGCCCACACTTACTATCTGTTGTGCAAAGGGCACAGTCACATACCCAACAGCAATGGATCTCCATGCCCACTCAGAGACCCTAGAAGGTGCTGAACAGGCTTGCGGCCTTGCTCACTATGTTGGTGGCATCAGCGGTATATTATTTGTAAGTGCAAAGAATCTTGCCAGTTATGCACTTTCAACACCCATGGCCGAGTTTAGTGTTGACCACTTACTTTTCTTAACTCTTCTGGTTTGCGTCTTCCATGAATTACACCTGCCAGATATCATCCTTCAACATGACCACTTGAAAGCAGTGCTGGTAGACCCAGGACAGTCACCTCTTTGATGGCTTCCCCTTGCAACACATTCAGCTGCACAATAACAGCTAAGCATATGGTACCTGCTGCTTCAGCTTTGGTCTTTTGACCTTCAGGTGACATAGTCCTCATGTGAGGTGGGGAGCCCATTGAATCAAAGGGATCCAACATCCATTCTTATAATCCACAATGTCAATAAGCCATATCAGTTGTGTAAGTGTGAAACAGGTGTGGCAGCATAAATCAACACTACATAGAAGAATAAGCAATCTGGAAAAGTGAATGGGCAGAGGTGGATGAGCTTCCTTCAGAATTCTCAAATATCCCTGTACTGGAGGTCATCTCACCAGACACCTGCAAAAATGTGTATACATCCTCAATAAGAGACCCACAACATCTTCAGACTATACCGCTATCACAAACAGTCAAACCACATTGCCACCAGTAGACACACAATTCAAATTGTACTCTACCAACACCACAGATACAATGAAAGCAAATATGTGATCCCCTGTACCAGAAATGTCATCGGTCAACCATAGATTGCTATCCACATCCTTGCGATGCTCCCTTCCCTACTGGTGAAGTACATGTCAACATGGCCATACGCACAAGGAAGCCTAAGTAATACCAATCAACACCCATGAAAACATTTACAAAGGAAGACCATGCCAACCACAGTATACATGGTTGACACACCCATGCACTCCATGTACATTAATGAACATCATGCCTGTACACCAAAGCACAGAGGTTACTGAACAACAGATGTGTTACACGTTCAACACGTGGAACTTGTGCAACGCTAAATATGTCACCTCCCTACATCACCCATAGTCCACATACATACATTGGCAATGAATACATCATACTAAACATCACACACTCGAAGCATGGACATATGTCTCCCAAAAAATAGGCCATTTCCACTATGACCCACAGAGTGTGCCCTAAAACCAACTGAATGGCATAGGACACCCTCATTTGGAAATCAAGTGATAAGGAAAGGTGCACATGACTAATGAACCCAAAAAGCACACATACAACAGCAAGCCAAGACATGCTGCACATGGCAGAAAGAGAAGACAAAGTGTTGAATTAAATAATAAAGTATGTATGTATTAATGGTAAACTATGTACAAATATGGAAGGAAATAAAGTTGCATGCAAAACAATACATGGAATAAAAGGAGACCTACTACTACAGAGGTATTTACAGGAGTCAGCAGGCTAGTCCATTGAAATTTAATTTCCAACAATGCCTATGCCAAGGCCAATTTCCCCTCAACATCTGGCTCCTGCAGCCGGGCCTCTGTTGTTTCCTGGAGGGCTTGCAGGGCCTCCCTCATCCTTGACTCTCTATCCTCCACTGCTCTGCAAGATTTCTTCAAGGATTTAGCCCATACCCATGCCAACCTCTCTGCAGACTTGATCCTGGTCCTGGCAATTGGCACCTCATGTGCCTGCTGCCTCTCCTCATCATGCTACCTCAGGAATTCCACGTGTGTAGACACCAGGACATGTACCCACCGTCTTACCTCCTGCCTTACTTGCTCCATGTGTGCATCGTGCTGCCTCCTCCCGGCAGCTATTCTATCAGGGATTTCCCTCCTGAGAACAAATATCTCCTTCTGTCTAGCAATATGTCTCTGGTGCAAGTACTCCCTTGACAACAGTCTGCATCGGGAGAGTTCTGCATCTGCACTGCCAACATTTGCCTGGCATTCCTCTGCAGCCTGTTACCTTGTTTTCATTCTGGGCAGGTTCTGTGACTATCTCATCTGTCACTGTACAGACTTCCACCTCCACCAGGGACACACACACACATTCAGACTATCCAATGGCGGTACAGGGTAAAAGGAAACTATGATGTTGGCTGACATGGAGTCCTCAGTAGAGGTTGAATGGGGCACAGATGAGGAGTAGGAGGAGGGTGCCATTTCAGTGGCTTGTCCAGAGATGCCATCTCCAAGCAGTGATGTTGCCAGTTGTGACAGGAGGTGGCTCATCTAACCATGATGCTGTGCAAGCAGCTCATGAGTCACGTGAACAGCATCATGGAAAGACGCCTGCCACCGCAAGTCAGCCACCAGCAGTGGCAGCACTGTATCATTGATGGCCTCCTCAACTAATTTGCTCAATTCATGCATACTCATCCAGGACATTCTAAATCCATGGAACTGTTCACCCTGTGAGAACTCACCAGTAGCTTGCATATAGGCCTGCATGTCAAGAACCTGGACATGAAGCACTGGGTCTAATCTCTCAAGGATCCAGAAGTGATGCAGTGTCACTCGAGGCAGCCTGCAGAGTGTATCTCCACAGAAGCACCTCCATCAAGGACTGCATTCACCCTTGTCTGGCTCCGGATCCTCAGGTCATTCCATCGCTTCTTGGAATTGTCCACTCCATGGACTGTCAGCCCCTCCACGTTGATGGCAGCCGTGATGTCTATCCAGAACCTCTGATGTCCACACGTCCCAACCTGCTTCCGTGGATTGAAGAGAGCATTGTAATGGACCAGGACCTGTTCATCCAGGATGCCAACGTTAGCTATGATAAGTTAACTGCCCTCAGCCTCGCCATCTTGGGCGTGCTAGTTGATGTAGCTGACATGGTGCACCTGAGGATGCTGGGGTGAACCTGGGCCATGACGGTACTTCTACTGTGGAGCTGTGATGGAGACATGGAGGTTTGGAAGTCCGTATATGGCAGATTAGGTGGTCAAAGGGCCTGACAGGAGACCCACAGAAGAACGGGCTATGGAGGAATCCCAGGCACTCAAAGGCAGTGCAAGTGGTCAGCAGCCAGTGACACATTACCCGGCAGCAGGAGATGGAGGAAAGATGTGGCTGAAGGAAGCAAAAAATCACGGAAGGCTGGAGGAACAGCAAGGCACCAGTTTCTCCACTAGATGCATGCGGCACCAATGACAAAATCAGAGGAATGGAGCTATGTGCATAAGTTGCTGCACCACACACAGCATGTACCTATGTGCATAATGCTGTGAATAGAATGCACACGTGTGTCTCCAACATCAATATATTATTTTCCTGAAGTGCTCGGAGGTGGCTATTATTGAGAGTACATAGCGCAGTTCCTGGCGTGGGTGGACCCAGACATTTTTGGGAGTACTTTGCCATAAATGCAGCATGCATAGTGCTTTGGAGAACTTTTTCACTTCACCATCTCCTTTTATCATGAGGACTCCACAGAGAGGGCAAGGATGGGAACGAGAGCATAAGAAGGGTTCACCTGCAAAACATGGTGATAAGGCTGCAGTTTCTCCAGTAACACCAAGGCCAATTAGGGCTAAGAGGGGCCAGCCTACAGAGCAGGAACAGGCAGCTCCCACAAACAGCCACAGGTTAGGTAGAAGGAGCCACTAAGGAAGAAGCGCTTCACCAAAAAGGAGTTGCAAATCCTCACAGATTATGTCAACGAAAACCATGTGGACCTATACCCTTGTGCTGGCAGTACCCTTTCTGTGACCCAGCGGTGGAAGATATGGCAGGAGCTCACACATCAGATAAATACCTCTGGGGTGGAGTGGCATACTGCAGACGAGGTCTGCAAGAGGATGTATCACCTCACTAGGTGGACCAAGGAGAAGCTTGCAACAATGTGGCCTCTGCCCAGACTACTGGAGGTGGATCACTACATAATGAGTAGCTAACTCCATTTGAAGAGGTTGCCAGTGGCCTCATCATGAGCAAGTGAACAGGTGGTTGGAGTGGGATGCATGGGCACTGATGCTGCCTCGTGAGGTGTGTGCCATGTGTGCAGGATGTGTATACTTTCCCCACTACATGATATGCTATCAAATGTTGCAGTGCAGTTGGTCAGGGCCCTTCTCTCTCATTCATGATCACTACAGTTTTGCATCCATGGTAACTTCCATTATATATTATGCATCATAGAAGGAGGATGCTTGATGTATGTTTCTGGTTGACATTCATCTTACAGCACACATTACTGTATGCAGAATTCTTAATTCAAACCAATACAACTGTATGTGCCAGTGGTCTGAAAGGCACATGCCATTGGACACACTGCTTGTGGATAGTGCATTGTGAATGCACATTTTGTCTCACATGGAATCACACTCAGCAGTGGATGATTTAGATTAATCCAATCACTAACCCTGGGACACAGTGGATATGGAGGAGCTACAATGTCAGTGGCAAGTGTCATGAGTGGATGATCTTGACAAGAGTTGCCGTGGTTAGCTAAAATATATTTGATGAGTGATGTGCATTCCAGATTTTGGACAGTCAATTATTCAGTGGCCATGTAAGTGCACACTGTTCATGTCCATGTTGTTGTCTCCTCACGCAGGGTTAGATGCATGTGAGCATGGGTAACTACCATTCTGGCTTTGGGCATTATGGCAAAGGGGGTCATGGGGTGTTGGCAACACAAACTCCTGTATGCATGTTCTGTCAGCAGGAGGAAATGTGACACTGCCACTTGTTGCATGTATTCATGGAATAACTCGAGAATGGGCTCAGCAATGAGGCACGGAACTCCATCTGTCTACTGTTATATCTTCTACTCTCATACATGTCTGTTTGTATGTATGGTCACCTACTACTCCAATGCATGGCTTGATGTAGGACCTAATGTGCCTCTACATGGTTGCACAGAGCAGTCAATGTTAGGCATCTGTGCATTCCATATCACATGATGCCCAGTTTCAATGCCTGTTTCATGTGCAGTTGGCCCTTTTGTGTATGTTTGCATTTGAATTCACATATGCTTGTTCAGCAGGGTAGGTAGGCCTCTGATTATTGGTGTCTGATTTTGTGCATGTGAGATCACAGCAGTTAGAGGGAAGAAGAAGGAGACCGAGGATGAGGCACATCCATCCACCAGTGCAGACCAGGTTTCTGTGTCTGGTGAGAATCCATTTCTGTTGCAGGCCATCATCAGCAGGCCTGCTGACTCATCTTCCAATGATGCTGCCGAATCTGATGTGGAAGGCATACTGAGGAACACAGTGAAGGACTGCCACTGAGTAGTCCGGATACCATTGAGCTCCTTGAGGCTGCTAAGTCTGATGCAAACCAGGTTATCCTGAACCAGACACTGAAGAGTACTGCATCTAGGGTGGATTCTGTGTCTGCAACATTGGCTTCTATGATAATGAAAGCAGCAGTGGAGTATGATGCCAGTGGGAGGGTTGTAGACTGCCAGCCAATGACAGTACACTCTCTATGACGGTCACAGGCTTCAGAATCCTAGCTTGGTAGGCCATGTACACATGGTGGAAGTGTACCTGCTGGACAATTGGAGTGGGTGGAGGAGTTGCTGTGTTTAAGTGCCCAATGGGGCGAGGTACGGCAGGAGATGGCCAGGGACATCAATAGCCTGGCTGAAAATGTCATCTGCCAAACTACATCTAATGTGGCAGGAGACGAAGGAGCACATGGACACCAGAGACAGGCGACTGGTGAGGAGGGCTCCGACTTGAGGCTATCCCTGCATGATGAGTTTTTGGTCTCAAGGGACATCCAGTGGCAAGAGATGGCCTCCTTGAGTCAAACCCTATGTAAGGAAATGTTGGCCTCAATGGAATCCAACCATGAAGACACAGATTCCAATGTATGCATTAAGAGATGCTGGCCTCATAAGAAACCCAGCATCAAGACATGGGGGGTCATTACGAGCATGGCCGTAGGGGCTTAACGGCACCGTTAAGGATGGCTGTGCCGTTAAGCCCGTACCGCCATATTCCGAGGTCCCTTAGCGGGTCCCAGCAGGAACGGCTGGTCTGACCAGCCATTCTTTGCGGGACCCGTTAAGGGATCTTGGAGCTAATAACGGGCCCGAAATTTGCGGGTCCGTTATTAGCGCCTTCCCCATTCCCATTGAGCCCTATGGGGGCTGAAATGGGAATGGGGAATGGTTTACTGAATGGGGACTTACCGGGTCCGCACAGGTCGGAATGTCCCGGTAAGTCCCCATTCAGTGACACCGGACCCGGGTTTGGAGGCAGCCATGGCGCTAACAGCGCCATGGCTGCCTCCAAACTCATAATGACCCCCATGGATTCCTTGAGACAAACTGCAAGAGGAAATGATGTCCTCCAGAGACCTCGTGGCAAAATCACAACATGTAGTTGGAGATGTCAAGGGTCAGCATGCAAGCTGACTCTTTGGCCACCTTCAATAGCAATCATCAGGACTGTGTTGCAATCAGGGCACTCATGCATGCAACACTCTCACAAGTGGTCTTAGCCAATGAGGACCAGGCTTTGGCCATGCATGGCCAGAGTACATCAACCCTGGATCCATCAAAAGATTGGGGTTCCAACTGAACCATGCAGGTGATTCCATTGGCCACCCCTATCCTGTTGCCACCACCACACCTTCTTCATGTCCATGAGCCTGTGGAGGAGGAAGGAGGGATTATTTTTCTATTCCTTTTTCCCCCGTCCAAGGTGAACTGTATTTCTTTTGTCCACATGACAGGGCCATAGTGCTCTAAAGGGCAATGACTCAGCTGCCCATGCTACTGGGCACATTATTGTGCTGGGGGACTGGACATGCAGACGTACTCATTAAAGTCAACTGATGTGGTCGTGTGGATTGCTACAGCCTCCCACATACAAGTGAACATTCCATTCAACAATGATGTGACTGATATGTGCAGTACGTCATATAGGCTCCTTTAGCGAGCCCAAACAAATGCCCAGTGTAATTTCAGATTTCTTGCCTCATACAGCACCCACACTCCCTAAGAAGACACCTGAGCACTCTATTTCTACCTGGGTCACCATTCCCTCTCCTGAATACAGACCCACCTAGCTCCAATGCAGAGGCCCAGTGTTAGGTGGAGGTGGTGAGGGATTCATAGCACACCAGCAGTACCACGAAGTAAGGTTGTGCACTGTCATGCAGAAGCATGGCTGGTAATACATGCATCCCAATAGTGGCATGATGTGTTACACATAGAGTTGAGCATGTATCAGTCATTATGGTGATAATTGGGTGATGGTCACAGTCACTAAAGATGTGGGTTGTCCTACATCATGGAGTGTGTACATGTCTCACTTATCAGCTATGCATGTGCTTTGTGTTATTGATTATATATCCACGACATGCTGCTTGTAGTCAGTCTCCTCTGTATTTTTCTGTGCACATGTTCTTGGGGAGAGGTGATGTAGTTGCTTCTTTTTTGTACAGCATTATATTTACATTCCTGTCATGTCAGCCTTAAATGCCATCTCCTGACATATGTCCTGTCAGGTAGCCACTCCATTATGCATGAACATGCAACATACCTGACTCACACAATCCGCGTAAGAAGATGATCCAGTTGACAAGTGTGCATGTGTATGATGTGTAAAGTATGTTGTGGATTGCTGGTGCAGTGTGGATGTCTGACGCCTACATGTGTCATGTGTATTGTGGCTTCTGCGGTCCCATTAATGAGTATATGAACTGTTGATAGTGAGAGGTGTATAACCGTACATCATGTAGACACATTTGGGCCTTTCATGAGTGCCTACATTGCTTTCTGGGAGATTTGGAGGTCATCTACATGACAGGGCAGGGGACTTGTTGAGGGTATCAGAGGCATACATGAAGGGATGGGTTGGCAGTGTATCGCCAACGAGTGGTGTAATAACAAATAGGGGAAGCAACAGGAGGATGCAGCTCACACTTTCTCAGGTGGTGGATGGAAACGGTGTAGAGGCAGGTGTCATTGCAAATCTTTACCTTGCAGAGGAGGTTCAACTGCTCTTCCAGCAACTGTGACAGAATGGTTAGGGCCTGTGGATGAGGGTGGAAGGCCTCCTACACTTATACTGCTATGCCACAACGTGTTGCATTATTATGCCGCATACAACACAACACAATGATTTTGCATTTTACAGGGGGCTCATATAGTAACACGCCACCTCACTTGTCAAGGGATTGGAAGCTTGACTAAAGCACTCCGAAAATACACTCCACGATGCCCCTAATGACTGTGTGTGCTGGGTTGTAGCACACCTCACCTGGGGCGGCTGGATTCCTGATTGATATCAACAGGAATGGTGACAGTGGGAAAGCACTGTTCCCAGCAAAGGAGTAAATGGTTATTAATATCATTTTTTGCTATTTCGTTTGCTTCTGTTTGTCATGTGACTGCTTGGTGTCTATGATAGTTGATAATCACCCACGAGCCATGTGTTGCCAAAGGTTCCTGATGCAAGGGCCGGGTATATTGGGGAATGATGCAAGATGTAGCTATCATGTGCGGGTAATTTACATTCACATGCGTGATGTGTCCCATGGCATCACAGATCACCTGCACATTTATGGAATACCAATGTTTCCTGTTACGCTATATGTGCTGAGTATCTCATGGGGGCAGGGGGTTGCAGCACTAGATGTGTGAAGTTGATGGCCCAGGGAAAATGTGAAACTGCATATCATTCCTGGAACACTCTTTCCCTTGCCTGCAGTGTGTGTGGCATGTCAATGTGCCTACGTGCATGTGCCAGGATGCAGCACAAGACTTGGTGGAGGTGCCTTAATTGTGTGGGCTGTGATATACCCCCAGTTATGCTGGATGATCCAGTGGCCAGGAAGTGTAAGGCTGACAGAACTTTGACCAGTGATGTCAGATCCTGTGAGCACATGGTGGAAGTTACCAGGTCATACTGCCACTCACTGGCCAGATCTAGGATGACATGGGGAGGGAAGCAGTATATTCCATGCACCCCCTCATCTGGCATCCCAAATATTGTTGCTAGTAAGATTCTGGCCTTCCGTCTCCTCTTTCCATTTAGTAATATCAGTGCTAGCAATGCAGGAACTGGCATTGTGGCAATCGATTGTACCTTCGGATTGCAGTGTGCTTTTTCTAGGTGGGGTTTCATAGAGTTTTTGTGGCTTGCGGCAGGTGGTGGAAGGATTTTCCCCCTTTGCAGTCAGTGGGATAGTGCTGTTGTTTCTGTGAATAGGGTATACTTAGTGTTTGATTGGGTGAGTTTGTAGTTTGCATGGTGCCTTCCTGCCCACGCCCATGTTGTTCCTCATTGGTCTCCTGTAATGAGGACATTTGCATGTTCTGCCCCCTTTTCCTTCTTTGCTCTGGTCCTTCCCGCTTGAAGAAAGAAAAGCTATCCACAGGGCACTAAGTCGGTAGGGTGCCAAGTACGATCAGTAAATCTATAAATGTTTTTTTAGCACAGCGCCAAGTGTACTTTTGTTGCGCAAATTCACTTTCTGCCACGCTAAACGTTTTTGTAAATTAGGCCCCCTTAACTCTTAAAAATAACATTGTTTAACAAAAGTGTAAAAAATATATTTCATCCCTTATTGAAAAAAACAATCACAAAAAATGAGGAGTTTCAAAGGAACATTAACATAATGTCCTCTTTAAAGATCTTAAAAATTGTGTTTGTTCATGGAGCTGTTTTCTCAGATTATTAATTGATGGCACAAGGACTACAATTTAGTTAGTGACTATAACGTTATCAGTACTTTCTCTTAACTTTGACTGTTGTGATTGTGAACTAAATAAAATACATACAAGTTTTAAAAAAATCTTTTTAAGGACTAATCAGACATTTTTAGAAGTTCACCATTTTATATAATCTATCTAAAATGGTGAACTTCTAAAAATGCCTGATTTGTCCTTAATTTTTTTTAAAAAAACGTGTATGTATTTTAAGGACTAAAATAAAAAGTGGGGGGACTCATTAACATGCCAGTTGAGTACGGCCCACCAGAAATTAGCATATCTAGGTACCCTCTGAACAAAGTGGGGGGGCTCCATCCACCTGCTTGTACCCTCGACTTGAGCCCTGTATATAGAGGTGTACAAAATTGCCTTGACCACTGGAAATCATTTTATTTGTTAAAAATGGGTCATTCTTTATTTCAAAACGAGTAAAAGTGTGGCGGGTTTGCAGATGTTTGCAACACATATGGGACAAATGAGCACACATTATTTTAAGTTATAAAAGTTATTTTTATACTTTAAAAAAGCTTGGTTCACTTCCCAAAAAGCTATATCTTTTTTATTAACTTGATTTTGTTATGTTTGTAAAACTTAGTGGCCGCAAGGTATCCAGGCAGCCTGATCCAAATCAATTACAGCTATGTGTCAGTATTGCTTCAGGACCCATCCACAGCTCAGACCTTTCAATATAGAACCGTATCTATTAAAAGATCTTCCTTTCCATGAAGCCTATGAAAACCTTGCGTGGTTCCTTCAATAATCTCTATGCTATATAGACACTATGTTCTTTTTACAAGTTGCCATTGTTAACTGTAATTTTCAAAAGTTACAATGTTTACCAAAATCAAGCTCTATTTTATAAAATGTTTTACATGTTGTCTGCGAGATTTGCTATTTTTTGTCAATCACCTTTTTCAAATAATTAATATGTTTTACATCTTATGGCAAATGGGCAAGATTTTTTAGGGGACTCGTAATTTGGTCCAAATACCTGAGGAATTCTTCAGCGTTTAAACAGGACTCTTTCAAAAGTCCCACTGGGTCGAAATTAGAAATAATGTCCAACCAGATAAGCGCCTTCTATGCCAGCCACCAATTTGATCTCATGAGCTACTACGTCTTGGCACACATTCTCTAACTCTCTTTTCAATTTCACCGAAAACATTGTATTTACAGGTGATTGTCTTTTACTTGATGAATTATATCGTGGCACATGACTTCTAATAGAGCCGTACAAATCACTGTTGTACTTCTGTTTCCTGTGACTGTATTAATGTTTCTCTTTTCTCGCCAATGAAGGCGGATTTTTTTTTTTTTTTAATGCAAAAGTATTTTCTTGTTTAATGGTCAAACGTGTTACTTGCTGACAATAATGTCGATTTCGGAATGATGTGTAAACCAGCATCTAACCTTGACGACTCGAGGTTACACTTCCTGTTTATATTTATCTCCAGCATATTTCCAAGTCCGTTCAGCCCCTTTCTCTGTCGGCTATCATATTTCCCCCAAACATGCAGGTGCATATTGACGCTGAACCATAGAGGATAAAGCAGATTATGCAGCCGCAAAATTGACATGAATGGAGTACAAGCAGAATGTACCTAAGGGCTTGATTCACAGATCCTTTTTCAAAGTGATTGCGCCATAACAAAACCCTTCTGTGAATTAGGCCCTAAATGGGCAGGTGTCATTTTCTTTTTTACAGTTCCGGTGCAACATATTATCGGACTATACATCAAATGCATAAGGCATAGCGAAAATCTATTTGCATAATGGAATGTCCCCATTGCATACCGATGGCGATGTACAGATCACTCAGCAGCCGCGTTTTAATGCGGACATGTTACAACATCTAGAATTGCAGTACTTCCGTCTGTGACCTGCCAGCCATCAGAGGCAGAAAATGTCGCATGCACAGAAAGGAGGCACGGGAGGAGAGAGTGCCTCTGTGTTGCTCTCCAGGAGGCTGCGGTGTGGTGCGATATTCAGGGCCTGGCAGCCACCACTCATAATAACGGCCGAAGCAGAATGCAGACTGCTCACATTTCATTTCAGCAGCACGTGAAATGATGATAGAATGACGAGCCCTACATATCTTCTCTGACACCAGATGCTCACAGACAGTGTCTGCCCTTGTGGAACTTTTGGCAGCGTGCTGCTTCTGCAGAGGTCAATCAATTCACGTCAGACCTGGGTTCATTTCAGGACTTCCCAGAGAAACAGGAGGCAATTGCATCCATCAGGTGACATGTTCCACTGCACATCTGTCGAACACACGCACGCACACACACACATACACACACACGCACGCACGCACGCGCGCGCGTGATAGGAAAGCATAACATCCAACTGCCCGAGTTAGCATTAGCCCGCTTTATTTCTATAGAGTGCTGGAGGATGTCTGCTGCAAAGCAGGTGGGACTTACCCATGCTACTGCAAACTTCAGTTTTGAATAGGAGACATTTATGTGTGTGTCTTTACAGAAATACACGACTTCAAATATAGTTTATGTTTACTTATTCATGCATTTCTTTCTTTATTTGTGTATGTCTGTATATTCAGTAAAAAAAACTGTGTTAAAGGGACGTTATGGTTAAGTTGCGCAACTAAAAATCTATGAAATTCAGTAAAAAAACGTTGTTAAAGGGACGTTATTGTTCCAAGTAAAACCGAAAAACCCCTGAAATTCGCCAGTTATGGTAAGCTAAGCAACCATAACTCACGCCACCACCGTGCACTGCTAAGAATAACACCCAGGACATCAAAGATGACATCATAAATGTCATTGATGACATCACATGTCAGGCTCCCCCTTTTTTCCTTTACTGACATATCTAGGCCACATGGTTTTGTTCAGTAACAGTCAGGAACTAAAAATTGAAAAGGTACTTTATTTGTATACTTATCCTTCAAGTATGTTCTTACTGTAATTCCCTTAGGGTCAAGTCACATCATATGAAACATATACTTAGGGGAAGACACAGGCTTAAAAGACAGCAATCCTTTCTGTGCATGAAGATAATCATTAGGGTTATCAGCACTTTCTCATATTTTTTTTTATTACTGTACTTTCCCTGTATATGCTCATATGTGTATACATTGTACTCACACTCCTTTCCTTAGGGTCCAGTCACATCATGTGGTACACATACATGGGGTAAGTAGCAGCTTTGAAACAGAGCAATCATTTCTCTGAATAAAGAAAATCAGTTAGGTTATGAACTCTTTCTGCTACTACTTCTACTTTTTTGCTTACTTCACTTTCCCTGTGTGTACTCATATTTGCATGTTTTGTTGTCTCTTTGTGTTTTGTCTGTAAAAATGCAATTATGTATTAAGTGGGTTTTATTACATGTTTCACAGTACGCAACACTCTAATAAGAAAGCAGTTATCATTTCACTATTCAAAATGGCAAGATTATGAATATTGCACCTTCATCATGTATGCTGCACACACTGCCTATGTTTCTGCATGAGTAGCTTAGTGTACTGGATAGAACTTCATAATAGAATGCTATTTATATCAATGCATTGCTTAATGCACTAATTAGCTCATGATATTTATTCCAATTATCCTTGACACTTTTTTGGTCAATATTTTAATAAGAATCCCTTCTACAGTGTTTTCATGAAAAGTAAATGCACATGTGAGGTCATCAGTGATGTCATCAATGACATTTGTGATGTCATCTTTGATGTCCTGGGTGTTAGTCTTAGCAGTGCACGGTGGTGGCGCGAGTTATGGTTGTTTAGCTTACCATGCAAGTGCAACGGTCAGAAAATATTATCCCGAGGGTTCAACCATGTATTTTTTTACAAACGTTGATCTATCGCAAACATTTCCAATGCACCTTACCTCATTTTTCCTCTTTTAGAAACATACGAAATCTGACAGCAGAGCGCATCCATCTTGTGCTAATCTTGTCCATTGCTGCATCTGCCTAAGATAAATTGCCCTGACCCTCACATAACCAACCCTAGTGATTTTCAACACCTTTCTCAGTGACGTTCCTGTACAGCGTAGCCAAATGCACCCATAAGCACCTGCGTGCCGTGACGCAGAACCTAAAAATGAACACACATCGACTTACAACATAGCACATCACAATTTGAAATAATAAACCGGTTTTTAAAAGAAAACAGTAACACTTTACAATATGAAAAGTACTTTTATTTCACAATAAACTGTCCGAGAACATCAGACTATTCCCATATTCAATCAAATTGCAAATTTGTTTCTTTGGTTATGATGGAAAATGTCAATTGTGAGGCACACGTTGTTCCTCTCCCATACACAAAGTATTCGTTTTCGATAAAGGAACCGCTTCGGTTTCACAGTGAATTGCAGGGCGTCGGCATGAACTTGGGCCTGGACCACCATAAAAGATGTTATGTTACTCCTAAGCGCCAGAGCAGCGTACGGACACATGGGCCCTGCGTAATCGTCCCACAAAACAGTCACGGTGATCCAGCCGTTCATGACTACGTGCACCTGATGTATAAAATAATCCATCACTTGGCATCTGGAATCCATGGCAATCGCAGTAAGGCAGCATGTAGCTATTTGGAAAACATAACAGAAAATACGTATCAATACCCAACCTTTATTACAATACATCTATTGATTTCTTAATTCGGCATACAGTTTAAACTAACGATTAGCGCACACACATCAAACGCTTTGAAAAAAGACAAAAAGAAGGTGAAAACTGATACACAAATCGATGTGGTCATACATGACATTTTAAAGAAATATAATCGTTGAACTGGGGTTAATCTAGTGATAGTCTACAAACGCTGAGATTCTGCACTCCCCATAACTACAAAAAATGACAACCACACAGAAAGATAGTACTTCAGTCACATTGCCAATATTAATGTTCAGGTAATACAAAATTAAATCTTGTTCCGGTGTACAGTCTTCAAAAGCAAACTTACATGATATTGACCATCTCCATTCTCTTCGTGTAACTGAGACAGCAATGTGCCTGCACCAAAGAATCTTCATGAACTGATTTTACATGTGCCTTACAAACGTTTGGAATGCATAACCTTATCAAATGTTCCTTATTGCAAACCTCCTCTCCCATGCATTCTTACTGAATATTGCCTTTCGCTCAAGGTCAAAAAACAATTGACCCTTATGGGTTCAGTCCCATGCATGGGCCTCCTGAGCTCGCAACCAAAAAAGCAAAGCTAGTGACCTTCACTCAGAATCCAAATACATTCTCACTTAGCAACAACATGGCTCAACGCATTCATGAGAACTGGTACTCATATACACTTGCAGACCCGCTGTTTCCATCAAACACTGCAGGTGGCTGCCTCAAATGTCTAACTCTAGGGCGCCAGTCTGACTTCAATATTATATTAAATACATTGAAACACAGACACATTAATTCTTCGCCTGTACTTTACACACATTATATTGAGCAACAACTCCAAATGTACCGTATGACTTTCGTGACAAAAAAAACACTTTTTTACTTCCTGCTGCCACATCACATCCCAGCCTCATCAACCCTCATCTTCCGAGACAGTATTTGATAAGTTTAACAAGTGCAATGTTGTGTTTTTTTATATGTTTAGCGGTGATGTCCGCGGACACCAAAACACGGATGAAAGATGGCGGGCGCATCAGAACAATCTGACGCACTTCAAGCTCTTCACCATCCAATGAGCGAATGCGTCACGTGTCCGCAGACATGACTGGGCCGACTAGCCAATCGTTATCTTGTCCGCGGAGCGAACAGGAAAGTGTGACCGCGGAGCTGACATAGATATCACTAACTTTGGAGACCTACTTTTTGATCGTTTAAAATAAAAGTACTGGACAGATTTTCACTAAATTTGCAAAAGCCCGCTTTCGGGACCAAACCGCTGCTCCTGCCGCAAATTTGGTGAAAATCCATCCAGCGGTTTGACCTGTAGCCGTGTGCAAAGTTTTTCCCCCATTCAGTCCATTCAAGTTTTTCCCCCATTCAAAAAATTTGGGACCCCCCTTTAACTTTGCTCCCCCTGGACCAAACCTCACCAAACTTTGCAGAGTAGTCCATATAATTTTTTTGCAAACTTTAGTGAGGATTCGTCCAGGGGGAGCGAAGTTATAAGCCGCCCAAAACGTGCTCTTCCTATGGAAACAGCAACTTAACCATAACTACACGGCCACCACCGTGGCTGTGTAATATTATTTATATAATTATAGGGCGGAGATAGCTTAAAATGCAATTGTTAATAACTTTTGATTCGAGTAACGCGGTTGACCGAAATTTCAAAAGTGATTAGAGATGCATGCCCCACCCCCACCTTTCTCAACTGTAAAGTTTCATAAAGGTTTGTTAAAAAATAGGAAAGTTATTAAGAAGACAACATTTTTTTTCCAATGTTGATTCCTGGAACCACAAAAGTGATGAGTGAAAGATGTTGAATTAATCTGAACCACTGGCATTGCTCTGGGAAACCTTACACACCACTGTTTTTTCGCCCAGCTGCACCATTGCAAAAAGGCTCCAGATGTATTCAAATCAAATCAGTCAGGTACTGCCATCAATGGGAGCTGCCCTGCCCAAACTGCTAGGCCAGGTCCTCTCTTCATGGAAACACAAGCAACCCTAGACATGTTTCAACCTTGTTGGGCCTCCTCAGTTACGGGCAGCTTGGTTCCCTATGGTGCAGCAAGCAAGAAACCCATGTCTGGGCATACCCTCTCTCACATAGGGAGACAAAATCAAACCAAAGAAGTGATGGCTGGAAGATTTTAATTAATCTGAACCACTGGCATTGCTCTGGGCAACCTTCCACACCACCATTTTTACCCTGTCTGCGCCATTCAGAAAGGGCTCCAGCCATATGCAAATCAGTCAGGTACTGCTACCAATGGGAGCAACCCTGCCCAAACTGCTAGGCAAGGTCCCCTCTGCATGAAAACACAAGCAACCCCAGACATGTTTCGGCTTTTTTTGGTCTCCTTAGTGAGGTGCATCTTGGTTCCCTATGGCGCAGCGAGCAAGGGCCCCACTTCTGGGCATACCCTCGATCCCATTGAGAGACAAACCGAAACCAAAAAAGTGATGAGTGGAATATTTTGAATTAATCTGAACCACTGGCGTTGATGTGGTCAAGCTTCCACACCACTGTTTTTTAGCCCGTCTGCCCCATTGCAAAAGGAATCCAGCCATATGCAAATCAGTCAGGTACTGCCACCAATGGCAGCAGTCCTGCCCGAACTGCTAGGGAAGGTCCCCTCTGTATGGAAACACAAGAAACCCCAGACATGTTTTGGCCTTGTTGGGCCTTCTTAGTGAGGTGCAGCTCGGTTCCCTATGGCTCAGCGAGCAAGGGATCCACCTCTGTGCATACCCTCTCTCAAACATGGCGACAAACCGAAACCAAAAAAGTGATAGATGGAAGATTTTGAATGAATTTGAACCACTGGCATTGCTCTGGGCAACCTTCTACACCACCATTGTTTAGCTCATCTGTGCCATTGCAAAAGGGTTCCAGCCATATGCAAATCAGTCAGGTGCTCTCCATTCATTTTACTATGGACAAAGAAGGTCAAAAATCAGATGGCTCTGCACGGGCAGTGGAACTGGGGCTTGCAGGAAGTTAGGCCATTTGTCTTTAAGAATACTGCGCAAAATATAATAGTGCAGCAGTGTCACCGCATTATACTCACCTCCGGGGCGTAGTTCCTCCCACAACATAAAACAACCATCTCAACCCAAGTCCCCTAATGTCTGAATTCCCAAAGCTTGAAAAAACTCCCTGAATGACCTCTCATGCGTAAGGGGGATCCCGATTGCATTATATAGATGAAAATTGGGCAAATACCTAGGGGTAGCGCCTATCAGGTGACACATCCGTTCCCAGGCTTTACTTGTTATCTTTATGTGTTGGATCTCGTCCCGCGGGAGCGTACCTCTATTCTCCCAAATCATGCCCAACAATGCATCTGGGGCAGTTGTAGCTCTCGCCAGTTGGGTATGCGGAGAGCCGCCAGACGGAGCCTCCAGTCAGGTATGTATGGCACCTCTGCTGCCAAATAATACATATACATGTCCGGGTATTCTAAGCCCCCCAGTTAGTAGGATCGGGTCAATGTTTGGTAGGCAATCCTAGGTTTCTTTTCAGCCCAGACCAGTCTGGTCAACATGCCCCGTACACGGCTCCAATAATGAACCGGAGGCCACACGGGCACATTATTATATACATATAAAAGTTTCGAAAGTATCACCATCTTGGCCAGGGCCATACGGGCCGCTTGTGAAATAGGGAGGCATATCCATGCTTCAATCTTTTGTTCTATTGCTTCCAATGGGATCATATTATTATCTCGATACAATCTGTCCCTTTCAGTGGATACTGAGAGGCCTATATACCATATTGCTTGTGGGCACCCGCGGAACCTGTCCCCGACATCCGCTTGCTGCACAGCAGGGATCAGGGGGAGTATTTCAGACTTGTCCCAATTGATCCTAAGTACTGAGTGTTCACCAAATCTAACCACTTCCTGTGTCAAAGGGGTCAAGTTTTCGCCTAGGTGCTTTATGTATAGTAGTATGTCATCCGCATACAGGGATATGTTGGAGAGGTGTGCTTGAATACAAATCCCGCGCTGCACATGCAGCTTTCAAATATGGCAAGCCAGAGGTTCCATTGCAAGTGCAAATAATACAGGGAAAAGGGGAAACCCTGGCGGGTGCCGCGTGTAGGGTACATGTATCTCGAGACCAAGCCATTTGTGTATTTTTCGCCACGCGGGGGGCAGTGTATAATAGTTTGACCCAGTTAATATAGGTGAACGCAAAACCCGAGCGTCGCAGCACCTCGAATAGAAAAGGCCACTCAACAGGATCGAAGGCCTTTTCGGCATCTAGCGCCGCGGCCACCATTGGCACCTTCTGATTGACATTATGCATAAGGGTGAAAAGCCGGCACCGGTTATGTTGAGTGGATCTACCCGGGATGAATCCCGCCTGGTCTGGCAGGACCAAGGCTGGCATGTGAGGGAGGATGCGGTTTGTGAGGATCTTAGCTAGTATTATATTGTCTGTGTTCATCACTGATAATGGTCTGTATGTCGACATTAATCAGGGGTTTTTGCCAGGCTTCAAGAGGACGGTCACCAGCACAGATCTGGTGGATTCAGGTAGGGTACCAGTGTCCAGGGAGCTTTCGTACATTATCATCAGGTAGGGATCACCAGGTCAGCGTATGCTTTGTACAATCCTACTGTTATGCCATCCCTCGCAGGAGCTTTCCCGTTCGGAAGGGACCTAATAGCGTCACATATCTCCTCTTCAGTGATGAGAACATTGAGAGCACTTCCCTGTCCCTGCTCAATCCACCCTAGTCCTACCTCATCTAAGTAAGGTATCAGCTCATCATGGCCAGGGGTGGGCCGGGAAGTGTATAGCCGCTCATAGTACTCCCTGAATTCCTCATTGATCCCCTGTGAGTCTGCCTTGAGTTCCCCATCTTTACCCTCAATATCTACTAAACAGGTGTTCTGGTGCTCCTTACGGATAGCCCATGCCAGTGTTTTACTCGGTCTGTCACCCGCCCCATGCCTGGCCGCAAGGATTGGATCCCCTGTAAACATAGCTTCACTATTAGCCAATTGTCGGAGCTCCTCTCTAAGCAACCCAAGCTGGCTGCAAAGTTCAGGTGTATCCTGCCTCCTTTATCTATTCTCTCTTTCTCGGATCTGGGCCTCCAACCCCCTCATGAATGGCTTTTAATAACCCCCCTTCTTTAGATATACAACATCCCCTTATATAAGCTTTGAAGGCTTCCCAGACTACACCCTGATCCGGCACAGAACCATTGTTCGCTTGAAAGTATGTATTGATTTCCCGTTCGATTTCTACACGGAATGCCATGTCTTAAAATGCAGTGGCCCTAAATCGCCATTTTAGTGGGCACAGAGAGGTCTTGGAGATTTCCAGGCTCATCTTGACTGGCAAGTGATCCGAGAGGGTCCGGGGGAGAATGCCCCCCCCAGTTACTCCACTCAGTTTGGAATGGGTGGCCATAATATAGTCAATCCTAGAGGCACTGCCGTGCACCCCAGAGAAGAATGTGTATTCCCTGTCCCCTGGGTGCTTGTATCTCCATACATCCAACAACCCATAATATTGAGATATATAGGACCATGCTTTAACAGCCTGCGGCAGGGCTGTTTGTGTTGTTGATGACCTGTCAAGATCTAGCGTGAGGGCCAGGTTAACTTCGCTAACCCACAATATTTTGTATCCTGGGAACTTGTGTATATGACTAGCGCATTGGTGAAAAAACGATGATGATGGCGAGTCCGTGTTAGGAGCATAAATGTTCATCAAAAGGAGATTAGTGCCCAGTATATTGCTCGCAAGCATTATGAAACGCCCCTTTTCGACTGTGATCTGTGTGTGCAATCTGAATTGCAATGTGCTAAGTATAAATATAGCAACCCCCCTGGAATGGGAAGTATATGAGGAGTCATATCTATGTATACCCCATCCCGGTAATCTAGGGAGAGGAGTGCCACAGTTCAGGTGCGTCTCTTGGAGACACAGCATGTTCACACCATGATTTCTGCCAAAGTTCGCAATTAGGCGAGTTTTCTTCTGATTAGTAAGCCCCCTGATGTTCCAAGACAGGATTGTTAGTGTCGCCCCAGAACGACTACCAGGTGCTGGGCTAGTCATGTCTCCAGTGAAGCCCTGCAAATAACAAGGAGGGTCCTGGGAGACTTTCTGCCAGACATTAGTCCTGGTTACAAGAGCCTTACCAAGAGTCTTTAGCTCACTATCTTTCACAGAGAAGAAATATCCCAAACATATCAGTCTTTATCCTGCCCTGGGCCAGTCCAGCACCGAAATGCTAGGCAATTCTCCTCTGAACAAGAGTACCAACAGCAACCCCAGACATGTGTTTCGGTCTGGTTGAACCTCATCAGTAGGGTGCAGCTGTGCCTCTCTAAGAATAGTAAGCAAGGGGTCCACGTCTGGATACCCCTAGTAACTTAGGGTGAGACCCAAAGTTACTTGAAATATGCAAATAACAAGGGGGTGCTGGGAGACTCTCTGCTAGACATTAGTCCTGGTTACAAGAGCCTTACCCAGAGTCTTTAGCTCACTATCTTTCACAGAGAAGAAATATCCCACACATATCAGTCTTTGTCCTGCCCTGGGGCAGTCCACCACCGAAATGCCAGGCAATTCTCCTCTGAAAAAGAGTACCAACAGCAATCCCAGACACGTGTTTCGGTCTGGTTGAACCTCATGAGTAGGGTGTAGCTGTGCCTCTCTAAGAAAAGTAAGCAAGGGGTCCACCTCTGGATTCCCCTAGTAACTTAGGGTTTGACCCAAAGTTACTTGAAATATGCAAATAACAAGGGGGTTCCTGGTAGACTCTCTGCCAGCCATTAGTCCTGGTTACAAGAGCCTTACCCAAAGCCTTTAGCTCACTATCTTTCACAGAGAAGAAATATCCCAAACATATCAGTCTTTGTCCTGCCCTGGGGCAGTCCAGCACCCAAATGCTAGGCAATTCTCCTCTGAACAAGAGTACCAACAGCAACCCCAGACACATGTTTCGGTCTGGTTGAACCTCATTAGTAGGGTGTAGCCGTGCCTCTCTATGAATAGTAAGAAGGGGTCCATGTCTGGATTCCCCTAGTAACTTATATGCAAATTTAAAGGGGAGTCCTGGGAGAGTCTCTGCCAGACATTAGCCCTGGTTACAAGAGCCTTACGTCTTTAGCACACTATCTTTCACAGAGAAGAAATATCCCAAACATATCAGTCTTTGTCCTGCCCTGGGGCAGTCCAGACTGCCCCTGATTTGCATATGGTTGTTCCCCTTCTTTAATGGCTTGGCAGGCTGAAAAACGATGGTCTGGAGTGTTTCCCAGAGCTTTGCCCGTGGTTATGATTAATTCAAAAACTTCCAGCCATCAACTTTCTGTTTTGCTAAAGTCACCCAGAGTGGGATGGGTATGCCCAGACCTGGGTCCCGAGTCTGCCGGGCCTAGAGACCCAAGCTACTCCTCACTGATAATGCCCAACAAGGCTGAAACATGTCTGGGGATGCTTGTGGTCTCGTGCAGAAGGGATGTGACCTAGCAGTTCGGGCTGGACTGCCCCTTTTGGGGTAGGACCAAGCCTGATTTGCATATGGATTTTCCCCTTCTGTAATGGCTTGGCAGGCTGAAAATCGATGGTCTGGAGGGTTGCCAAGAGCTTTGCCTGTGGATATGATTAATTCAAAACCTTCCAGCCATCAACTTTCTGTTTTGCTCCAGTGGAGCCCTGCCATTCCCCGCCGTGTAGCACACCCAGTGAGCGTGCGGTGTGATATCCCATCTACCTGTATCCACTGCTTTTGTGTACCCCATGCGAGTTTCCAAGTGGCAACATAAATTCCCAACATCACAAACAATTGAACGTTCCCGCCAACCATTGGCATCCTCCCAAACCCCCAACCCCGCCCTTCCCACGCCAGAAACAGTAACCTACCGGCATCCCCATCAACCCACCCCTTTTCAGCCATCCTCATGTGTAACCCAAAACAAACCGCAGATATTACGGCTAATGGTGCGCTAAGGGCGGCCGCCACACTCCAAAAGGCGACAGCACCTATAATTCCACCTATGGGACATTTCCTGTTGTTCCGGGTTGTTAATCAAGCCTTTATTACACATACATTGCAGGACTAGACACCACTGTACCCGATAATGGGCATCGTGGGAAACGGTCCTGTGGCTCCCGGGGCTCAGGCAAGTTCGACGCTGCTTCCGGGGATGTGAAGAAGATTGCTGAGCCTTTATGTTGCACCCGGAGCTTGGCAGGGAATAGCATAGCGTATTTGATTCCTTTCCTGCACAGGGTTGTTTTTTGCCACTTGGAATGTCTTCCGCTGATCCTGAACCCCAGGGCTGAAGTCAGGGAACAGCCGGATCGTGGATGAGCCCCACCGCAGCTCGCCCCCCTCTCTGGCTGTGCAAAAAATTACATTACAATCTCTATAATTGAATATCCTGGCTATGATCGGCCGCTCTGGGGCCCCCGGTGGAGGCCGATTGACCAAAGATCTGTGAGCCCTCTCGACCATAAACATTGGCGGAAGGGGGGGTTACCCGTTATTTCTACTAGCAGGATTTCCACGAACTTCTCCATGTTGTCAATGGCCTTCGACTCTGGCACCCCAAGTATACGGATGTTATTACTCCTAGATCTCCCTTCCAAGTCTTCATTTTTGACCTGGATCTTCTTGACTGTCTGTCGCATTTCCGCCATTTTTCACTGAAGGGTAACCACCTTGTCCTCAGTCTCCTCAAACCATTGCTCTGCCTCGGACAAGCGACCACACAGTTTCTCTATTTGCACTGCTGATACGTCAACTTTGCAAGTTAGCACATCAATTTTGGCCCCCCGGCTGTTTCTACTACTCTTCAGGGCCAACAACGTTTGATTCAGGGTATCCACATCAACTGAACATGGGAGGGCCGGCAGAGGCCACAGGTGACACATGGGCCTGATCGGGGCAGGCAAACTGGTCCATCTTGGCTTGTTTCTGGGGATTTCCCATGCTAAAGATTGTCTCTGATCCAGCCACTGCATCTGTGGTGCTCATGCGGCTCCTGCAGAGTGTTGGGGGACAGTCTTCCAAGAGATGAGGGGGGAACCCGTGCCACCCCCACAAGTGGACTAAGGTACTCCACTAATCAGTTTGGCGGTCAGGTAACCAACCAACAGGAGGGGCTCAGCCCTCCGGCCTCAACACTCTGGTCCGTCACCCCCTGTCCCCGGATGCTTCGTGTGCGAGGGTGTCTAGACAGAGCTTGTTCAGTCGGCAAGTCCCCCCAACGTGGCAGCGTCCAGTTGCCGGCTGAGCACACTGCATCCAGGACTGTGTTGGATTGTAAGGAGAGTTCTCCCCTGGATAGGAGTCTTAGGCCAATGTGAGGATATTTATCCAGCCCTCGTGTGAGACCTGGGAGCACCCTCTGATGTGTTTAATGTGCCTCTTCCCCCAACAGAGGTGCACACAAATTCCGGGACCAGGTCACCCAGGGAGCATTCGCCAATGTGGCACCCCCGTCAGCTCTCAGTCCTCACAGAATGTGTCCGGTGCCGGGGATGTGACGGGGGCCCCCCACCCAGCAGGTCATGTAGGGGATCTGCACAGCAGCCCTTGCACATGACAGGGGGCAGGGCTCTGGATCCCCCACCGCCCTGACTCACCTCAACAGACCAGGGACCATGCAGGGCTTCACAGAAACGGCCCACCAATGCAGCACAGCATGAATGCGGCACAGCAGGGGCGTGTAATCGGCCTCTATGGGTGTCTCATCTCCGACGAATGTAGCGGTTCCAGCATGACCGTCCGTTCCTCCTCCGACATTGTTATCGCCCCTGCAGAGCACCTGACAGCACAGGCCAGCAACCAGCCCCTCAGATCAGCCCAGCCGCGGACCCAGATGCAGCTCCTCGCTGCCTCTCCCCTCAGGGGCAGCGGCCTCCCCGAGGGGGGAGCCGTGTGAATGTCAGGCCAAAATAAATGCTCTGCTCGACAAGTTGCCCAACACCCAATCATTCCGACCTCCGGACGGCACCCCGGTCACTCCGCCCGCTGCTCGTCAGATGCAAGCTCTTCTCACCAGGCGTCCCGGCCCGGGCACCCCTCCCTTACCTCATCCACCCCTCCCCCACCTTATCCACCGGGGTTCAGCCGGGCTGCAATTTCACAGCATCCGTTTCGCCGCCCTTCACACGGGGCTGGGACCACCTCAGTTGTATCACAATCACAAGTGAGCCCACTGTCATCAGTAATCCGGAGGCTGCTTCTGTGATTCACATCACGTCCCAGGGTGCAGGATTTTTAACAGGATAATCTGGCAGTCGCCGGAGCTTCTCAGGCTGCGGCCATTTTGCAATGCGCACAACAGCACCCCCCATATATATGTATTTTCTTATCAGTGGGCTTTCTTCTAAGATGTCATTTTAATCATGAATCATTAATTCTCCTGGGTCCGATATTATCTCACCAGTCTCCTCATCAATGTTGCCTACTACAAGTAGTTTGCTTCTGACTTGATATTATTTATCCTATGAGTCAAGGAGTTAAGCTAATTTATATGACTATCCTCTTGTCAATTCAAATACCTTACACTCAGATTGTAAAACATATTCAAAACATTTTCAATGTGTTATACTAGCATGACTTTTGTTACTAGCAGGTTTGCATTGAGGAAAACAAAACAACAATGCAATCATACTTTTTTAGCTTAAAAATAGAATTAATATAATGTAATCTCATGTACTTTTTTTCTGCACGGAACAGAAAAAAATGAAAGGATTTACACCAGAAGGCTATTTTCAAGCTGATGCATATGCAATAGATAACTCTGAAATCCACCAGCTTTTCACAACTGCTAAAACCAGGCATATTTCATAGGAAATCATATTAATGACATCTCCCATGCATAAAGCAAGTCACATTTACACTATTTGCACTACAAAGTCCAAAAACAAGGCATAAAATGTTTACGCTTGCTATTGTACCTCTTTTGTAACTCCTAGATCAAATGATGAACACTGCATGGAGAGGAACCTATTGTATCTAAATGCAAACTAGTGGTCTTCTCCATGAAAACTATAATAAAATAACCTATTGTAAGTATAATTTTAAGATTTCCAGCCCATCATGCTCACCTGTTCTGCCGCAAAACAATTTGTTTCTATAAAGGAGATAGAACTGGACTATAAACTAATTAACTTGACCATACAACCCAAAAAGACATCCCTGATTACCCGGACACTGAGTCCGTAAAAAATAGACTGTATGCTGTAAAGTATCAAAAAATATCATATAAATTTATTCAGAACAAAGGAAATTCAAGTAAAAACATAAATAGACCCAAAACAGGGAACACAGTGGAATGAATAACCTAATACCTAGACATATCGTCTAAAAACTCCTAACATGATTACACAAATACAAATGACATGCAACTAAAACAATAAACATTCTACATGTGTTGTAAAAATGATTCCCAACATGTTTCTGTTCTTCCAAAGCCTCAACAGGGTGAACATTCTTCAGGGGAAAACTTCTGTAAAAGTTGTTGTAGACTGCTTCAACACTGTGTACAAAGGGTCAATTTTCACATCACATAAATGGATGTACCTAAAATTCAAAAAAGAAGGGATCTTATGGATAAGGTTAAAAATTTACTAAATGTATAAACACACACTACAGTATACATTTCTGAAGCATGAGGACTGGAGGAAAGACCAAACAATACAGTCCACCTCTCTACCAGTTCTGTAAATGAAGTTATAAAATTACCTTCACTGTGTAATTTCTTCAAGGTGTGCTGACAATTTAAACTACACCAAATGCACCAATTAACATATGCATCTACTGTCACCAAAGGCGCAAAAAGTCGCCCCAATATTCGGTAAAGGACACTGCAGAGACAAGAAAAACACACACCCAACTATTAGTACGGGTAGTGAGTAGCTTTTATCTGGGATAAAAACAAGAAAGGGACTCATTCCCTTGAGTTACCTTCTGTCCAAACGAAATCCTGATAATTATATCAGGGATTGCATGGAGTCCAAGATTCAAACAATTGATCACAACAGGGCGACCAGGAGACTGTATCACCGTAGCCTAGGATCACAAACAACAGAAAAACGTATTTCCAAATGCAACTCAAAAAAAGGGGGGGCTACTTTGCAAACAGAGTAGAAGTTCAACACTACAACTCTTCTTAGTTATCACACCACCGCCAGAGAGCATTACACCCAGTGGTTGCCTATATCATGTACAACAACATGAAATGCAAATAAGCAACTATGTTGTTGAAATAAACAAACGCTTTGAGGTGGAGGCAAAATTCTGATTACCCATGTGAATAGCGAAACACATCCTTCACTGATGGTATCGGAAGAATTCACGGGAGAGAATGTGGCGTGAAACAAGTGAAAAGGCAAACGGCAACATATATCCTTCACTGATAGTATCAGAGGGATATACGGGAGAGAGTGTGCGGCATAAAACAGGTGAATCAAACACGGCCAAAAGCGCAATCGTATTGCACAAGTCACTTACCAAGCAATGCGGCGGCAAAATCACCCACACGTCCGTCAGATCGAGCAACACAGGCAGGTCCCCAAACGCGGAAGCGCTACCAATCGTAAACATCGACAACAGACTCATCCATTAAGTAGAGAGTGCCAGCCACAAAAGAAGGACAAAAAACAAACAGGTCCACAGTATACGACCATGTTGAAGGTACTGCTACGAATGAATTAACAGTGTGCAGAAAAGCTGTAGGGACACAGAAACAAGGGCATGCGCAGATTTACACTGGAGGGGGATAGAATTATGATAAATATCACCCATGATCCAGATTGAAGCAGCCTACAAACCACAGAATTCATTACGACATCATCACAAGTGACCAGATGATAATATTATTGCTGCAGGCATTAATTGTATGTCTATGTTAGAGCTCTGCACAACAATGCATTTTACAAAAAATAGAGTGCAGATCAGCAGATGGCAGCGAAAAACATATAGCAGTAGAACACAGTTACCCCAGCCATCACATTATGAACATGCAATTGGTTGCTATTGGAATATTTAGAGAACCAAAAATAAGGGGGGGGGGAATTCTATCATATGATGATTACCTTGTTTTTCAAATACCCAAAAATGTACACAAAATGATGTTAATGGTATACAGATGGGACAATGGTAGACAGAATAAAATGCTTGAACTCCACAAAATAACATAATTGAAATAGCAAAAGATTTCTCTAAATAGACTTAACAGAGAGGATTCTCAAATTAGATTAACACAATGCCAATCAATTGCCTCATTCAAACCTTCTTTATGGATCTGTAGTTTGAAAATCATCTTTTGTTCAAAATGGTGAAACTTGCGGTCAATCTCCTGTTTGCTGACACCATTTATCTTTTTTAATGTAAACCATGTGAAGTCTGTTTGTGAATGATCTTTCTCCAAACAAATTTTGACTAATTGAACTGTAATTACTTTATTCTTAATGCAGCTACGATGTTCAATCATTCGTACCCGGCACATTCTATTTGTTTTGCCTATGTATTGTAAGCCACAAGGGCACATGATCAAATATATGACATTCTGGGTATTACAATTTGACATTTCATTGAAATTCCATACCAAATCTGGTAGAATTTGAAAAGTCCTTTTTTCTTCTGTCTGTGCACACATACTGCATTTGCCACATGGGAAATGGCCCTTGACATCCGGTAAACCCCACAGTGTGGTTATTCGTGCTTGTTTCACTTGAGTTTCTGTTATATCATTGCGGACTAACATATTCCGTAAACACTGGCTTTTCTTAAATGTGACCAATGGAGGTAACACTTTTTTACCATGGTACGCTTTCTTCCAAGTTTTTTTGATGATGGTTTTGATTTTATAAGACAGATTGGAATACCTGTTCACAAACACTTTATCAATCTCTCTTGCTTCTTTCTGGGTTTTTTCTAGCAAAGCTTCCCGATTATTATTGTAGGCCCTCTTGGAAGACGTTCTGATCACTCGTGGGGGATAACCCTTGGTCAACAGTTTCTGTGTCAAAATATTGGTGCTCTACTGTAATCTTCCTTACAACTACTATTCCTCTTTAACCTAAGAAACTGTCCAAAAGGCAGATTCATTTTCATATGTTTAGCGTGATGACTGCTAAAGTTAAGGACGTTTTTGTCAGTAGTCTTACTGTAAGGTTTAACTTTCAGAGACTCCATCAATTGGAAGATGGTAATGTCCAGAAAATTAATTTCACTTTCACTAATGCATTTGGTGAATTTCAGAAAACGATTTTGTAAATTCAACCAGTCTACAAAACTGTTTGCCTCTTCCAGGGATCTATCCCATACAAAGAGGACATCGTCAATATACCGAAGCCGCTTCCTCAATAGATGACAAAAAGGATTGGTGGGCTGATATATGACAGACTTTTCAAAAAATTACACGTACAGGTTAGCCAGGTTTGGGGCCATGGGTGCGCCCATAGCGTTCCCCTCAATTTGTTGGAAATACTTTCCTTGGAACTGGAAAAAATTACGGGTGAGTGCGAGTTCAGTGCACCACAAAATGAAACCATTACTCACTGGATGTCCATCTTCTATGCCCAACAACATTTCCTCTATGACATCCAAAGTGGCTTTTTGGGGGATCATAGTGTACAGCGACTGAATGTCCAGACTGATAAGTAAGGATTGGCCATATACAAATGGTAGGTTCTCTACCTTTATGATAGCATCTATCGCGTCTCTGAGGTAACTCTGCATCTTGAATACAAAAGGTCTTAGGTAAAAGTCCACAAATTTGGACAGTGGTTCCAAAATGGAGTTGACTCTAGACATGATAGGACGCCCAGGGGGGTGTACCAAATCTTTATGTATTTTTGGTAAGATGTAAAATACCGGCACTCTCCCATTTTCCCTGGTAAGATATTCATATCCTGTCTGCTAATCATTTCTGATTCAAAAGCACTTTGAACCTTTTCTTTAATGGCCTCCATAAGCTCTTTAGATGGATCCTCTGAGAGTTGTCGGTAACAAGTCTCATCAGCTAACAATCTGTCACATTTAGTGATGTAATCGCATCGATTCATCAAAACAATTGCCCCACCTTTATCAGCTTGTCTGATCACTAAAGATCTATCTTTAGCCAATTTCATAGTAAGAACTTTCTGAGTGCTGTTGAAGTTAGAATTAATGGACCTCTCCTGACTTTCCAATTTTTTGACCTCCACCAAAACCTGGCATTCCAACACCGAGGACTCAGGTGAAAATGAGTAGGAGGGGGCATTAAAAGATGAAGGATTGCAGAGACCACTAAGGTTGTTGCTAGTGTATACCTGCTCTTCACTGAAGTATTAATTAAGATGAATTTTGCGCATGAAATCCTGGAATTCAATCCTGAATTCAAAAGGATTGTGAAATTTAGTGCTGACAAAATTCAAACCTTTGTTTAAAATGGCCTCTTCTTCCTTGCTCAAAATATAACCAGACAGATTAATCACCACTGATTCCTGGATTGACTTCTCGTTCTGATTTGGTTGTCCCAGTCCCCTCGGTTCGGGCCTTGCCCTAAAAAATGCCTCCTCTGGCGTTGTTCATTAGACCCTCTCTAGCCTCTCCCTCTACCTCTGTTGGTGCGCTGCTGTGGATCAGGGCCATTAGCTCCTGTGCTGCCTTCATCGCTAGAGCTATATGAGGTGTCTCGAAAATGAACTTGTCTAGCGGTCTTTTGCATTTGAAAGGTGTTCCCAAATTTAAAGCCATCAACCACATATGGAAAAGACTTTACATGATTAAAGTTAGACAAGTCTTTTTTCATCCTTTTAACTCTCTCATTTTTTAAATCTATTATCCCTTTTAGGTGTTGCTCTAATTTCACCTTAAAAGCATCTAGATCCATATCTTTCTTTAGTTCTTCTTGTACTTTATTGATATCGATCTCAATTTGTTTAGACACCTCATTTGCTGTATTGATGATCAACACCTGCCAGTCTTGACCACACTTGTTTGAAATGTAGCTCCACTTGATCCTGAACTCCTTATTGTCCAAGAACAAGCGGGGCTCATTCCTGACAATTAAACCCTGTGGGAGAGCTTGGTTCTTTAAATATTCGAGCATAATAGCCCCATGTAGCTCAGTGCATATGAGCTGTTTCCTCAGTTCGATAGACTCATCCCATTGGTCATTGTTATTAATGTTAGCCTCATTTTCATTGGAACCTGATAGAACTGACAGTGAATCCAACAATTTTTTGACATAGTCCTCGCTATAAGCAAGGCATTTCTCTGAAGGAGTAGCCATTGTATCTATAGCTACACAGATATCTCTGGACCAGTACCGAATACTGATTGTTAAATACCTACGCGACCACAAGAGCCTCAAAAACTGTGTTATAAATAGGTGTATAATGCCCCTACTAAACACAAAAAAACTATCTCCACCAGCAGAGGAAAAAACTATATGTTTCTATAAAGGAGATAGAACTGGACTATAAACTAATTAACTTGACCATACAACCCAAAAAGACATCCCTGATTACCCGGCACACTGAGTCCGTAGAAAATAGACTGTATGCTGGAAAGTATCAAAAAATATAATATAAATTTATTCAGAACAAAGTAAATTCAAGTAAAAACATAAATAGGCCCAAAACGTAGAACACAGTAGAACAAATAACCGAATACCAGACATATCGTCAAAAACTCCTAACATGATTACACAAACACAAAAGACATGCAACTAAAACAAAAAACATTCTACATGTGTTGTAAAAATGATTCCCAACATGATACCGAAAGCACAGGGCCAGACCTCTTCCTGTGCAGGGCAAATGGGTTGGGTTGGTCAAATTTCACAATCACCAGTAAAACCCCAGACTGGTATGCCGACCTTGTGCCAATATTTCAGCCCACAAACTGGTATGGGGCTGGAGCCAACAATGAACATACAAACTAACTTTCACAAATTACAAGGCCTGCAAAAACAGCCCTGTAGTTATGGTTAAGTTGCTCAACCCATAGGAAGAGCACTTTTTGGGTGGCTTATAATATTGCCCCCCCCCCGGATTGATTTCACAAAGTTTGGTGAGGTTTATTATTATTTGCTGATTAGCATGTTTACCAGGATCATCAGCAAGGACCTCGAAGCATGGTTTTGCAAATATGTCTTGTATTTTTTTTTCTGAAGTGTCAAAATTTAAGTACAAAACATTGTTAGATAACATTGGTGCCTGGGCAATGGGCCTGGCCCTGAGCAAGGACAAATGTGTACTCTTGATTTGCTTATTGGGGCATGCAGCATGGCGGAATCCCTAGGCTTGAATGGGAACAAATATTCTACTTCAGCATGAAGTGCTGGATTGTATTACAACAAACCTGCGCCAGGAGCATCTGCAAGGACTTAAAAGCATGATTTTGCACGTGTCTTGTGTTTTATTTCTCCAAAGTGTCCAAATGTAAGTGCAAAACATTGTGATATAACTGGTGCATGGACAGTGGGCCTGGCCCTCGACAAGGACGAATGCTTAATCTGATTTACTTATGGGGCATGCGGCATGGCCAAAGCTCTAGGTTTAAATGAGAAAGAAAATTATGCTTGCGGCTGTAGCCCGGAGTGTGGGACAGGATTGCAGCAAGCATGCGCGGGTAGCATCAGCAAGGACATGAAAGCATGCTTTTGCAAATCTGTCCTGTGTTTAACTTTTTTGAAAGTGTCAAAAAGTATGTACAAAAAATAGTGATATAACCAGCGAGCCTGGCCCTCGGCGAGGATGTGTACTCTGATTTGCCTATTGGGGAATGTGGCACGTGCCCCATTAATTGTGGAGACTGGCCATGCAAGCGATGAGCACTGGCCATTGGTCACATTATGATGGTATAGTGGACACTGAACTAGGATGCTGGGTAGCTGCAGTGGATAACGGGGGTGGTCTGGTGAGCCTGGGGTCATGGTTGTGCCTCATACCCCAGACAATTCAAACATGACTTGCATCCGCAGCATGCGCTCCTGATAATGACACAAATCAGTATGCATTGCAAAAAAAATGTTTGCTAAAGGAGGTCTACAGTTCTTTCAAATATGTTAAAAGAGGAATTATTAATAACTCATATACAGAGATGTAACATCATGAAACATTTTAACTCATAAAAACCTATGAAATTCTGTGAAAACACTTTGTTAAAAGGGACGTTATGGTTAAGTTGCACTAATAAAAACCTATGAAAGTCAGTGAAAAAACCTTGTTACAGAGACGCTATGGTTACAAGTAAAACTGAAACCACCCAGAAATTCACCAGTCATAGTAAGGTACGCAACCATAACTTGCACCACCACCGTGCGCTGCTAAGACTAACACCCAGGACATCAAAGATGATATGTCGAGGTATTTGTGTTCACAGGGTTGGGTGGAATGCACAAGTGCCTATGGTGTGTTATTTAAGTTGGTTGTAGCGGTGTAACATTCTGCTGTTTGAAGTCTGTTGGCAGGGATATTTTGATTGCCGAGTGTGATAGGCTTGGTCAGAATAGTTAAGCATAGCAATTGAGAATGATTAGTGCAGAAAGGTTGGTGGAGGGCCCGGTGTACAAGCAAAGAAGCCCAAGACACAGAAGTTGTATTCGTAACAAGGATAAAGTAGCTGTTACCTACAGGAATCCACTCTTTGCCTGGCACACTAGAATTTGTAAATATTTGAAAAGGTCTTCAGGACTGATACTTTACACAAACAAACCTATGGCCACTAAAACAACTTAACTGGATGTAGAATGTTTGAACATGGCCCTTTGAAGCATGATGGACATTGTCAGTGGAATGCGTCTCAATGAAAATGGGATATGTGAATGCTATGGCCATGACCACCCAGCAGTTATAAGAGGGTTTTGAGACTAATTGAGGATCAGTTGTGGGTAATATGAAGGTCACTGTGTGGTCTATAAAGTTAAAACTGTCGGTTAATAGGTTACATGTGATTATAACTAACCAATAAATAACGATCAACATGTTGGTCTAAACATTTATAATGAAAAAAATATCGATTTATTTTGTTTTATTTGGGGGTTCACCATAGACCCCCATTTCGCTTCATTGCTTATCCCACCCCAACCTCCTTACCACCAGTTTTTAACCCCTAACCCCACCCCTCACATATATATTTTAAAAAATCTGTTATAAATGTTTAGATCAAATTGCTGTTTGTTATTTTCCATTTTCACTGCATTACGGCTAATAACCCTTTAGCTACTCCTGTTTATCCATGGAGAATGCTAAATAAGGTCACGCTTTATTGAAAATGATTTCCGGTTCGATCAAGAGCACTTGTACTATTTTTCTTAATGGAATAAAACTGTGATCTTGCTTGTCCGAAAGAAGTCCTGAACAAGGTAATTCTGGAATGCTGGACTGAGTAGTGGTTTAGCCCAGCCGATGATCGCGTTAAATTAAGTAATCCAAGATTTAGGTCATGCTGGATTACAAACAAGATACTGCTCGACAAGGGGTACTATTTTGTGAGGTCATGCTAGATTAATAAGAAGCATCTGATCGGTTCTATGTTCATTCATTGAAAGTGGGTTTTTATGGGTGTTTTTCAGAGAGAAAAAAAGCTGAGAAACCATCGAAACCCTCCTCTATTAATTTTACACTAGTCCCTACCCACCACCCCTTGTATACCTTTACCCATAACCCCCTATATTTTTACATGGGGTTTTTCGAGACAAAAACATTCAGCAACAAACCCATTAAAAAACACTGTCGATGAATGAACGTCATACCGATATGCTCAAATAATGGTTGTAGTAAATTAGGTTAGTCTGGACTGAACATGAGGTCGTGCTAAACTACAGGTGGTGGTGAATGAGGCCAGGCTGCAGTGTAAGTGGAGTACTGCAAGACCCACACAGCCTAATTCTGCCTTATTTTAAATGGGCCAGACTCATAATATAAAAGTGAGTCACAATGCTTTTATGCCACCATTTCCCACTTAGACATATTTTGCTGTAGTATCAAGGTGACAAAGGGGCACAGAAGTTTGTAATGTTGCCTGCATTAGTTTCCTGCTAATGAGAATCCCAGTGGGCGATGTTTACGAAAAGAAGAAGTGGAACTATGCTCCCTGCTGTCCCACAAACCCCATCGCCACGCCCCTCCTAGGCGCAATCCAAACCTATAAACAAATGGCCTGCTGTTTAAGGGAACGTTAAATGCAGTGCACTAAAGTGGAAGTTTCAATTTTTTCCTACACTTTTATTTTAAAACTAAGCCACTCCGGAACAGGTTCTTTTTAAAATAAAAGTATTGGAATGGTAAAACCTAATTTAAAAAAGGAGCGGAGCACCGCTCCCGCCCACTTTGACCACTGGGGAATCCATGAGTAAACACAGCCTGCAAAGTGTTATTTGCAGGCAGCATTCATTGTTTGCAGAGCTGAGACCGAAAGCAAACAGTATAGGCGATTACTTTTGCACTTGACCAAATTGAGAATTGAATGCGTGCGACCCTAGAGCACATAAGTGCAAATTCTGGTGATTTTCTGCATGTAATTTGCATTTATTTCAACGTGCCCCCGAAGTGTTGTGGCCTGATTGGGATGGGAGACTTCAGAACTGAAGATGATGTTACCACCAGAAGTGACACCATTCATGGGATTAATCAAAGGAGTCCAGTCGTTGAGAGGTGGGATCTGTGTGAAAAGATCGAAGAACAAAGCCTGAAACCCAAAACCCCAAGTTTTTTTTATTCCCATTTATCCGCAGGCCCCTCACCTTATCCCTATACATTTTTATTAACTTTACCCCCGCCCCCCAATATATATATATGCAGACAAATGGGTCCAGGCTTTTATGCTTCAGTCTTTTTGCCCGTCTTTTTGGGTGTTTCCGAGAGATGACCCGGATACATCAAAGGTCTCACTAATACTCAAAGCAGTGCACCTCATCAACACTGCGACAGGTGCAAGGTCAGCATATTTTGATGGCTAGAAGAAGAGCATGTTTAAGTTAGGTCATGAGGGCCTAAGAAGGTGATTGTGTATTTATGACCTGTAGATCACCCCAATATCCTGCAATTGTAAAATCCATGAATGAGATCAAGGCATGTGCAATAAAGGTGGCCCAATTGTTTTTTTGTGTTTTTTCTGTAGGCCCCGTGACAGAGTTTGAGATGAAAATGCAACTAGCGGATTATGGAAATATACATGTATCCAACAGAGGATGTTGGCCTGGCTAATGTAAACACCAAAAGCTTGGTAGAGAGGTTCTATTTCAGCACGTATCAGCATAGCATAGTTGGGTAGCTTCAGGGTGTAAACCATACTCGGAAATGAGTTCCATGAAAGAGAAGGAGTGTGATGATTGAGGTAGGGGATGAGGAGGGGCCAGAGGAAGTGCTCGTGGAACATCTTTTACTTGTGCAGACAGGTATGAGGTGCTAACTGGATTGGGCCAGACTCATTCGCTTGAGCCACCATGTACAACAATAGACATGGACACCCAGGCGAGGCATGTGAGGGGTGTGGAGACATTTGTCTCACTGTGAATTGGGAGCTCGACTATGACAGGGCACCCCTCGCGAATACAGTTGATTTGTGTTTTAACTTGTATTACAAGTTTTGATATTTCACTACTAGAAGAAATACGGGCAGCTTTTCCGATAGCGGCAGACGGCTTAATTTGTTTATTTTTTAAAAGGCAGTACAATCGCACTCTAGTTTCATTGGCTAGTTGACTGTCCTGCCAGGACAGCCACCCTGCTGTGTGATTGACAGCCAGGCTGTGTGAATGGGGGAAAACTGCTTAAAAGCAGGTCTTTGGGACTTGGAAGGCATAGTTGCCACTGGAACAAGAGAACCAACGAGGAGCTGAAGGAAATCAACTGCTGAAACTACTGGTCATCCCGGTGAAGCCCTTCTGCAGGTCCGAATTGCCCAAAACTCAGACGCCAGAGAAGATCTGCAAGGAATCGTCTTCCCTTGAGCTTGGTGGGACCAACCAGCTTGCCAAACACCAAATGCCGGCATCCCTCTCCTGGTCGAATTTGCTGTGCATCGCTGCAGTGAACCGTATAGCCAGGAGGAACGGAACCTGTTTGAATTTAAAAGGAGCGTACCTTTTATTAGAAATCTTTTGGTCTGCTGCTGGCTTCTTCCCTGGGCAGTGCAGGACCCTCCAGTCTTCCTCCTTCTTGTCACCACGACAGTCGCTTCAGGAACCGTGAGCCTTCAGGAACTTCCAGGAACAACCGCCTCAGTTACAGCATTCTTCTTCATTTAAGGTACTGTGCAAATCCAGTCGTTCGTTCCATCTGATCATAGTGAAAATGTTTGAAATCTTTTGCCTCACCGAAGGCTTCTCCTTCTCTTCTGCTTTAAATAACTTTTACTTCGACCACCTTCGGTTGGAAGTCTTGGCAAAGACTTAACCGCAAACTACTCTGAACTGTGTGATCCTCTGCAACGACTCTGAACCATTAACATTGGCCCAGGCCTATTGACTTGAATCCTAGTTGTAGTAAGCGTTTTCAAGATTGCCCTACCTATCACTTGTTGGTGTTGTTGATTTTGGATAATCTTGTCTTTTTCTCCCTTTTAAATTGCTGGAGTGCCATTTTGCTCACACTTCATTTTGAGCTTAACTTGTCCAGAATTGATTGGGGTTATTGTAGTGTATTAAGATTGTGATTTTATGCTGCTTGATAATAGTGAACTGTTTTATAACTGATGGTGTAAATATATGTATATTCTTTTACTCAGAAACCTTGAATCAGTGTTTGCTTGAATCATAGTAATTGTTGTCCTTTGTGTAACTTCTGATACTGCTCACTTTACTCTTGAGATAAGTCTGGCTGCTCAGCCATCGCTACCACTTTACTGTGTAGTACAGGCTTGTACCAAAGGTGAAATTGTACTTAACACTTATAGTCTTAATTGTATCTGGTGTTCTCAAAGGGTACTGCATATGATTTTGCCTAATAGCAGGTCACCTTGTTCTCAAGGGTAGCCAGAGCATTTCAGGAGGAGCTGGACAGGGGTGGAGCGATGCTCTGTCCAGCCGCTTTATGCTCATTAGTGTCCAGAGCACGATGATCTAGACATCCAACATCAGGAATATGCAGCTTGCACAACTACTACGCTGGTGCAGCATGCCTACTCTCTGTATGAGAATGTTCATACCTGTATCTTTCAAAGGGAGAACAAGCTCATGCTGAGGAGCAGCCCAGGCATGACACTGTAATTGCTGTGCTGGTGCTAGGCGACAGGGCACTGTTCAGTGCTGATGTGATGAAGGATGTGCATTGCAGCTCCCCAGTGCTAAGTCTTGTAGAAGATATAGATGGAGGGTAGACAATCTGACAGAGAACCATCCAAGAGTCAGCAAGTGGGAAGTATATATAGGGTCTGGACTGTATCGGCCAGAGTGAGGGTGCAGATATGTGTATGTGGGAGGAGAGAGGATGGGACTATTGGTATACCATTGTGTGGGCTCTTCCACCAAGCTCACCATCGCCACCTAATGATCTCTCCTAACCTATACAGCCCAAGAGCTTGACAGCCACGTCAAAGGAAGATTATTAATTGTAGTGACTTAATTGGCTCACATGACGCCTAAAGCCACACAATGTAGGGAAAACTCTAGGAAGTAGATACCTGCACATATCTTGTTTGAAGGCTTACCCCAAAATAGCACTCTGAGCAGAGTTTCAAAGTTCAAAGTGATCAGTGATTATTCATGCTCAAATACATTTTAGGGCACTGAAAACTAAGCTTCGCAGGCCACTTTTTAGGGGTACAAACATGACAAGATGCACTTAACCATTTATTCTTGTTCAAGCAGCATTTATCCTGATTGTCTTTCACCCTCAGATTGCATGTGACTATTTAACTCTAACCTTTCTTATGACTAAGCCGTTGCTTAGTATGGAAAACTCTGTTAAGAGCACAGTGGGACTCCCCAAACAGAAAACTACTTAAAACTATTATAATGTACTCTTACAGGCAACCCACTATTTCTGACAATGATTTGCTTCTACGCTGCGGTTAGTACCTCTCCTCATTCCTAATTTGAAGCAAAGGCTCCATGACAATCTGAGGACACAATTGCAAATGCAAGACCTTAGTAACACATTGCTAAGCCTTAAAAAATAATAGCAAGCGAAAAGCAAACACAGTGGAACATATAATGTTCCCGGAACATTATACAAATGCCTTTTTTGTTAAATATCGCATGAGTACAATGACACAGTAATAACCGTGTGTCCATGTACAATACACGCAAACAATGAGAACTCAAAGAGCATGTAAAGTCAATCATCTGGGTACAGAGTGCAAAGAATGATAAGTAGCAAACATTCTTCCGTCTAAACAAATCTCTGAAAGAAATGGAACATTTAATTCTGCTTTTAAGAATGCTAAAAGTACTACATTTATGATTTAATAAGCCTTACTGGTTCTGGAATGATGACAATAAAATCAGTGCTCTCTGTCAGATGAGAACATAGCAGCACCACATCATTCTTCCTGATGCATTGAAATCAAAGCACAACGATAAAAAAAGGTCAACTGTATTCAAAGAAAGTTCTAACTGCCCAAAGCCGCGCCCTTGATCATATCAATACACTACTATGTTCTTAACATTTTTTATAATTCAGGCAGTTTCCCCTCCGTCAAAACAAATCCATCCACACTCAGTGACTGTGAGGATGTGCCATCTTCCAACGGTGTAGAAGCCTTGGGCATTTTTGATTTCTATTAACTAATAAAATGATATGGGAAATTTCATCTCAGAAATCGAGGCTTGCTTTCCAGACCACCTTTTATAAACTCCATGCTAAAACCATAATGTACACCTGTGCCTTGCTGTATCAGTATCCTAATCTGTACCACCTGCACTCCAGTGGTAAGGAGCAGGTTCAGAGGTCATAGGTTCCCTTTCAACAGCTTCTGTGACAGCCAAGTCACTTCAGCAGAGAGGCTGCATTTAAAGTCTGCACCCTTGTTCCAAATCACATAGTTATGAGTAGTTACTATTATGTTGTCAGTTTAATGCTTAAATATAGTCAAACCTGAGTTTAATGAAGCCACATCTGATTTATCTCATACATGTGCAAACACTGAGAGCCAAGGCCAATTGTGGAAGCAATGTGTGCATTCTGGTCAGGCAGCTTGTACCTGGCACTAGCAAGGCAAGAGACTGAGTCACTGTACCTCTCCTTTAATCCTTTCTGAGGTTTAGTAACACCTCAGAGAGAGAGCTTCTCAGCAGGTGTTGTTCTGGTAAACTCGCCTCAAAGGGTGCATCCTAAGCAAACGGACCACCATCATAGGTTGTTGCATACCAAAGAGACTTTGGTGTCATGGGTCTGAGAAGGGGGTGGGATTATTATAGACATTTGGAGCTCTGCATATTTGGAGAAGGATTCCACCATCTTGATTCTCTCTGTCCTATCTTCACTTCCTGTCCCTTCCACTTCCTTTAGCACAAATCAGTTTGGGTAAAATGTCAGAAGGCAAAGACCACTTGTCTTAGGGACAGGAATTGCGTCCCTTAAAGCTTGCTTTGTTTGGTCCAATCACCTGCAGACTTTTGTCTATAAGGGGTGGGGAGGTCTCCCACTCCTTCATGGAATCATCTCTGGACGTTAACCATTCAGGAAGAATTCAGTTGACCTTGTTGGGAGAGGAGTCTTTCAGAAAGTCTTCAATTTGTGAAGTGATGGCAGATGATCCAAGGCAGAGGCACGCTCTGCTCCCTAACCATCCCCAGGGCACATTGATGGTGACCTGTTGCTGGATCAAGACCTGCCTCTCTGCCAGCTATAGTGGTGCACAGGACCTCACTGGAGGTGAAGAAATACTGACAATGTTTTCCAGCCTCCTCTGTGTTGGGGAGAATGAGAAGAAGGACCTATCTTGTCCCTGGATTGGGTCTGACAATAACTGAAGAAGCCTAGCATCTGGCCTCCTGTATTTTGACCATCTTCAAATGTGTTGAAAGCAGTGAAACCCATCGTACTGCCTTTGGCAACTCTTCAAACTCTTTGGACTGCTGTTGCTACAACCTTGAACCAGTTAGCTGCTGCACTGCAACAGTTGAGCGCATCGTTGCTTTGGCTCAAGCCAGATGCTCACTGCCTTGGAAACATTAAAGGTGCTGCATTACTCATTTCAGACCTGACTCCACATCTTATCCCCATCTGTATCACCTCGACTCGCTGCATTCAAACATGATTTGAACCACTCACTGGTAGGCAGAATCCTGTGCAGTTCCCTTGGGGACCACTGCAAGAAGATTAAGACTACAGGAGTAAGCAGTAAACCCAATTGGTAGCAGTCTGTACCACCCAGATTTACCTGGTAGCTGTGGCTGAGCAGTCGACTTCTCTCAAGAAGAGTAGGTCAGTATACAGAGGATACACAATAGGGCTAAAAACACAGTAGAGCAAGCAAACACTGACCAGAGCTTTGTATCAAATGTATATAATTATTTATTTAAAACACACTTAAAGAAATACACTAGCACTGTAAATCAAAGCAAGTTCAAACACCGTAGGGAAAGTATACACACCTCCCTTAAGAATTATTAGAAAAGTCTAAGTAGCCCAAGGGGTACCATCTTGCTTTTTGAGGGTCCTAAACCTCTTAAGGTACTGGGAAGGGGTCTTCCCAAATCTAGCTGTTAAAGCTAGCTTCACACATTCATAGTCCATCCTATCCACCTCCCCCAACTCCATTACCACATCAGATGCAACAGGGGGGAACCTAGAGAACAACCAAGGAAGCAACTGATACCCTGTGATGTCCTGGAGCCCATGATTATACTCAAACATAGCCAACCAATCCAACACATCCAACTTAGGTTCATACATACCCACAATCTCTTTAGGCATCTGGGGTCTTTTGGGACTGGAACTCCTAGAGGATCCGGGAGAGAAGCATTTTCCACGGACAATTTCTTCATCTCTAGCTCATGTTTGAGCTCCATTTCTCTGAGCCTTAGTTCTTGGTGCCTTTGTTCAGATTTGGCACTAATTCTTTTGAACTCTAATTCAAGCCTCATTTTTCTAGTTCAATGAATGCAGGACCTGGCAAAGGTCCAGTAGACACAGCTTGAGGTGCTAGAGCAGGCAGAGGGCCAGTGGGGACAGTTACATTGGCCTCAACTTCCTCTTCCAACTCTACAACATTACTATCAAAACTTTGATCCATGTTAACACCATTACTGTTGGTTACATTTGCTGGGGAGGTAGGCTCATCTGAACCACTACCCAGACTTTGGTTTTCTAACAATCTCTCAATAAATTCTATGTTCTTGCCTTTTACAGGAAGATCCTTATGTCTACAAAGGGCTCTTAAACAATCAGCAGTTTTTGCAGAAAGGGACTCCTGGGTGTAACTTTCCATATTTGACTTGTTAAAACATAAACTTTTTCTAGTGCTAAGCTTTGTGGTTAGTTGCACCAAAGTATTAGAAGCACTCTACAATGTATCCTCAATACAAATCCCACTGCTGTACACCAGTGTTAGGCAGAATACCGTGCAGTTCCCTTGGGGACCACTGCAAGAAGATTAAGACTACAGGAGTAAGCAGTAAACCAAATTGGTAGCCGTCTGTACCACCCAGATTTACCCGGTAGCTGTGGCTGAGCAGTCAGACTTCTCTCAAGAAGAGTAGGGCAGTATACAGAGGATACACAATAGGGCTAAAAACACAGTAGAGCAAGCAAACACTGACCAGAGCTTTGTATCAAAATTATATAATCATTTATTTACCACACACTTAAAGAAATACACTAGCACTATAAATCAAATCAAGTTCAAACACCGTCAGAAAAGTATACACACCTCCCTTAAGAATTATTAGACAAGTCTAAGTCAAAACACCACTATTTGTCAAAACAGATGTGAGCGCGTAACTTAGATGGCACTCCAATAATTAAGTAAAAGGGAGAGAAAAAGGCAGGTCTACTGTAGAGCCAAAGTTCATAGGACAGGCCCACTTTAAATGGAGCAAGGTGGGATGTGCCCAAGATCACACAGTTTAGAAATGCATTCAAGTCTTTATAAAAATGTTCAAAATAGGTTGGGTTGATTCCGAAGGTAAAGTTAGAAGGTCTGGGGCAACCCAGTTGGCAAGCCAAGGATTTAAGGGTCACCTTTAGCAAACCATAGAAAGGGAGGCCAGGTGGAACACAGTACCTTTAAAGTTGAGGAAGCTCCAGCGGTGGCAGTTGTTCCTGGCAGTGGGTGCAGTTCGTGGTTTTGACCAGGGGAAGAGAAGATCTCGTTGAGGAGGAAACGTGGAGTCGTTGCATTGCCCAGGGAAGAGACGAGCACCGGAGTTCGTCGCTTAAAAGGTGCGTTCCTTTTATTCGCGGACACAGTGGTGAAGCTTGGCTGTCCGGCCGCCGGGGTGCTTGGCATGGGCGATTCAACCAAGAGACGTCCTGTAAGGCGAAAATGGCGAACTGGTTGATCCCACCAGCTAAGAGGAAGAAGACTCTTTCAGCAGAAGATCTTCTCTTGTCGTTGGGAAAGTGGTGAGGTCGTTGCAGCAGGGCTCCACCGGTGGTGTCGTCGTTGCAGATGGCTCAGCTTCTCCCCTCTTCGGAATTCTTAGGTCCTGTGGCGACTTCTGAAGTTCCAGTCCCAAAAGCCCTGCTTATATGCAGAAAAACCCCAATTCAACAGCCTAGCTGTCACTCATACATGCTAAGTGGTGAGCCGGGCGGCTCACCACTGGGCCAATCAAAACAGAGTGCGACTTGAGTTGCTAAGGCAACGCAGTCCAGGGTGAATCTCAATAAAATTTAGGTGTAGAGGAGCACTCCCTGATTCAATGAACCTTAATGTGATCTCGAATGCTTACTTATTAGAGTTAAATACAAATTTAGGTGCTAAACAGAGTTTGATTCTGGGCTACAGAATCACGATAAACAATGATTTGAAAGATCACTTCAGCAAAAATGATCATACTCTGTGCACACTTTCAGGCATGAACATGCAAAACTTATTAACTTAATATAAATTTCACATTTTATTCTTACTCAACAACAATCACACTTGACTGTCTAGGTAATATCTCTATTCAATTTTGTTGATCATGCAAAAAATTCCAATTTTTCAACCAAAATGTTACATGTAGTCTCATATTTCAAGCAATGTTCAATTAAACAAACAATATATATGTGTTTTCACAATTATTTCAAAACAAAAGTGTTTCTGATGTCCCTTTAACACTCTTATACTTGTTAATCTTTTCAATTAAAAGTCCATAATTCTCAAGTGAAATAAAGGGACCATTGATCAAGTAGTCCCATGTCTTTCGGTTGATGCACAACGCGTTTCGGGCTCTCTCTTAGCCCTTCATCAGGTGCGTCCAAATTTTATATTTCCATTCGATGTATCTGCAAGTTAAATACATTTCTATTTAGAACCTCTGTTTATGTTCCATATAGCTTCACAGTTACTTTTAACCAAGTGGACCTATGTACCTGTAATACTGTGGATCGCTCCCATCTGTCAGTATCTAATACTTGTAACTTTCTTTCCTGTATCGTGTTGTTCATCAACTCTAGTGTTTATCTTCAGTATTACGCCTGATCTGTAAAAAATGAATATAACGTTGTTTGTTCTACACTGATTAAGAGTGTTTAAGAGCGGGTTTGGTGCTGGGAACAGTCGCTATGTCATAGCGCTGTGCCCCAGTCACCCGACCCTAATTCAGCGTTATTTTTCTCCATGCTTGACTTTTATATCATGTCCCCATTGTCTCACCTGACTGTGCGGACCGCTGTTGGATATTTTCTTCGGCTTGCCGTACGTGTGAGCTTGTTGTTGTTAGCTTAGCACTGCCGCAAGCCTCTCGTGTTGATGTTTCGTACCATTCATGATTTTGATTTTTCTACTTCACTTGGTCCACGCTCTCCTGTCCCGTTCACAGTATAAGTGTCTCCATACGGTTGCTCCGTAGTTGCCTTGATTGTATTTCTTGGAAAACCCTAGATGGAGTCCCTTCTTGCTTTCTACTATGCTGTCAATTCAATGGTTTTCCATGGTTGCATGGCCGCCATCTTGGAATAGTTTTGATAACTGTAGTTTCAATTCCTGTGATGAGGTAGTTGTATCTAGGTTGACATTACAGCCGTCTAGGGATATTACTGAACATGATGTATGGTGTTTTCAATGTTGCTTGGCTCATTGTAAAGCACCCAAAGACATTTTTTTTCATATTCATTTGTTTTGTGTCAGCCCAATTTTTTACAAATACAATTTTACACGGGGGGTGATATTTAGATTCTTGCTATCCGATAGATGATTCTAAGCTATTTTATAGAAAACAACTTAAATCCCAATCTGCATTCATTCCATTTGGTTGCATCGAGTTCAATTTGTCAATCCAGTATGCTTCTCTTTGTAAAAGAATTTTGTTTAAATTTCCGCCCCTTCTTGATATTTTTATCTGTTCCAGGATGATGAATCTTGCTTGAGAGATGTTATGTCTTTCTTTTTTGAAATGTTGAGTCACTGGTGATTTAATTGCTCCTGTTCTTTATATTTGACTTGTGTTCAGACCATCTTATTTTCGCCTTCCTCAATGTCATGCCCACGTAATAAATTCCACATGGACATTTTATACCATAGATTACATTTTTCGAATCACAAGTCGAAGAATGATGTAAATTGATTTTGTAACCTTTGTGGGGGTGATAGATGGTGTTGCCCATTATCACATTATTGCAATTGTTGCAATTGTGACATGGAGTTGTACCTTTGTAAGTTTCCTGGGTTCATTTAGCTGCTGCCAGATCTGCTTTTATGAGGTGTTCCCTCATTGATTTACTCTTAGAATAGGCAAAAAGTGGAGGTTCTGGAAAGAGTCTTTTCATCATTGGGTCTAGGGTCAGGATTGACCAATTCTTTCTGATAATTTTTTTAATTTTCGGGCTCTGTTGGGAAAAAGTGGTAATATATACAAGTTTCTCCTGTTCCTCCTTTTCTTTTGGTTGTAACGCTATCTCTCTGTTGATACTGCTGACTTTTTCAGCACATGTTGTAATAATGGATGATTGATATCCTCTTTTCTCAAATTTTTCTTTGAGTTCTCCTGTTCTTCTGGTGTATTCTACTTCTTCTGAGATAATCCGTCTGTATCTTAAAAATTGACTGAAGTGTATGCTTTCTATTGTCCTCCGTGGGTGAAAACTCGTCGCGTGCAATATGCTGTTCCTGTCTGTTAGTTTCGTGAATATTGTTGTTTCCAATTTGCCTCCTTTCTTGTATATTAGCACATCAAGAAATTCAATGGAATCTTTGCTCGTTTTAGATGTTAATTTAATCCTTGGTGCCATGTTATTTAGATGCTGAAAAAATGCCAACAATTCATCATGTGAACCATTCCAAATCCCAAATATATCATCTATAAAGCGGAACATGCATTTCAACTTGCTTGTCCATCTTTCTTCACTAAAGATATTCATTTCCTCCAAGTAGGCCATATATGTATTCGCATAACTTGGGGCCATTGTGGCCCCCATAGAAGTCCCAGATATTTGTATATAGTATTTGTCCTCAAACATAAAAAAGTTATTTTGTAACACTATTTTAAGTAGTTTCAAAGTAAACAGTTTATCGGCTTCACACACTGTATCTGCTTTCAGTAGTAGCCACTCCATGGCTTCCAAACCTCCCTCATGAGTGATGTTGGTGTAAAGGCTTACCACGTCCATTGCGAAGAGAATATCTTGGTCGTCATCTATTTCAACTAGTTTTAATTTATTCAAGAAATCATTTGTGTCTTTTATGTATGTTTTGAATTTGTGCACTGAAGGTTGGATTGCCTTGTCTATATATTGTGCCAATGGTTCAAGTAAACTGTTATTTGCAGCAATGATAGGTCTCCCTGGTGGGTGGGTCGGATTTTTGTGAATTTTCGGCAAAACATATATTATTGGCATCAATGGATGAGAATTCATTAGAAAATTCTTTGTGCGATGACTTATTAGTTCGTCATTTTCTGCTTCATCTATTGTTTCTTTTATTAATTTCTGTACTTTCTCTATAGGATTTTCAAAAATTTCAAGATAAGTATTGACGTCTGCCAATTGTCTTTCTATTTCCATTTTGTATTGTTCTACATTCATCAATACCAGTGCTCCTCCTTTATCCGCAGGTTTTAGTATTAAGTTCGGATTTTGCCACAGTTTATCTAGTACTTGTTGTTCTCTTTTTGAAAAATTCGTTTTTGATCTGCGCTTGTACTTCAATTTTTCCAAATCTTTTAATACTTGTTTCTGAAACACATCTATTAGTGGATTCTGGATTGGTGGCATAAATGTACTCTTGGGTTTCATTTCCAAATATTTACATTCCTGCTTGCTTGTTCCCCATTCACATGTGTCAAAGAATAATTTCAATTTCATCTTGCGAGTCAATTTGAAGAAGTCAATTTTTCTTTCAACAGAGAACTGCTGTAGTACGGGACGAATGAGATTCCTTTTTGTAGAGTTTTTTCCTCAAATTTACTGAGATGATAGTCTGAAATGTTGATTACTAACTTCTCTTTTGCAGAAAGTTCACTTTCCGAGATGGGTTTTTTCTTCTTGCTTCTTCTTGTTTTGCCCTGTCTAAAAAAGACGCAATGTTTTCTGAAGGTGACTTTGTCGTTTTAGATGTCGATGGTGTTAATTCATTACTTTCTACTAGTTGTTCTTGTTCTTGTGGTTCCGATTCACCACTTTATGCCTCAGACGATGCACTTCCTGTTGTTGGAGCTCTCTTGTTGTAAGTTGTTCTCCCACTTTTTGCATTGTCCTTTTGCTGGTAATGTTCTTTCCACGAATACACTATGTCTAACTTGTAGTCTAGGGTGTCCCTCCGGAATTTTCTTATTTTTTTAGCTTCAATTTCCTTTTTATATGAATCTAGTTTTTTATTAGTTTCTTCTAGTATAATTACTAGTTCTTCTTTAGAAATTATTTTGATTAATGAAGTTTTTAATTTTTCAAAGTCCACTTCTATACTGATGAGTGATTTGGATAGTTCTTCAATCGTCAATAAAATTAAGTCCAGTGAATATTTGTTTAATATGAATCTCCACCTTTTCACAAATTCAGGATTTTCCTTGCAGAGTGTTGGCTCTAGGTCAATTCTCAGACCCCGTGGTATTCGTTGTGCTTTGTAATATTGGGCTAGTGTTGTAGCGTGTAACTTTTGACTTATTTCTCTCCGTATTAGGCGTTCTAGTTGATGTATTAGTTATTCAGGATTATCCGAGGTACTAAGGTCAACATTGATTTCTTTAATCAATCCCAAAATCTTTGTGGCTTCTTCAACAGAGAAGCCTAATGTTTCTGCTCTATTTGTAGTTAAAGATTCAATTTTTGAAAATGACATCTCTTATTTGACCACTTAATACTGGGTGCTCCCCTAGATCTGGAGTAGCCGCTAGTGTAAATCTCAATAAAATTTAGGTGTAGAGGAGCACTCCCTGATTCAATGAACCTTAATGTGATCTCGAATGCTTACTTATTAGAGTTAAATACAAATGTAGGTGCTAAACAGAGTTTGATTCTGGGCTACAGAATCACGATAAACAATGATTTGAAAGATCACTTCAGCAAAAATGATCATACTCTGTGCACACTTTCAGGCATGAGCATGCAAAACATATTAACTTAATATAAATTTCACATTTTATTCTTACTCAACAACAATGACACTTGACTGTCTAGGTAATATCTCTATTCAATTTTGTTGATCATGCAAAAAATTCCAATTTTTCAACCAAAATGTTACATGTAGTCTCAACGCAGTCCAGGGTGCCCATTCCCCCACCCACACATCCTGTGAAACCCAGACAGAGTGGCACCAGTTGGAGGGCTTCTGTGGAGAAGCCCGCCAAAAAGTGGAACAAAGGGCCCGACCTTGGTTGGAGTTACAGAGATGGACACAAATGCCATTTTAGAAAAGAGTTATGGCAAAAAGACACAATCAGTGATTTTATATTAAATAAATAAACTGGCGGTATCTTTAACATTGCACCAAAAAGTGGTGCGTTTAAAATCAATGGGAAAATCCCATGGGAAATATTCCGGTGGAATATTTTGCATGGTAACCACTGCCACCAGCCAGAAACTCGACAAGGGGGGGACTGGACAGTGCCCCCTTGGAAACAGACCCGAGGCAATCGAATTAACCCCTTCCAGTACTTCCACAATATGATGGTTTGTACTGGTTCTGTTCACAATTTTGGACTAGTAAAGTCAATGGTGACTGTACATGCCCTGGGAGACAGTAGTCAGTCCCAGGTTATGGAGTCTATGTTTGGGGGTCACTATGACACCCCTGTGTTACTGCACTGAGGGTGCTGTGTAACACATACTCAAAAACAGATGATACCCTATGGAGTAAGAAACCCCATAGCCCATAAGCACACAAAAAGCCAAAGACATACCTCAAATCATGCCTAAGAGTGGGAGGAAAAGAGTCTCACTCTTAGCAGGAGAAAAAAACAAACCCCAGAAATCCAGCAAAGCTGCTGGGGGACTCACTAGGTTTGGGAAATTAGCCTTATAAGAGAATTCTCCCTAACACTAACGCAAATAAAAGCAACAATGTACTATTGATTGCTAAATGCTCCCGTTCCATCTTTGCAACCTGATTAGGTTACCCATAATCCCTTTTTTTCTCACAAGAACATATACGTTTTATGAACATTGTTGTTTTTTATTGCCTTGCACTCTTGTGTCATTTCCTGGACTGCTACATCTTTCTATCTTTGTTGTTCTGTGTGCTTACCCCATTATTGGGGTTTGTTTTCGATTTAGTTCTGTGTGCATATTGCGTATTTATTTAAAGCGTACACCTTTTTATAGAACCTTGATTGGACATTTCTATATTTTGGACTGCTTTACTTTGCTGTTTCAGTTGCTATCAAATCACATTCATATCACTCTTGAGAGTGTAGCCTTCTCTCACCTCACAACAAAAGGTGATGGAGGTATATCTTTTAATTGTGCCACTTTCACCTTTATGATTGGGATCACTCATGTTTTGTAGATGTGTGAGGGCTAAGTAGGTGGTTTAGCCACTACTCATCCTTGTACTCGTGCAGGGCAGAAGTAATTTAATTACAGTGATCCCATGGTCTACAACAACTGCCCCATCAAACTCCAAGCCACCAGGCCAACCTTTCCCAAGTAAACCATTCCTCCTGGACTCCTTTCATACACCTCACTGTCGTCCCCCAGCATTCTCTAATTGTGGGCTATTGTAAACTCAGTAGGGAAACACATTACAATCATTTACCCCATTGTATCTTCTTTAACCATTCCTAACCAAATTGGCTCCTAACTCAGCTAGATATCGCCTTACAACTATCAAGAGGAACCTACTCTCCTGGGGCTTTGGTCCCAATACAAATGGGGTGCAGGGAACCATTCACTTTGTTAGGGAGAATTCTCAGAAATGTGCAAATTCCTCTCTACCTTAGAGACCCCCAGCACTTTTGCTAGACTCTAGGACTTTTTGAAATTTAGCCTAGAGAGAGTGAGACTTTTTCCCCACTCTCTCATGTATTTTACTGTGATTTAAACTCTGTGTTTCTTTTGGTTATGAGGTCTGACAAACTCCGTAGGCATAATCTTTTTACATTGTGACACATAGCACTTTCAGTGCAGTGACACAGGGAAGTCTTTCAGATTTCCCAAAAGTTTCAAAACCTTCTCTTGGATAAACTACTGTTTCCAAGAGCAGTGAAGAGAAATTGACTTTACTTGTCATTTGTAACTTTCTAGACCCAGCACACACTATCTTACAATAGGGTGCTGGAGGGGTTACATACTATCCCCCTTGTCTAGTTTCTCATGTAACATTTATGTTAGCCTTTCTACAATTAATGGCTGGTGGCAGTGGTTTACTTTTAACATCCGTTGGGAGTTTTTACTGTGGGCTGCGTTCGCAGCTGCAGTAAAGCACCCATGGGTGCCCATTCTGTCAAAATGGCACCAGTCTTCTTTGTTTTGCCATTTCTTGTTTTAAAGGACCTTCTTGAGATTTACTATGTCCGCCAAACCAGGTTTGGTCCCTTTGTTCATTTTCTCTTTGCCAGGATTCATGAATCAAGCCTGCCTCTGGCTCCAGTATTTCTGGCAGGGGCAGGAAGTGAGGGTGTTGCCCGAAACTCCCTGTGCTTAATCCCCTTAGTTACAGGAATGCACCCAAAGGTGATTGGCTGGCTGACTGTCCGGCAAGGGCAGCCACCCTGCTGTGTGATTGACAGCTGGGCTGGAATGAATGGGAGAAACCTGCATAAAAGGTGAGGCTTTTTGGCTTGGAAGGCAGAGTCGACCACTGGACGAAGAAATCTGAAGAAGAACTTAGAAGAGATGCCTGCTGCAACTCCTGGACCGTTCGTTTGCCTGGTAAAGCCATTCTGCTGTGCTGAAGCTCCAAATTCATTTGGACTAGAGAAGCCCTGCAAGGGTGACTTCTCCCCTTGAGTTGGTGGGACCAATCAACTCAAAAGTTAACTCATTTGGACATCCTCTCAAAGCTGGCTGTACTTCCACTGCTGCTGCTGCTGGAACCGAAGTGCCAGGGAGAGGAACACCAAATTGAATGGATCGCTTTTAAGTCGGACCCGAGCACTAGGAAGATCCTCCAGACTTCCCAGATTCAGGGCTGACCAAGCCTGAGCCACCTCAACTGAGTGCTGGACCCCAGAAGCAAAGATAGTCTGAAGTGGTATCCAAGAACCACAGTGATGCTATTTGCTGTCAGACACGACGAGCTGAAACGCCAAAGTGCCACTGAATTGAAGTTTGCTTGTTGCTGTCGCTGACCATCCCGTTGTGTTGCAGGAGTCCCCAGACATCCTCCCCCTTGTTCCCACGACTGAGGCCCAGGAACAAAAGGATCTGCAGAGCCAAACAGGAACAGAAGCCAGCTGGAACCATTCCTTCTAACCAAAGGTACGGTACAGTCTAAGAGAACTTACCTCTTGTCTCGTAACCTTACTTGTTCTCAGTTGAGACTGGTCTTGGTTGCTCCTGTAGAGTTGATTGCATCTTCTGCACCTTCTAAAACATTATGCAAGACTTTTACTTACCTCCAAGAAGTGCTTCAGCTCACCTAGACTTTTGCCCAATTGACATTGGCTGGCCTGGCTCCCTGAATTACTCTTCTCTCCTCTGATTGTGTGTTTTACTTTCCTTCCAGGAAAAGGTTAACTTGCTTTGCGTTGGGGGATTCAAAAGTACTTACCTGCTTCAGAATATTTGTGTAATCTCTTGATGTATCCTTAAATCCTTTTCTTTGACACCAACTTGAGTATTGATCTAAATGTACCAGTGATATATTCATGTCCACAGTGTCCTAACTATTTAAGTCACCTAAGGGTGTATTATGTGTCTGTGTGCCATCCCAAATGGGTACTTGCTGATTTAGAGAATCTAAGAGTGCGTATTTTGGAGTGTATATATGTGTTATTATCATATTGCCCCTTCTGAAGAAGGCTTATTCAAACTGACTGTTAAATAAATTAATACTTGTTTAATCAAGAAACCTTGAGTGTAAGAGTTTATTTGGATACTTTTCACTGTGAATCTCTGTGTAACCACGCTATTGCTCACAATGGCCCCTCTTGAGATAAGCCTGGCTGCTCAGCCACACAGCCAACCTGTGTAGTACAGATTTATACAAAAGATTGGGTTCCTATTGCCAGGAGGTCAAGGTTGTTGTAGTGCATCTAAAGGGTACGGCTCCAAATCTTGCCTAACAGACATCATAGATTTTCCATACGTTTGTGGCTGTTTGTACTTTTGCCTACACTTTAAGGATTTATGTCCTTGTTCTTGGCATAACAAACATGGCTATGGTTGGGGAGGGAGTGATGTGGAGTGATGTGGGTGGATAATTGTGTAATGGCACCTGATGCATCCATGGACAGCCGCAAGGTCCACTAATCCCTGCTAACCATCTACCTAACAGGTCCTTCATGGATCACCAGTTTTAGACTGCCTGAGCTACAAAGAACCTGTTACCTTACAGAGCACACCTCCTCACAGTACACTTGTTTAAATAAACACCATCCAAGGAATGTGGTACCTAGGGGCCACCTGTCATTAACAAAAAGTAAATGATGTTACTATGTGCAGGCTTCATGAGCTGGATCTTGCAGCAGAGACTGAGAAGAGGTCAACCTATAGCACTATCATTGTGTATGCAGAAGGCTGCCTTGATAATGAGGGAATCCAGGTGGCCATCATTCAAGTGTGCAACAACTGTGCTGTTGAGCTGTGTGCCATGGATGCTGGAGTTCTGCTGTGCCACCTAAGTGGAAGGCTGTATGTGCAAGAAGTGCTGCTGGCTTTCAAGAGGCAAAACACCTGTGGACTATGGACTTCACTTACCAAAATCCACTGCGTGACTAAACCACACGCCCCCCCCCCGGCACCCGATACCCGGAAGTGCTATATGTAACCCTGATACAGAGCATTCAGAGTGCGCATTCAAGTGTGCAACAAGTGTGCTGTTGAGCTGTGTCCCACGGATGCTGGAATTCTGCTGTGACACCTAGGCGGAAGGCTGCATGCGCAAGGAGAAGTGCTGCTGGCTTTCAAGAGCCGAAACGCCTGTGGACTATGGACTTCACTTACCAAAGTAATTGACTTTTTTTGTGTCCGTTTATAGAGGCTGAAGAGACGGGTTCGGCTGGGTTGGGCTGGTGATTGTGGGCTGGGCTTTGTTTATCCCATTTCCCCTTGCCTCTCACAATGGTTCTTTGTAAATACGTCATGTACATTATTTACGTTTGACTGTTTCCTTTTCCCAGATCCACCGCGTGACTAAACCACAACCCCCCAGGCACCCGATACCCGGAAGTGCTATATTTACCCCTGATGCAGCACATTCAGCGCACGCATTCAAGTGTGCAACAACTGTGCTGTTGAGCTGTTAGGGTGAGTGGGTGCACTATATTTACATGTCGATTCTAACAGCTAATGTACTGTTCTGATTGAAGCAAGGTTTTGCTGACTATAACAGTGCCGCTCATAATTTGCAACAACCTCTCAACTGTACTATGGCAAGCGGTCTAAGAAGTGGCCGCTACATAGATTCAGTTATCTCTGGCATCACTTGTAATACTATCGATCTAACTATATGTTCGGGGAACACTTCATACGCTAGTACAATGGCCCTGGATTCTACCTTCATAAAAGAGACCGAAACGCCTGCTATAAATCCCTCTAAACAAGCGTCTCCCCGTTACCATTTTGAATCGGAATTCGGGGAGATGGCACGCTCTCTAAACACACTGCCCATATTCATATTTCTTCACCGGATGATGAGTATAGTCATAATACATTAATACCTCCATGGCATTATTGGAGACGATAGTCCCGCTACAGGCGGATCATGACAATGAAGATGGGAAAGCGTTAGACATCAATGAAAAATCGTTTAACACATCAGTATCGACTAGCGATACGTTAAATGACACCTCCGAAATAGGTCCGTATGTAATGGATAACTTTGATAAACAGGTTTGTTTATCTATTGGAATGTTAACCCTACTTGTGGCACGTCCCATGGATAACGAGTCCCAAATAAACAAGCTGTTAAGTGAGGAACTTTCTCCAAGAGGCTTACAAGAATTGACAGAATAGAGGGTTTCATGTTAGCTAAAGAGACCTATATGATCCCCACTGTAGTGCCCCTCAATGGACCTATTAAGATGGAACTTTGTGAAAAAAAGCATGCAGTTCACATCGGATGCCCACATGGACCTTGGGGATACCTCCAATAACATACCTGAAGGTAACCTCTATCCAAATCCATTTACAATTCCTATCATCAATAAGGAGACTAATATTCTGAGAACGGTAATTGATGAATTAAAGCATAACCTCTCACTTCCTGATAAGAAGGCGAATATTTAATCTCTGATGCCGGATGGTGAGCATCCAGATAGCCCATTCGCTCTACTGAAAGTAATGGAGCAAATGAAAAATGGCGATAGCAACAATACTGTAACTCAAGATGGCGCTGGGTTTATGTCTCGGCGTGCAAAAAAAATACATTTTTGTGCCATTAAAAGGGCCGAAAAAAGATCAAAAGAAGCAGTGCTTCTAACAAAACCTAACAATATTAAACAGAAAAAAATAAAAAATTCTACCCCTGATAAACTTATAGACTATATAATATCAAATGTAGATAGATGTTATGGTAGCAATGATGAACACCCTATTGACGTTGACCAGCTTTCTGCTGAAAGCCAAGCTACATTGTTACCCGATAATGCAGCGAATACAAGTGAGCTATCAATGTCAAATATGGGTGCTGTGCAACTGGCACACACAAACAATATTTGGAGACTAGAGGTGTTTGACTATTATTTTTGTCTTGGACCTATATGCAACAACCCTCTTCAACAGACTGTCTACAATGTAGTATTAAATGTGCATACACTCCCTTGTTTTCCACTGTTCATCCAGTTACCCTTGATGTATGTCATTAGCCAATTATATTCAGACATACTACAGGGAGCCTTATATCATCAAAAAATATAACCAATTTATTTTCATATAAAAAATATACAGATTCTTCATTTCCTTTATACAAACAATATATTTCAATATCTGTAAAAACAATCAATTTTTTCTCTTGTTCAATTTCTTTTTGTAAAAATAATTGCATTTACCAACATTTTTAGCCTCCCATGCTGACAGATATATTCTTACAATCTATATCCCAAAAGCATTTTTTGAATCTGGTGTGTTGTAACTCTTTAATAACACCAGGGGACACTTAATTGCTGTTCCAATTATTATGAGATCCCGTCGTTTAGTATCTCCTTTACTTTGTAAAGAAGGCTCCTCATTCGTCCATTCTTTCATTCCTCAACACAAACATACCCGACATGTTTCAATCCTCATAGCCAACTTTCACACTCATTTACAGGAAATTCTTCAGGGGAAGAAATAAACACTAAATACATAAACAACAATTATTGTTTTCAAAGCTGTTCCTTATTTTTGATTTTCACCAGCCTTCAAGGTCTCCTTTCTCATCCCTTTTTTTTGGGGTTGGAGCTAAAGGTCAGTTTCTGGATGATCTTCTGTGAAAAAATACAAGGAATAAAGAGGGGGCTAATTATTCTCCACTCTTTGAATATAGTATAATTCATACATTTTCAATGGTTTAAATCCCATTTACTGATGGGTACATTCGCCCCTATCGTTATTAACCTTTTCTCCATTGTATCCCCTCAACACTTGTGAGTAATTCGCTGTCACAATACCAAGTCTATGGCAGTATTGACAATACCCCCTTCGGGGTCCCTTTAGATGGTTTATTTCTATCTCTACGTCTTTAAGCGATAGTGTTTAGGCAAGGAACACATTATTTCTCTCCAGTACCTGTTAGTGGAGTATTTTTCCTAGTGACTGAGAGAGTGGCACACTTATTTCTGCAGTTGTTGTTTCTCTTCTTAATTTAATCGCTCTAAGGTTGGTTTTTACAGTGAAACAGGTTCACCACCTATAAAGTAGAAAGAAAAAGGGGGGTTATAAGTAGTGTTTTTTTAATCATACAGAAAGATACAGAGAATGGGATATTCTCCGTCTAGTCTCAACATGATGCATTTCCTGTATTTGACTTTAGAAAAGACAGTAGTCTATTTTACCTTTTTTGTCAATTGTATACTCTTTTTCAATTTTCACCATTTCGGGTCGGGACAAGGGTCGTGTACACCTCTTCTCACAATATCGGTCAAGAACTTCTTTTCGTGGCCTTAGTAAATGGTTCATAAATAATTTATCCGGGTGCCATTATCTTCCGGTTTACAATTTCCTGTCAATTTAACACATTTAAGAGACAATGATTTAGATGAAGGGTTAATTGGGATTGTTTTATGCTAGATCTTATCATGAGCTACCCTCAATGTGCGGTTAGACCGTGCTCTTAGGTCAGGGCTATCTTATCTTTGTAGCTGATGCTGTTCTTGTATTCAATCCACACGCTTACTCTCCCGCGGTCGCGAGAAAACGCTACGGCGTTCTCTTCACAGGGGTCCTAAAGCTCTGTTCTGTTCAGATGTGCCCTACTGCACTAGCGTATTCATCTCGAGGGAAGTTGGACCAAACCTCGTCTTTGTGGCTGGCTTACTTTGTACTCGCTCTTCCCTTTTTCTTCCTCGTCGCTTCAGTGCGTTGGCGATTCCTTATCCGGTGGGATCCGTCTCTCTTCTTTAGGCTCTTCTTCCTTCTCTGCGACGCAGCACCAAGAACATCCGTTCGTCTCGCCTCTCATTGTTTACTCGATAAATCTCACGTTTGTTTATAGTTGTCATGACGTAATGACGTAACATTTTTTGTTCATCACCTTTCCAGAGCACAAGTACATCATCTATGTACCTTTTCCATAATTTGATGTTGTCTTTATAGGGATTACTCTCGCTGTAGATCACGCTTTTACGTAATGACGTAAATTCGCCGCATTTTAGGGTTCTTTTTTCGTAATGACGTAAGTTCGCCGCATTTTAGGGTTCTTTTTTCTAATGATATTGGTATTATTCTTTTTTACATCTATATGTAGCCTAGTGAAGTCCACTTTAATTTGGGGATAACGTTGCCTGCTGGAGTCTGTTCTTGGTTCCAAGGTACATTTTGTTCTTAATTAGGTTCAAGTTGCTGTTTAAGTAGATACTCCCTATATTTGGCATACATTTAGAGTCTTTATTACCACGGTGTTTGAATAAGAGGGATAGAGCAGAGGCGCATATGCATTTCTTTCTCTCATATGGCCTCCAAGTCAGGATGTTTCATTTGTAAATTAACCATCGCAAAATTATGTTTCTTCTTGTCATGCATTAAAGTATATTAGTGGCATCTTTTCTTTCAATGTAATCTTTCATTCAGGCCTGTTTCCGTGCTTTTAGTTAGAAAGATCAGCTCTTTTTCTTTCTGGAGTAGCTTTTTGCGGTCCACATTGATATCATTGCTCCGTTTGAGCTTGTAGATAACTGACCATCTCAATTCTTCCGTCCTGTGAATTCTTTCCACAAAATGACCCACTAGAGGCGCCGAATGTACACAGTTCTTAAGGCAGCTCTTATGTTCTGTTATTCTTAGTTTTATTTTCCTTTCTGTTTTTCCAACATACAATTTGTTGCATGGGCACGAAATGCCATATACAACAAAAGTTGAATTGCAGTTTGTCATACTGCATCGTTTCCATATGGTATCCAGACCTATGTCTATTTCCGATGTTTTCTTAGTCTGTGAGCAACAGGTACAGTTTCCACATGGGAAATGTCCTGTGGGAGCGTTAAATCCCCAGGTTTCAGTCAATGTAGGCTGCTTTTTCTTCTGTATAGTGATGTAGTTTCTCATTATTTGATCTCTGATGGTTTTACTTCTACGGAACGCTAACAATGGTTTGTCAATAGGAGTGTTACCCTTTTCTAGGATTTTCCTGTTCCGATAGATAATTTTTTCGAATTCTGTTCGATAGGTTGCTATATGTGTTAGCAAACACCATAACACTTTGTCTTTTGTGTTTTTTTATTTTTTATATTCCAATAGAGCCTCCCGGTTGTTATTATCAGCTCTCTTCATGGCTTTCTTGGTCAGATGTACTGGATATCCCCGGTTGTGCAGATTGTTTCTCAATTTCCTGGCCCCTCCTTTGTAATCTTCTCTGTTGGTACTATTACGTTTGAGCCTTAGAAATTGGCCAAAAGGGCAAGTTGTCTCTAATGTGGATCGGATGAAAGCTCTGGTAGTGTAGGAGAGAATTCCAGTCTGTTGGCTTTCTGTATGGTTTTACATAGAGTGTATCATTCCTTTTATCGATCTTGATTGTGATGTCCAGGTAGTCGATTTCCTCTTTACTATGGTTAGATGTAAACTCTAGATGTTGATTTTGTAGATTTAGCCATAGAATGAAGTCTAGCATTTTTTGTTCATCACCTTTCCATAGCACAAGTACATCATCTATGTACCTTTTCCATAATTTGATGTTGTCTTTATAGGGATTACTCTCGCTGTAGATCACGCTTTTTTCAAAGGCTTCCATGTATAGGTTTGCTATACTAGGGGCGAGAGTGGCCCCCATAGCTGTCCCTTGTACTTGCTTGCAATACTTTCAGTTAAAATGAAAGTAATTCTCTGTAAGAGCTAATGTCGCACACCACAGGATCAACGAGCTTGGGGTTTTACTGTTCCTTGTTTCATTCAGGAGTTTTTCCTCTGGAACTTCTAAAGAAGCTTGTTGCGGTATATTGGTATACAACGCAATCAAGGCATAGAAGGATTTCCTCTTCCAAATTGAAAGGTCTTCCTTCCACCTCCTTAATTAATTGTGTGGTATCTTTAACAAAAGACTGCATTTGTTTTACCATGGGTTGCATGAATGCATCGGCAAATTTTGAGAGTGGTTCTAAAACTGATTCACACCCTGACACAATAGGTCTCCCTGCTGGTCTAGTGAGGGACTTGTGGATCTTTGGGAGCACATAAAATTCAGGGATCCTGGGTTGTTCTTGTTGCAGGAAATCCACCTCTTTTTTCGTAATCCAATCTCTTTCCAGGGCTTTTGCCACTTTTAGACTTATCAATTTCTCCAGTTTTTCTGTTGGATTTATGTCTAGGAGTAGATAGTTGTTTGTATCATTTATTTGTCTCATACACTCCTCAACATAGTCCATTCGATTTAAAATTACAGTGGCTCCTCCTTTGTCTGCCTTTCGAATGACTATTAGGTCATTTTCAAATAGTTCTGACAATGCTATTTTTTTTTCTTTAGTCGTGTTTTGGAAACATTTTTCATTCTTTGTTTCTTCCTCTAGTTCTCTAATTTCTTGTAAAACCCTTCTTTCGAAGACCTTAGCCTCTGCGGTTTGTAGACTCATAGGTGGGATGAAGTCTGATTTTCTATGGAGTCCACTGTCTCCTCTGTTGATTCCCTCTTTATCAGCAAAAAACTGCCTCGGGTGTATCTTCCTCATTAGTTCAGCAAACTCTTCTCTGAATAAAAAACAATTATGTCTGTTAGTGGGGACAAAACCTAGACCTTTTTCTAGTACTCTAGTTTCCACTTCACTCAATGTATATTCTGAGAGATTTACCAAAGTGCTTTCATGCTCCGTGTTACTCTCTAATCTGGGTCCCATTCCATCCTGTCCCGTCCTAAAAAATGCTGGTCATTAGGGTTTCCCCTGTTGGTATTTCTTCTATTGCCACCTTGTCTGCCTCTATATTGTCTCCATCCTGTATTGTATTCGGCATTTCTCCCACGTCTTGTCATGTTGCTTTCTCCTGTACTCTCTTCACTAGAGCTAAATGACGTCCCTCTTAACCGCACTCTTCTGTTCCCACTGTTGCTTTTCTGGGAAATGCTCTGTTCCGCCTGTTCTTTGAAGAAGTTTTCCTATGTATAGGGAAATGCTTTTTCATGGGTAAAGTGTTGGATATCTTTTTTAAGTCTTCTCACCCGCTCTTTTGTTAGATCTTCCTTAAATGTTTTCATTTCACTTAGTAGTTCATCTAGTCTCTTCTTATACTGTTCAATAGGCACTATTTTTTTATTTCTTCAAGTTTGTGTAGGTGAATGGCAATTTTTTCTGTGTTGTTTTCGCCATGTCAATGATTAAGATAACCCAATCCCTCCCACACTTGTTTCCAATGTAGCTCCATTGTATGAGGAATTCTTTGTTTTCTAAGAAGAGTCGGGGCTCATTTCTTACCACCAATCCTTGTGGCAAAATACCATTTCTTAAGTATTCCAACAATATACTTCCATGAAGTTCTGATCTTATCAATCACTTGGCTGCTGTACTATCACTGTGGACGTGCTTTCGGCACTACTCCCTCTGGATGGACCAGCAGTCTCCAAGGGAGTCCTCTGAGCTACCAAACCTTGCACCTGAGCTTTCAAAATGTCTGACTCCTATCTTGCATGTGCCAGTTCCCCTTGAATGTCCTGCAAAGCCTTTAGCACTTCTGCTAAAGGGGGAGGATTCAAATCCATTTGGCCTGGGTGGTTCAATTACCCCAATAGGGGTCTGATAATTCTGTCAAAACCGTAAGGGATGATAGGGGATCAACCCCCTCTCCCGAACCACAGAAGCCGAATAGATCGGCCCTCCCACTGTGTTTGGCACGGGCGTCTGAATAGTTATATAACAGATAACCACGTGGCAGCCAATGGGGGGGGGAGGCAGTTAGGAAAAGGGGGTGGATTGACAAAGGAAAGAAGGGGAGACAACATACAATTCACAATTCCTACGTACACCTTCTCACCAGTCTGTATCCCTGATCCTGAACACCACCTACTACAGACTCACAAGAACTCTACCTGAATATGCATATAAACGTAATTGCTTAACATAGTACATCAGCTTTGGCATGAACACATATAAGCAGTAAGCGGGATGGCACAAACAAGGGAACTGCTCCCATATGAAATAGACATGAACACATGGCCCGAAGGGCACGCAAGCAACATAACATAAAGCGCAGCCAACTGAGGACAGAACTCTGCACTCTGAATTCAGAGAATGGTCTCCATGGTCCGGGCTATTTGCACAGTCATTTAGGTACTCCGAGCATGAAAACATGATGTCCTGGTAATTTTATATATATGAATACAATCACACTTAAGGCAAAGGTCTATTGCCAATCATAGACCCAAGAGTGAGCGTAGCGTTCATGTACTACGTCCACTCCAAACTTAAACACTTCCAACAAGGAATGGAATTTGACACCCTTGTGGAATAAACATGTAACCGAAAACAGAAGCACTTATCTTGTTGTCGGGTGCCTCGTGAGCGCCCCGGACTTCCAGTAGTAGCACCTTCAACCTCCGTGAACGAGACGTCCACTGCCGAGGAAACCACCGGTGCATGAATCTTCACACCTTGTAGAAAGGGTTCAGCGTGTTCGGCGCCAACGAGTAATGGAGCTAGCGCACCACTTACAAACCGTGTCTCCACTCGAACTGAAACCGCGGGCCGCAGCGTGACTCCAAGCAAAATGACGATCTCTCCTGTGACCGCCCGTGCTGTATAAGCAACAATTATCAGCACCCGTGCACGGGCGGCCGGCGGTTTAGTAAACGCCCCAATTACATGCAGCTGGCTAGTGGCGGGAGTCTGGAACTACATTCGCCCCAAAGCCTACTGGGTACTGTAGTTTTATACTCATTTCCTCTGATATAGCCGTCTGGGCTTGCCCCAGTTCGTATTTCTGACATGCACTCAATGTTATTACGAATTTCATACTGCCGAGTTGGTGCAATCATAACACCCACCCTCAGTGGCAGGGAGTTTCAAGAGAAGACCTCTCAACCCTCCCTAATGATAGTAGAAACAAAATGCATTTGCAAGTTTTAAGAACTTTGCGTAAGGCCCTGGAGGAGGGGCTGGTTACTTCTTAAGCCTTCATCAAAGAAATTGCTCCGAATTCAGTTGAAGTAGCCCCCCTGTCTTGCTGCAATATCGCTGACCCTGTTCCTCTTCCATCTACAGGGACCTTGCCTGGGGCTCTGAATGTCCCAACTCCTTTCGTGAGCCCAAGTCTAGGTCCTGTAACAAAGACCTCTCAAACTTCGACCGAGGAGTTGATCATTGGCCTGAAAGGCATTCCTGAATTGTTTGGCAAGACTCGTATTAATCGCCCTTACTTTCTTGATTTAATGATTCGTATCCCGCAGTTAAGAAACTAAACCAACGCAGATCTTACAAGGATCTCTTTAGCCAGACAGAATAACTATTGAATGCTCTGCTATCTTCCGTCTGCATCTATCTTGAAGTTTATTTGGTCATGTAGATATGAACTTAAAGACTTGGGGTTTGTACTACTTACATTCAGTAACGAATGTGATGCACAGGAATTTCTTTATCAACCTTTAACTGGACAAGAAATTAATGAGGGCCAGACCTTTGAATGAACTATCTAATATTAACGATGAGAACCAATGTATAGCATAGCATTACCAGGAAAAAATTAGGAAATGGCATCAGTTGAACCTCTCTTAAAAATAATGTTAAATACAAAAATGGCGATTTCATCTGCTTAGCCATCCGAAAAAAAAGAGTTTTCTATTATTTCCTAGAACTCCTGTGGGTTTCTTAACCTCCAAAAGTGGTTTGCTGCACTTGCACCGCCTCAACTCCCGGCTGCAATGCTGATTCAGGAAACCATGAAAATGGAGGCATTGATACCACCAGGGTTTAGTACCTTTTGCTCTAATGCGAGTAGGGGAGACGGTGGCCGTCCCTCTGGAGTACTGGCAATTGCTATTATTAACAATATTGTATGTCACTCCCAACTTATGTGGGAATCTGGTAACATCCTGGCTGTAGTGTTGAACTTCCATAGAAATAAATTCAAACCTATTTTTTTAGTAAGTTTATATTGAAAACCAGCTTTCATTTCAATTGACCTTATGTTTGATGAAATTTATAAATGCCTGGAACCTATGTTTATGAGAGGAGGAGATTTTGAAATTATAATTGGGGGCGATTTTAACTCCTTATGTAAACCAAGAAGGAACTCTTCAGATTCCCAGATAGGTAGAGGGGACAGGCAAGCCTGTACGCGAGGCAGAAGATGGATAGCATACTTTAATGACTGGGACATGGATTTCATCCACTGCGATCACAAAGGGCAGCAGTTTACCTGGAGCCGTGGCTCAAAACGTTCCACGATAGATTGCTTTTGCATATCTCATAGTATCCACTTAGTGGGTCCAGCGATCATCTATCCAATCAAGCATGGGGATCATGCTTCTCTATGTCTAGGTGTTTATATTGAGTACTCACGATTAGATGTCTCGCAGACACTGGCCTTGCCAGAGATACATCGCAAAAGCATATCGCTCCGTTGGAACTCTGGAATGTGCAAACAATTTGCTCAATACGTCTCTATTAATATCGAGAAGTGCCGAAATTTCCTTATGGAGGAGTCCAGTTCGCTTACCCAGAGAGATTATATTGTTGCCTCTTTAATTACCAATGGGCTTAAATATTTTATTGTTAAACGTTCAGCAGCTGACAAAGCCCACTCTCACCACTTTGATTCTATGTGCAAAGCTCTGAAAAGGGAAAGAAATGCAGAGTTAAGAATGTTGCAACGTAATCAAGATGCTATCCCTAATTATCGTTATGTCTGCAATCAGACACTGCAGAAATATAAAAATAAAGTTAGGGACGCTCATATATTAAATCATAACAAAGTAAACTGTGCATTGATGAAATCGATCTGCTGACATGCCGCAAGGGCGATCTGGCAAACAATTAAACAATAAACACATGATGTTAAGGCACTTTCGCAGAACATTATTGGAACTGGGACCTGGTCTAAATATATAACTGCCAAGTTTGATCTCCCTGATAGATTTAAAACAATTAGTTATCAGTCAGTACTCTATGGCGGCTTCGCACAATCAAAATGGTCGCAGCAGGACATAAAATGGGCGATTGGCAAACTTACACTCTCAAAAGCTGCTGGCCTGGATGGGATTCTACCGTGCGTTTACAAGGCCAACCCTGTATTGTGGGCGAGTATACTCAAAATGAGGTTTGATGCAATTACTTACACGGGTGATATTCCTCAATCCTGGGTAATATCCACTGTCATTCTTATATTTAAAAAAGGGGACCCCTCTAGACCAGAGAACGATCGTCCCATTTCTTTAATTGATACGGAAGCAAAAAAAATGTCCATACTGTTACTATACGATCTTGATAAACATAACGCGCAGTATGAACTTTATTCAAAATTTCAGACCGGATTCAGGAAAGGAATGAGTACTACTCTCAACTCCACTGTCATGTCTACTTTCTTGGGTGGAATAAAAAACACAGCTCCTATCCTGTATTTATGGCACTAATCCACATGTCTGCGGCCTTTGATACGGTCATTAAAAATATTCTATAGAGAAAGTGGGAGAAGCTAGGTATTCCTCCCAGAATAATTTATTGGATAGTCCGACTCCACACGGATACTTCCTATAGGATTAGGATTAGCCGTGAGGAGAGACAACAGAGCCCATTAAAACATATCTTGGCCTAAAGCAGGGCTCCAACCTAGCAGCCACTCTCTCCAACTTCTATATGGCCGACATGGACCACACAAGGAAAGCGAAAAATCTGTTCTCAATTAAACTTGGCGCATTGCGTCTGCAGTGGTTAGCTTTTGCTGACGATATCATCATTTTTGATCCAACTCCTGCAGGCCTTCAAAGGAAAATATTTCTCTTTGAAGAATTTGCAAGATCGCACAACCTCAGTCCGAATCCCACCAAAACTGCTGTTCTGGCATTTGATTAAAAAAAGGGTAAACAACATTGTTGAGAGATAGTTAATACAGTGATACCACATCTCTCTGATACCATATATCTCGGATACTATATCTTGAATAAGAATTCGATAAAATTATGGAAACAGCAACTAAATTTAAAAGCAAGACCATTACTCTCACAACTTAAAGTAATATTTATGAAATATTGCAAATGCTCCCTAATACCGTGAATCGACTTTTTTACTCTAAAGGTTGAAACCGTTCTACTATATACCTTAGACATATGTCTACTGGACATGAACAAATGTTTGGATTCTCTACAAGGGCGGCTTCTTAAAACTGCTCTCCATCTATCCTTAGCAGTCCCTAGTAGTATAATAAGAACAAGAAATGGGTTTCATCTCGCTCTCTTGCAGATTGCAGATCCCATTAATTCACAAGGACCCTCCCTCCATGGCCCTTCCTAGTCTACCTTAGTATTGCACATGCAATATCTGCAACCTTCCCAGTCTTCTTTGCATGTGCTCATGCTTTGGTAAGTCCAACGGGTAAAAAGGTAGCACCCGTACCAATACAGGAAAGCCCACTATGAAGTGTGGGCCCTCGGTATCCTATGACCCCTCTGCAATTCTAAATCCCATACCCCACAGGGAAACCAGAACATTTGCCTCTGTGCCAGCACAAACGTTAATGTAGCTATTAGTTCTCCAAAACATGCTGTCCACTGGATAACCCTGTGCACACGATGCAGAATTAAAAAATATGAAAGGGATTGTGGGAAAGTACTTGACCTCATTTAAACCAGTTGGGAAAACCCAGGCACTTAGCCCCTCAACAATGTGCCAGTTCAGCAAATGCACAGTTGCATTTTACACTACAAACGGGTTCATTGTGCCCTTTTCAGAGTATTGCTGGGCTATTGCAGTATTGCAGAGTGTGCTGGGCTCTGAGCTTGTTCATGTTAGTTGGAGCTGGCTCTGCCATTGATGTTCCAAATGATAACCAGAGTTAGAGTATGCATGAAAATCAGCTGTAATGTTCACTAAACTAGATATCAATATTACACACTCCTAGGAATACATTTCTAATGAATGCAATTGAACCTATTTTCCAGATTGTAATATGGTTCCCCTTTCTGTGCAAAATCAATAATAGGCAGACCTCACATCCAATGTACTGAGATGAATCGTTACCTGAAAAATTGCTCAGCTCATAACAAATGTCCTTGAAGGGCTCATCGATATGAGCTAGGAAGTATTTGAGGGCCAGATTGTATCTCTCCATCTCCCTCTTCACTCTAGAGAAATCAGTATCTAGCCTAGTTGGGATGAAAAAGGGTGCAGGAAAAACAGGAATATCCCATCACATGTTTTGGATGAGGCAAGATTGCTTAAAGTCACCCCAGCAGGTGAGGGCCAACTGTGGAAAGGTAGCAGTAGCAACGAGATAATCAGGGGCCCAGAACGCAGTACAGTGATAAATTCAGTAAACCTTGGACTCCAAAAGGAAAAGGATACTTGTCACTGTGAATTTCTGTGTAACCACCCTACTGCTCACATTGACCCCTCTTTAGATAAGCCTGGCTGCTCAGCCACAGACTCCAAAAGGAAAAGGATGGGGCTCATAGCAAAGCAAGATCACATGGGCAGCTGGGGAACCCAAAATACAACGTCCTGGAAGGTGCTTAGTAAGCCGATGTTTGTGGTCCCACAAGAATGGATGACCTTGAGGAAGTTCTGCTTAAGTATCTGAATGCAGAAAACCATCTTCCAAAGGTGTGGAAGTGATGGAGGCTAAAGAGAAGAAACAGAGGAAGTGATGAGGAGCAAGGTGAGAATCTGGAGGACACACCAACAACAAGCACAGACATAGAGAATGGCAAAAGGTGTGTTTTTATCGTGTGTCAAGATTGTCATGTATCAACGATATCAACCCTTCTGGTCTGCCTGGTCCTTCAGTCAATAGACTTTATGCAGTCACATTCAACATGGCCGACCCTATGTCCAGGAGTGGTCTAGAGATCCGTGCGGAACTCAAGCTTCCTTGAAAACAGTCACGCCCCCGCGCCTCCATGCGTCTCAACGCTCTGCTTGCCTGCCCTTCACCTGGCAAGTTGTGTACTCGCGTTAGCCCTTTCCCTTCGTAAACCCTGGTTTCCAATTCCTTTCCTTCCTGGTTAACCCTTTTCCCAGTGCTCTCTCAAAACCCCTATCCCTATATTTTTATCCTGGTTCCATCCTGGTCTCTTCCTGGTCTCTTCCTGGAACAAATGAACGTACCCAAGCCTCAGTGTCTCTGCGCCCGGGAGTCGTGAACCTCCGCGTCTCTCCAAAGTCCAGCAGACTGGATTCAGAAGACTCCAGAGCCTACCTTTACAAGGCACGCTCATCCGGGAAAAAGAAACCCGCGCACTCAAAGAAGAAAATCACAAGAAGCAAACAGCTGAGTCACGAATCCGAGGACTCGTATTCTGACAAAGATTGAAAGAATTGGGAGAATCCAAGGGTTGAGTCAGTGAAAGAAGAGTGACTTGAGGCTCTTGGGTTATGGAGACAGAAAGGCCTATGCAGAGAATTGTAAGGATCAATCCCTTACTGGAATTCAGGGGGCAGGTGAAAAAGAATACACAATAGCAAAGGAGCTACACAAATCAGACAAATGGGGAGCTAGTATCCTGTGCCCTCTCGGACCACATGAGAATCTCACAACCTGATAACCTTGGACTATTTGGAAGGAGATGGAAACACTGAAGACTCAAATTAAAAATATTCATAGGACAGCAATTGTGACAAGACCTAAAGGGAGGCAGATAGAAAAATCTAACTGAGTTGAAGAAATCAGCAGGCCGATTCATGGAATAATTAGCGTGGCGCAGTGGGCCAAATCGTGCGAATCGCAGTGGAATAGCGAAATTCGCACTGCAAGTGCGAAAATCGCACGAAAAGCAGCGTACGTCGATTCATGGAAGGCCGTGCGCGAGAAAACCAGCGGATGTGCGATAAAAAAGTGCGCGGCGCACGTTGGCGCACAGGCCATCTAACAGCATGCGCCAGGTCACAGCGAAAATCGCACAGGCCACAGCGAAATTCGCACATAGCGCGGCGCACGCAACAAAAGTAGGCGGAACACGGGCGTAACACTCGGAATGGGGAACAACTTGCCAAAACGTGGGCGTCACGGGGCAAGTACAGGGCACAAGTGCGCGGAACGCCCACACGCTCGCCTACAACACGTATTCATGGAATAGAATAGGGGAAAAAAGCGCACGCTCAAACCAGCGCACAGGCACAAACACGACCGCCACAAGAAAGCAGGCGGTAGCGTCTCTGCGGCTGTAAGAAATGTGCGCCAAAAGGTGCGCCAACAAATAGCACCTATATACTGCCATGATGAATGTCCCATACTGTGGCCCTCCAGGAAAAATGACGTGCAAAGGGGTACCCACAAACACGGACACCCGCTGACAAAAAATACGTGCCCGTGTATACCGGGGTGCGCGGGAAGTCTCACACGCGATTTCAGCAGGGTACATGCATCACAGGGGTTCGCGTGAAGTCATTCACGCGATCGGGCCTGGGGGAGCGGGCTACGTGTATTTCAGGGGTTCGCGAGAAGTTCCACACGCGAATAGCCTGTGCGCGTGTATTTCAGGGGTGCGCGGGAAGTTTTACACGCGAATAGCCTGGGCGCGTGTATTTCAGGGGTGCGCGGGAAGTTCCACACGCGAATAGCCTGTGCGCGTGTATTTCAGGGGTGCGCGGGAAGTTTTACACGCGATTTCTGCACGGTACGTGTATTTCAGGGGTGCCGGGGAGTCCCACATGTGATTTGACAGTGTGGGTCCTCCCAGGTGTACCCTGTACACCCTCCACGGCCCCTGCAGGCAGCCCACACCACAGGGGACTACCCTGCATCCCTGGTCATGTCCCGCAGGCAGCCCACCCAACATGGGCATGCCCCCCAGCAAAGGCACATGTCTCCTTGAACTAATGAACACCAATTCATGTCCCCTTGCACCCCCACCCCCCAGCACTGTGGGGCACCTGCCAGCAGGCCCCCACCCATGTCCAACTCATGTCCCCCACCACCCCCACCCCCCAGCACTGTGGGGCACCTGCCAGCAGGCCCCCACCCATGTCCAACTCATGTCTCCCACCACCCCCACCCCCCAGCCACCAGGGTCACCCTCCACCAGGCCCCCACCCATGTCACCCACCACCCCCACCCCCCAGCAGTGCAGGGGCACCCTCCACCAGGCCCCCACTCATGTCACCCACACCCCCACCCCCCAGCCACCAGGGTCACCCTCCACCAGGCCCCCACTCATGTCACCCACCCCCCAGCCACCAGGGTCACCCTCCACCAGGCCCCCACTCATGTCTCCCACCACCCCCCACGCCCCAGCAGTGCAGGGGCACCCTCCACCAGGCACCCACACATGTCTCCCACCACCCCCACCCCCCAGCCACCAGGGTCACCCTCCACCAGGCCCCCACTCATGTCTCCCACCACCCCCCACACCCTAGCAGTGCAGGGGCACCCTCCACCAGGCACCCACACATGTCCCCCTGCCCCCAGGTCCTGACGATACTCAATCATGGCAGTAATGGCCAGCATACCCAGCACAAACACCCAGGCAAGGATTGCATCCACCCACATAGTGAATGCAATTACATGATACAACCCCAATGGCAAGTCTGTAAATGAACACATGTCCGTCACACACACATACACAATGGGTGCAAGTGAATGTCAAAACCCATATCATGACATGTATGAAACCAATGAGAAAATACCACAAGTGAAAGTTAAAAAAACATGTATTAAAGATGAAAAATAAGTAAAAAAAATCAAACATACAACAATGGGGATAACAAAATAAATGGTCCATGTCCGAGAACAAATGTAAAAAAAAAAAAAACAAAGTAATCCAAAACCAAATTCTGTCCAAAGCAAAATCATGTGGAAGAAAAATAATGAAAAACCATTTCCTCATGGTGAACACAACAATTAACAAAAAAAATGTTTCTTCAATAAGCAAACTATATACACGAAAATTCCAGGGTCCATGAGCCCAACACCATAAATGAAACCTACTACTACCTAATGAAAATAATATATACAAAGAAGTGGCCATTGTCCGAGCGGTCCAAAAATAAAAAAATTAATAAAGGAAACCTAACACTAACTAACTAAATAACTATATACAAAGGCAGCGGGCAAGTCCTGCGGCTCACTCGGTGATGTTGCTGGCCAGGGCATCATCGAACTGCATGTCGATGTCCTGGAGGCGGGACTCTGTCCTGGCCCCGAGGTCACGCAGGGATAACCCCATGTCCAGCTCAAACTCCCTGCGAGCTTCCTCGAGGCACTCAGCCCGCCTCAACGCCCGACGCATGGAGAACTCCGCCCTGACCATGGTGAGCCGCTCCTCTTCCGCCCGCTGCCGCTCCGCACCTATCCGCTGGACCAACTGCTCCCACACGGAAGACACCACCATCCCAGGGTTGCCCTGCCCTCCGGCCGATGCCTGCCCCTCTGATCTTGAAGGCCCCGAGTCATGATGCCTCCCACGTCGAGCCTGCTGCTGCCTCCGACGCCACTGCCTCTGCCAGCACGACGGCATCCAGGCTGATGGAAACCACCGACGCCGTCGTGCACGTGCCCTGCCCGATGATGCTGTCACATCTTCCATCTGCTGGGGTCCAGTTGCTGTGTTGTCCACCCCTGCTGGATCTCCCACTCCCAACTGTGGCAGGGATGGGATCCCCACCGAGCTGGCTGCATTGGTCGGGGCAGGTCCACAGGGGGCCCTGGTGGCATCTGGGCCGGAAACGGCAAGGAGAACGACTGGTGTATAGCCTGCACAGAGGAGGAGAGGGCCGCCAGATTGGACAACACATACAGGAAACCCCCGAACATGGCCGATCCCAATTGGGCCACGTCGGCACGGTGCACTTCGTGATGACGTGCGTCCTCCTCCCGGGAAGCACGCACGGCATCACGAATCACAGCCGTGCGCATCGCAACCCCAATCAGGACCTTCTCCACACGGCCAGGGGTTCCCACGTCCGCAGGTGGGGTGGAGTCAGGTGACATGGACATCCCCTCTACCTGCGGACGGGCCTGGGACGGGGCATCCCTGCTGGTGCATGGTGGTGCACTCACAGGGTCAGGGACAGCGACATGCACAGGCCCCTCCACGGTGACCTGTGCTGCCTCCTGCCCCTGGCCCTGGACTGCACCACTTGCACCAGCAGGGATGCCCCCACCAGGCCCTATGTGTGCCCCAGTGGCGGCCTCCTCCTCCTCTGTGCAAACCACCAACCTGGATGGCTCCTCACCGTCTCCCACCGTAGCAGGCCCCTGTGGGGGCTCACCCACCCCTTCCGCTGCAGCCGTGGGGGCATCCCCGCCGCCTTGCTCCACAGCACCGTCTCCGCCCTCTTCTTCACTAGCCGCTGCGTAGAGGGAGACAAAGAACACAAGCATCAGGGCACTGTACAATGGTCCCCTAGACAGGAAGCAATAGCAGATGAGCACCACTGTCAAAGTACACTTCCATCATGTCCCTCCACAACACATGGGTCAGTACAGGCAAAACACACACAGTAACAGGCATGGTGCATGCCATGGACATTTCCATGCATGTCCAATGGACTCTTGAAACATTCAATGATATGTAACTCACATGCATCATGGCTCATGCCTATCACATGCACACACTTCACCTCAGTCACATCCATCTGGCCCCAAACACACCAAACACAGCGGATACAAGGGTAATTTGGCTGCTTCACTGAATCTGTGCATTGTCACACACATGTGTCATGCATCCATGGCATGCATAAGTCACAGACACGCAGGTCAGGCACACAGACATGGCTACCATATATGTACCTGGCATCAGCACCCATCCCTCACCCCCACCCATGTCCAGGTACAGAGACTGGCATGCTCTCATGTTCAAAATCTGCATAGGGCTCCCCATGCGGCATTTGAACACATGCAACAACCATGTGGGTCACACATCACTGGTCGCACATGCATTACCATGATGTCCCTGCACACATACATGCATACATGGCCTATGGCACACATACAGGCAAGTATCATAGAACCAGCAGACCGCAACATGCCCTGTCTCACACAGTAATGCTTGGACACTTACCGCTCAACTCCAGACGGGCCTCCCTCTCAAGGATCTGGGCGTGGAGCGCTGGGCGTACGCATTCCAGGACCCTCATCTGGATGGAACTCATGCGGACTGTAGGGTATTTTGTGGAGATTTGGGGCCTGACGGTATTTTATTACCGCCGAAAAATAACTTAGCAATAATCACTCTTTGTATTCAGATTTGGCCATGTGCAACAATAATACAATGGACATGCATTATTTCAGCACCCAGACCTGCATATTTGGTATACGTGGTTGGTGGTATTTTGGTGAGCATAATTCCCTTGTTTTATTTGTGGCCCCAATGTCCAGAATCCCTTATCTTTGCTTAGATTTTTCGTGTGATCACTAGAGAGACCTCAGACCTGCATTCTAGGAATACCACATTTTCCAGTGATAGTGTTGGTGTGCCACCATGGGCGAACTCACTGACTTATTTACGACAGAGAGCTATATGTGGTAGTCTTGTGGTAATTTCCACTACCTTATATACGGTAGGGAGCTATGTTCAGAGAGTCTCTCTTCCCGTTGGCTCATGTACCTCCAACAAGCTATGCTACAGTCACTCACAATTATTCATACTGATTCTGACATGCACACATCTGTCTTAAAATGACCATTGCAGTGTTTAAAAATCTCCCCACATCATCGGCATTGTAATGGTAAATAGAAAATACACCACCCGTCTGTTTTCAAATATTTTTCTGTATTATAAAAGTTGCATTTAAACACGATCTCATTCTTTACAGAAATAAATAAAATGGTACAGTAAAAGCATTGTCTATGACACACTGCAAAGAGCGTGGCGGAGAACAGAACTCAAATTGCAACATTGGTATTTGATTAAGACACGCACAGGAATCCTACACTGACTGCATATTACCGTACACACTCAGCTCCCACACTTCTCATTACCTTATCTTTTTAGTTGTTCTCTTTGGCTGTTCTCTTTGTGAATGTGACTCCCTTGAAGATTAACTCCAGCAAAAAGGAACGCTTGCCTTCTCAAACCGGGGTCATTGCCTGGAATTCTCAGCTTTTGCAGATAGGAATGCCTCAGCCAGTGGAAAGGTCCTTCTTTCAGCTCTCCCCAATCTCGACTGCAGCAGGACACAGGAATCTGCATTCAGTCAGGAGCCCCACAGCCAGGTCTTCTCCCCAGTAGTGCAGAAAAAATGTCTCCTCTCTTTTTCCCCGTTACTGCCCACTAAAACTTTCCTCTCAGCCCTCTGTATGACGTGTCCCAATGAAATCCATCATCTCTCATCCTCCTACTCTTCAACAATAGCTTCGCTTATACATTTGCAATTGTTGCAAATCTGACTTCCTTCTTCCTGCAGTTACTGTGCACAAAAACACGGAGAATCAGGCAGAGAAGAGAAGAAAAAAAAATCTGCACACACATTTAAATGGTTTTCAGAGTATGCCTAATTCTGCAGTGGAGAACACATTTTATTAGTGGGTTATGTTAAATAAGGTTTTATTAGTCAGGTTAATGGTTAATAGGTTAGCTGTTAATTTTCAAATGTGTCTCTCGCACCATAGGCATTTCAGGTGAAAAATAGTGTGCATTTTTAAATGAGCACGTGTGCTTTTAACTGTAAAAATAGATTTGCATCTTATATGTTAAAATCGTTTTTGACTGAATAGCCTGTCTTTCCTTGTTAATCTGGTAACCCATATAGCAATGCACCGCACCCTTGTGGTGGTGCTGCAAAAAGAAATGTGCTACTTGTGCAGTAGTGCTGTACTCTGTGCTGTTTGCTACCTGTGTAGTAGTGCTGTACTCTGTGCTGTTTGCTACCTGTGCAGTAGTGCTGTACTCTGTACTGTTTGCTAAATATTTTTACATATACCCTCCTTTTGTTTTTAGAACTTGGCTATAATCCAAGCCAATTCCTAAAAACAACTTGTTATTTTTTTTTTTTTTTTTTTTTACAATATAGCAATCCAGCAAAATGAATATTCATGTGCATCAATGAAAAATTTGCAATCAACATTTCATCTGAGTCCATCAGTTCATAAAATGTTCCACATTTGCCTTCTCAGTTGAAGTGGCATTACTTTAAGTTTAGATTTTCCAAGTCAATTAAAAACAAAGAAATAAAACAACTAACTAAAACAAATAATTAATATAACAAATTAAAATAAATAATTAAAATAATAAATACGTGGAACTCCACATGTCAGTACTCTTGTCCGCTTCTGACACGTCCCGACCAGCGATGTTATTCGGTTCATTCAAGTACGCTTTCATCTTGGCAATCTTGAATCCACAGTAGGCATCTCTTTTGGCATTCCGGTTATTTTGTCTTCACCTCCACCTGGAGGCAGGCATCTTTTGGTCTTCATCCAGGGGACTCCAGGACTCCATCGTCTCTCCCGTGGCCTCTGGTCCCAGAACCTCCGACCAAATAATGTTAATTTTCTAAATCAAAATAGAAAATAAACAAATTAAGTACATAGCACAATACTAATTTCCACCTTTTGCCAAAAATAAAACATGCTTGGTAAAAATATTTCGTTTATATTTTTCTCTGTTTTTTTTTCTGAAATCAAATACAAGTTAAAAGAAAACAAGCATATATAAAACAGCATTCAATATTTAATACACTTTCTCTCTGCACACCAACCACGAGCTTCCGTTATATGTGCATTTATTTATTTATTTATTTATATTATATATTTTTACATATATTACAGTGTTTATGTGCCATCATAACAATCAACTTTTTTTTAACTTCTTTGTCACTGCCTCCTGATTACACCCATTTATTTTCTCAAGGGACTCTATCTGTTTCTACATGCTCAAGCTGCCTGATCTCATGCCTGGGATGGCATGGTTTGATTTGATTTACATGGACAAACTGCTCTATTGCTGTTTCACCTTCATTTTTCAAAATTGTATACACTACAGGAGAGACCTTATCTATAATTCGAAATGGCCCCTGCCAGGCCGCTAGAAATTTAGAATTTTTCTGTTTACTTTTTCCAAAATGAAACTTGTACACCTGATCCCCTACACTGTATTCCTTTACTGATGTCTTTTTATCATAATATGACTTTGCACTGTCAGCAGCTCTTTCCAGATTTCTCTGCACAAAAGCAAATGCATGTTGCAAATGCCTCCTCAGTTCATCAATATATTCATGAACTGTGGATGCACTCACTAGAGTTTGCTCATGTGTTCTGTATAGTAGGTGTTGTGGTAACACCATTTTCCTACCTGTCAAGACCTCATGGGGGCTAACACCTGTTGCTTTGGCAGGAGTCGACCTGATTGCCATCAGAACCAACGGTAAACGTAAATCCCAGCTGGAACCTGCTTCTGCCACAAATTTCTTTAAAATATCCACAACAGACCTATTGCTTCTTTCAACTGTACCTGAAGACGCCGCCCGATATGCGATATGTAGTTTCCTTTTTACACCTAGTATTTGCCATACCTTACTCATTAGAGTACTTGTGAAATGACTTCCTCTGTCTGACTCAATTCTTTGTGGCAACCCAAACCTTGAGAACACATGGTTCACCAGCAATGTGGCTGCTGTTTGCGCACTACAATCTGGTGCAGGAATGCATTCAATCCACTTTGACATCAAACATACCACACTCAAAATATAACGGTGTCCCCTGCTCGACCTTTTTAAAGGACCTACATAGTCTATTTGCAAATCTGACCATGGGAGAGTTAGGCCTCTTTTCATCAATGGTGCTCTATGCATTGGTGAAGCAGGTTTAAATTGGGCGCATACTAGACATCCTCTAGTATATAATTCCACATCTTGGGACATATGTGGCCAGTAAGCATAATCTTTTAGTATTTCTAATATCTTTTGTGAACCTCTATGGCCTGCAGTTATGGCATCATGTGCATGGTGTAGCATTAGTCCTCTGAATGAAAGGGGTACTACCCACTGTATTTGCCCTGTTATGGACTCTCTAATCATGAGTCCATCCTGTAATCTAATTTGTGTTTTGTTCTTTAATAACACCCTCAACTCTTCTTTTCCCATACAATCTTTTTCTGTTACAGGATTTTGTTCAGGATCTATCAAATGATTATAATAGATTCCCAAAATTTGATCATTCTTTTGTGCCTCAATCAAATCTTGGTCTGGCGTGTCATGACTCCACTGCACCACCGGTTGATCTACCTCCTTTGGTGCTTTAGAACGTGTGACTGCATCAATTTGTATTTCACCCATTAAATATTCAATAGGTAGCAATTCTCCCATCACAGCCCCAATCTTAGCCAGATGGTCTGCCTTATCATTTCCCTCCTTATCCTCTCCTGGTGTTTTTAAATGCCCACGAATTTTTCTCCAGTATATTGTTAAATTATTTTCTGACACCAATTTGTCTATGGCTTGTATCATTTTTCCATGTTTAAGTGGCTTTTTGTTGTATGTAACCATGCCTCTTGCTTTCCAACCAGGCAAATACTCCACAAAGCTATTCCGTGCATAGTCAGAATCAGTCACCAGGACAATTTCACTGAACTTTTTATCAACTGCAGTAGCAAATGCTTTATAAATGGCTGCCAATTCCGCCACCTGACTGCTCCTATCTCCAATCCTCATCCCTATACTAGGAACGCCTTCACATTTCAACCAGACATTTCCTATTCCTGCCACCAATTGTTTATTACTGTCATTTTCAATGTGAAAAGCACAACCATCCACATATACAGTTGGCAAATCCTTGCATGTTTTTTCATCAAAAGCTTTGTGTGATGATTGTTCAAATTCCTGCAAACTAGTTTCTACTTCCATTTCATTTGGTATTTGTTCAGCTGCACAGTCATGTAAGTCAGCTAACCCTTGAGCAATTGGGATCTTTTTATTTTGTCCATATCTCACTTCTACGGGAAAACCTTGTAATGCCAGCGTCCATGAAGTGATTCTGGATTGCGCTAGATTGCCTGATCTAATTCTTTTACTCTCTAAAAATTGCAAAGGTTGATGATTTGTTTCAATAATCACCTTTTCTCCCTGAACAATGGGGCGGAAAAGTTGTAGCGCCCACACAGTGGTTAACAGGGCCTTTTCACATTCATTAAATTTCATTTCAACTTGGGAAAATGCCTTACTTGCATATGCAATGGTTTTGTGATTCAAATCGTGTTTTTGTGATAACACTGCTGACATACAATGTTCAGAAAAACCTATTTCTATAAAGAAATCCCTGTCCTGTATGGGGTATGCTAAACATGGTGCCTTTACAAGACATTCCTTCAATCTAGCCACTGCATCAGACTGCTCTCTTTCCCATCTCCAGGGAGTATTTAGTTTAAGCAGTTTAGTCAATCGTTGAGTGATTTCTGCATAATTCTCAATGAACTTTCTGTTATAGCCTGTCATCCCTAATAAACTTTTTACTCCTTTCACATTGTTAGGATCTTTTAATCTTTGTCTGGCCTCTATTTTCTTCCTTTGTGGATTTAGCCCATGTTCAGTCACTTCATGCCCTAGAAAGTTCACTTTTTTCTTGCACCATTGTGCTTTTTGCAAAGATACTTTGGCGCCTGCTTTCTGCAATTGGCCAAGTACATGTCTTATTTCATCAAAATGGCTTTTTAGGCTTTCATTTTTTATCAGGACATCATCCACATAAACTATTGTTCCTCTTTCCGCTGCATCCGGCATGGCCTTTCTCAAAAATATGCCAAATTCACTCCCACTATTGATGTATCCGAACGGAGCTCTAAGCCAGGCATATTGAGTCCTGTCAAATGTAAAGGAAAATAAGTGTTGTATCTCCTCTGCCAATGGCACACACCAATATCCAGATGTGAGATCTAACGTGGTAAATACATTTGAACCATGTATCTGAGCTAGGCCCTGATCAATGAATGGTAGTGGCCATCTAGATACTGGTACTCTTTTATTTAACTCTCTTAAGTCTGCACACAGCCGCCATTGACCATTTGGCTTTAACACACCTAAAATAGGCGTATTGGATGTGCTATGAATGGGCCTGATTATTCCCCGTGATTCCAAATTTTTAATAATCTCTGCCAATGATTCTAAACATGCCAGCGGTAGTCTATACTGGCGTACAAACACTGGATTTCTGCTACAACCTTCTGGTAGTGTGGCCACATGTAAATCAGTTAAACCACAATCATAAGCATCTTTTGCAAATACATCCTTAAACTCCATAAATATTTCCCTCAGATTGTTTCGATCCTTATCGCTGTCACATGCATCCGCTAAGGAGATCTGCTCTTCTACCATTCTGGAAAATTCTGGAAACTCTTCTGGTAAAGGAATCTCAGCGCTTTCCTCTAACTGTGTGGCTGTGTCTTTTTGTAGAGCTGCCACTTCAATGGGCTGATTTCCTGTTTCATTTTCATTTAAATTAAATATTATGCAATCCTCTTGATGGCAGCACACTGTCTCATTTGAATCATAAGGATACACAGAATGAATTTTAAATATTCCTTTGGGCTGAGAGTCCAGGTGTTCTGGCAACTCGCCCTTGGCATCTACATATTTTTCAGGAATATTCCCAATCACCATGTTATTTAAATCTGCCGTATAATGTGATTTTTGTATGGCCATTCCTAATGGGGAGTTTTCCTCTAAATGAATATCCTGACAACCTTTATTATTTACCATGATCTTTACAGATCCCTCACCAATGTCTACCAATGGAATGTATTCATAATCCAGGCCTTGCTGTTTTATGGATTCATTCAGGCATACAAATGCATCAGAGCCTTTCATCTGCTGCCCATTTTTGCATTTCAGTGTTATTGCAAACTGTTTTGTAAATGCAGGAATAATAGTATCTTTCCATATTTGTAATTCGATGGCATAAGGAACCAGTTGTGCACAATGATAAGCCCTTCTTTTGTCTTCAAATTCAGGTGCCGGCCCACCTAGGCGTGACCATATTTTTTGATTAAGGAAATCTAACACCATACACATTCTGTGCATGATGTCATTGCCCATGTAAAATTCATTTTGTGCTCCATTCACTATCCATACATTATGGTAAATTGTTTTCTGCCCAATGCTAATTTTAAGCATGCATCTGCCTGCAATTCGGTTTTCAAAGTCTGGATTGTCCAACCCAGAAACATATTGGTTTTTAATCCTAAATTTCGGGATTTCTTCCCTCTCCATAATTTTTTGCAACAATTTCTCATTAATGAAACTCCTTTCATGTTCAAGTGCTAAAGTGGCTTTTATTGTTTTAAGATAATCATTTATACCAACATGAACCCATGGTTGCTCATCTTCCATGTGTATTTCTGCCAGAGTGGTGATGTGTTTTTCTGAATCTGTTTTAGGAACAATATTCTGTTTGCATGTTTTCTCTTTTAAATAGAAACGTAATGTGTGCTCATCTATGGCAGTCTGCCAATCTTTCCTTGGGTCCAAGTATATTTGTACAGGTAGTTTTTCATTGTCGCTCTGATCTTTGTCTTGACACATTAATATAACAGTGACACTAGGTATGCAGCTATTCTGGAGATATACCTCCACAGCATCATTTGTTTTGGCAACGGTGTGACATTCTTTTATATTGCTGTTTTGTGATTTTAGTTTCTTAGGCCTCAATGGTTTTTTGGTTAAGGACCACAGCACTCCATTCAACCCATCTATGAGAGGAGACAATCTTTTCAGGCAATCTGTCCCCATCAGAAATGGAATTTCACAAATAGATGTGATCAATACCTCTTGTTTCATTCTGTGCTTTCCTATTTTTATGTCAACCTCAGTTACACCTATGATGGGCACCTCCTCCCCATTAAAGTTATGCACTGGGCCTTGATTTTCCTTCATTGTGATCTGACTCTGTGGAGGCCTCCCTTCATTGATACTCTTTACCAGCTCCTTGGACATAATTGTGGCGTGTGCGCCAGTGTCAATCATAGCAAAGGTGTGGCACTTTTCTTCTACAGTGATGGGTGCATAATATCTGTCCTCAACTTCCTCTAATACACATAAGAAGTGTGAATTCTTACTGAGTTCAGGGCTCACCTTTCTCAGATCTTTCTCACTTTTGGCTAGGCACATTGGTAAATGAAAAGACATTTTTCCCTCCTTTTTACCCATTTCTGTGCGAGATATTTTATTCATTTCTCCATGTTCAGAGGTTTTTTGGAGTGTGGCCACTGTTCGCCCATCCATCTGGGTAACATCAGAGACCACATTACAACCTTCCAACTGAACATGTGTAACAACATCATTCAGCAATTTGTCATTTTTTAATTCTGTGCATTTGTGATCATTTAGTGTAATACCAGCCCTTTCAGCCTCTTCAAAAATATGTGGCTCAAAGAATTTTTCAGGTGATTGACTTGTACCCTCCTTGTGAGTATTTCCTTTTTCTGTCCGTGTTTGGTCATTGTTTTGCTTGCCCAGGGAAGGAGCTATGGCATCCCCACTTACTCCCTGTTCACTGGTATTCCCCATGCATGAGTCATTTTTCTTAAATCTGTTCCTTTGTTCTTTTGGAATTCCTAATGTTTCTTTTTCATTTGTGCAAATCTTTACTGTTTTATTTAGCTCTAAGCTAAACCGTACCTCTTTTTTAGAAATATTTGAACTTTCTGTCACAATTTCATTTACTGGTACTTTCATTTTTAATCCATTAGGCACCTCAGAGTTGTTATGCAAAATTATATCAGAGCAATCTGTCATTTTGGCACTGCGATTATCATGAGTACTTAGTCACTTTTCGGAAGCCCCCCGGTCATTGCTATGGCCATCAGCCCCCTCTTTGGAAGGTTGTTTTTGCGCTGTATAGAGCTTTCCTATTTGCTCAGCTAACATTTTCACTTGGGCCTCAAGGCACTGGAACCTTTCCATCTCTCTAGGATCCTCTTTCTGTGGCCTAGGTCGATATTGGTTGTTTTCCCCCTGATTGGATCTATTTTGATACCTCTCAGGTGATTGATGTCGGTTGGGATGGTTTCTGAACTCTTGATTCATTTGTGGAGGGGAGCGGGTTGCACCCATCCTTTGATTATAGTCCCCTGGTGGGGAATCATTGTACTGGCGTGGACTGTAGTTCACGTTTTGCCTCATGTCCTGTCTCTCAGATTGTGGGTACTGGCCCCTATGTTGATTTCCATTATCAGTAAATCGATCCACATATCGGGGCCTATCCTGATTACCATATATCATGGTGCTGGGATCAAATCTGCTCTGTGTCCCCAATGACTGGTAGGGACCATCATTTCTTTGATCTTGATTTTGTCTCTGGTTATTGTTCATACCTGCCATATCAGGCCGATATCCTACCCGGGGTCTGTCCCCTTGATACCTAGGGCTGATGTAGCTCTCTCTATTACTAGGATCATGTGATTGGAACATTGGTACAGGAAATGGCGATCTTTGTTGATTACCCCTTTGTTCAGTTGTCACATTATTTTTACCTTGACTTTGAGCAGACTCAAGGGACATTTTGGCTGACCTGATTTCCATTACTGTGGCTGAGGGTTCTTTAGATTTAGGCCTAGTATCTTTCATTTTATCACTTTCTCTACCCTGACAATAGAGTACCTCATATAGCTTTGTGCTTTGATGTACAATCCATTCAAGGGACTTGTCACGGTCAAATTCACGGACCAATTGGGATATGATGTCTTTCTGTAGCCCATAGAAGTATGCAGTTTTAAACTCATTGGAATTTGAGTCAAAAGATACATCAAAGCGAGAGAATGCTCTTCTTAAGTCTTGTAAAAATTGGCGAGGGGATGTATTAGGTCCAGCAGTAATTGTGTACGCGACTTTCTTTGCCTCCTGCAATGACTGAAAAGGAGAAAAATGACGCCTAATTTCTTTTTCAAACTCCAGCCATGTCATATTCTGCTGTTCATTTAATCCCCTTATGATGCTGGCCGTCGGGGCATCTAAAGTTAAATGAAAATATTGTCTGTACTGTTCCTTAGGTATCTGGAGTGCTTTAAAAATGTCATGCACCGCTTCTAAGTGATCCTCAATGCAGCATTCACCTCCCTTTTTAAATGGTTTGATCAGGGCTTTAATGGATTTCATTATTTTTATGGGGCTACTTGTTGCAATACATGGAATTGCACTATTTTGTGAGTCAATCCTGTTTTCAGGTGTATGAGATTGGTGACTGCCCCCAATGGGAGTATCAAATCCCCCAAGGGCGCTGCAACCAAGTTCAGTCACCGGCCCAGTCACTGGGGCACTAGCTCTTTGGGCAGAGCTAGAATTCACCTCCACTCCATTGAATGTGGTACCCTGCCGCCTCTCTTGGGACCTGGGAATGCACATTTGCTGTTCTAAGTCCTTACACTTTTTAAGGAGTCTGGTTGCTTCATTCTGCAAATAATTATTTTCATAACTCATTTTATTAATCGCCTCCTGCATGTCGCACATTTGCATTTGGCATTCATTGAACTCTTTATTTCTTTTGTCTCTTTCTTGAATCATTTTAATCATTTCTTGTTCTGCACTCTGGAGATCACCTTCTTTTTCACAATGTTCTTTTTGTAAAATCTGCATTTCTGAAACAACCTCATCTTTATCCTGCCTAATGTGATCCACTAAGGCTTTTAAGTGTGCCAATTCTTGCTCACTATCTTCAAATTGTTTCTTGCTTTTGGATAACTGAGTATCAAAGTCTCTGCATTTTAATTGCATGTCTTTTTGGCATACATCCAATTCTGCTCTCAACATTTCCTGATTTTTACTTGCCCCCTCTAATTCAGTCTTTAACCTGTTAATTAGCTGAGTATCATTCTCTTGCATTCGCAGGGACTTGTTTAAAATAAACCATATTTTGCCGCATAGCCGTATTAAACAGTCTTTCTCTGCACTTTTATCGGCTGCATTCAATAATCTTGTAAGGCAGACCTGAATTATGCTGCCTTCTGCAAAAATATTGTCTAGTTTTTCTTTCTGCACCTCACCCTGAATGCGGTTATTCCATTCTAACGTGCTATTCGAAGACCACTTCCCATCTGAGAATGTGGTTTCCCTTTGTGACATTCTGAAATTCGTTTTTAGTGGCACACTGCTATTATAAAATGGGTTTCCTTTAATGTGCAAATGGCAGTGTGAGACACACTTGCCACGCCCAGTAGGTACTCTATGATCACTTTCCCGGCCTGCAACGCACCATAAATATGTAGGGTAATTTGTGGAGATTTGGGGCCTGACGGTATTTTATTACCGCCGAAAAATAACTTAGCAATAATCACTCTTTGTATTCAGATTTGGCCATGTGCAACAATAATACAATGGACATGCATTATTTCAGCACCCAGACCTGCATATTTGGTATACGTGGTTGGTGGTATTTTGGTGAGCATAATTCCCTTGTTTTATTTGTGGCCCCAATGTCCAGAATCCCTTATCTTTGCTTAGATTTTTCGTGTGATCACTAGAGGGACCTCAGACCTGCATTCTAGGAATACCACATTTTCCAGTGATAGTGTTGGTGTGCCACCATGGGCGAACTCACTGACTTATTTACGACAGAGAGCTATATGTGGTAGTCTTGTGGTAATTTCCACTACCTTATATACGGTAGGGAGCTATGTTCAGAGAGTCTCTCTTCCCGTTGGCTCATGTACCTCCAACAAGCTATGCTACAGTCACTCACAATTATTCATACTGATTCTGACATGCACACATCTGTCTTAAAATGACCATTGCACTGTTTAAAAATCTCCCCACATCATCGGCATTGTAATGGTAAATAGAAAATACACCACCCGTCTGTTTTCAAATATTTTTCTGTATTATAAAAGTTGCATTTAAACACGATCTCATTCTTTACAGAAATAAATAAAATGGTACAGTAAAAGCATTGTCTATGACACACTGCAAAGAGCGTGGCGGAGAACAGAACTCAAATTGCAACATTGGTATTTGATTAAGACACGCACAGGAATCCTACACTGACTGCATATTACCGTACACACTCAGCTCCCACACTTCTCATTACCTTATCTTTTTAGTTGTTCTCTTTGGCTGTTCTCTTTGTGAATGTGACTCCCTTGAAGATTAACTCCAGCAAAAAGGAACGCTTGCCTTCTCAAACCGGGGTCATTGCCTGGAATTCTCAGCTTTTGCAGATAGGAATGCCTCAGCCAGTGGAAAGGTCCTTCTTTCAGCTCTCCCCAATCTCGACTGCAGCAGGACACAGGAATCTGCATTCAGTCAGGAGCCCCACAGCCAGGTCTTCTCCCCAGTAGTGCAGAAAAAATGTCTCCTCTCTTTTTCCCCGTTACTGCCCACTAAAACTTTCCTCTCAGCCCTCTGTATGACGTGTCCCAATGAAATCCATCATCTCTCATCCTCCTACTCTTCAACAATAGCTTCGCTTATACATTTGCAATTGTTGCAAATCTGACTTCCTTCTTCCTGCAGTTACTGTGCACAAAAACACGGAGAATCAGGCAGAGAAGAGAAGAAAAAAAAATCTGCACACACATTTAAATGGTTTTCAGAGTATGCCTAATTCTGCAGTGGAGAACACATTTTATTAGTGGGTTATGTTAAATAAGGTTTTATTAGTCAGGTTAATGGTTAATAGGTTAGCTGTTAATTTTCAAATGTGTCTCTCGCACCATAGGCATTTCAGGTGAAAAATAGTGTGCATTTTTAAATGAGCACGTGTGCTTTTAACTGTAAAAATAGATTTGCATCTTATATGTTAAAATCGTTTTTGACTGAATAGCCTGTCTTTCCTTGTTAATCTGGTAACCCATATAGCAATGCACCGCACCCTTGTGGTGGTGCTGCAAAAAGAAATGTGCTACTTGTGCAGTAGTGCTGTACTCTGTGCTGTTTGCTACCTGTGTAGTAGTGCTGTACTCTGTGCTGTTTGCTACCTGTGCAGTAGTGCTGTACTCTGTACTGTTTGCTAAATATTCTTACAGGACCCGGCCCCCCTCCACGAGGCGCCGGCCCTTCACAAGGGTCCTGGACCTCAAGTCCTCCCAGCGCTTCTTGATCTTCAGGACGTTGCGGGTTGCCACCCCCTCCGCGTTGATGGCAACCACACAGTCGGCCCAGATCCTCTCCCGTCCTTCCTTGCTGGCGCGGGACGATCCAAAGAGGGCATCATACTGCCCCAGGACATGCTCCACCAGGACACCAACTTCGTTGTCAGTGAAGCTGGTGCCCCTCTGGCCTGGGGTTGCCACTGGTGCCAGATGTGGAAGTGCCCGACATGGCAACCCCAGAGGCAGGTGTGGGTGGGCAACTGGGTCCTGGGGCCGGACTGTGTAGCCGTGTCTGGGGCATCAGCCAGTGCCGGACGAGCACTCTTCCTCTTCCGCTTGGAAGGTGGTGGTGATCCTGAGTGTCCTGCGCCGATCTGGACACTAGGGGCAGGAGCCCTGGTGGACTCTGTATCAGGAGTGTGGGATTGCACACTCAGCATGGGAGTAGGTGCAGGCATTGGCTCTAGTGTGATGGTGTTAGGGGGAATGTCAGCAGCATGGACTAGGACCGACACTGTCCTGGCTGGGTGTGTGAGGGCTGGGGTGGATGGAGCCGCAGCTGCCCCTGCAGCCTCTCCACCCTGCCTCCTTGGTGCAGCAGATGACCTTGCTGGCCCAGATGCACGTGGCATGGTGACATCAACGTGCACCAGCGCACGTGTCATAGGCCTGCTGACCTGGAAGTCAGCCATGGAGTCAGCCAGATCTGGTGCCACAATGGGCTGGTCCAACAAGGGCTGAGCATGGATGGTGTCAGCCACATCAGCCTCAACGGGAGGGGGGAGGGGGGATTATGGGTGCCCTTGACTGGTCCTCCACACATGGGGGGACAGGGTCACCCTGCAAGTAACGACCACGTCCCCTACCGGATCTACCACGGCCACCACTTGTGGCTCTTCCACCTTTGCCACCCTTACGGAATCCTCGCCTCCCAGCCATGGCACTGATGTAAATGTGCGTATGGGAGTGGCTGGAAACTATTGTCCTGGGCAATAGGGGGTCAAAGGGGTTGGGTACCAGATGGTAATTGTACCCTAGTGCTCTTGCAAGGCTGATTGTAACCCCTGGGGAAATATGACGGGTCACGCTACGCACAGGAGCCCCAAAAAAGGGAGATGATGTGCACGCAACCCCTCCTAGACCACGTGTGCAGAAAGTAAAACCTGCACTACGCTGTGGCACCCAGTAACACAAGAATGAACGTATGCGTGTCACACGCAGCCTAGAATGACCTCTGAAGGGGTAGGCTACACACGGGGCAAGCACAGATGTTAGATACGTGCGTGACTCACCGTCTGCCTGGTAAACGAGCGTGTAAAAGGAGCACGTTTGGTTGGCAACACCCCCGCCAAAAGAAGATTTGTACGCTGTCTGAGGAGACAGGACAACAGTAGAAGGGAACACTGTTTGAGGGAACAGGCCCAGGTAAACCAGTAAAAGCGAAAAAAGAGAAAAAGCTGTCAGAGGTAACAGGGAATACGAACTTGAAACGCCGTCAAGTAAATCGCGTGTGAAACGACAAGAAGTACAGAATTCACCCACTCGCTCTCCACGAAAAGCTCGTACAAGGAAAACGTGTTCTACACATACCTTTTATACAGGGCCACACGTCCAGCGTCACTTACGCGGCGTGTACGCGCTAGGGCCATTTTCACCAATTACACGCTTTGTCACTTCTGCGTGTAGGGACATTTCCACCAATTACACGCTTTGTCACTTCTGCGTGTAGGGACATTTCCACCAATTACACGCTTTGTCACTTCTGCGTGTAGGGCCATTTCCACCAATCACACGCGATGAGACTCTGACGTGCAGTCTTTCCACGTGTGCTCTGTCATCACGTGCTGTGTGGGAAACACCTGTGCGGGTCACGTCACAGACGCGCTTACGCGCTGAGGGCCTTTGGTCCAATAGAATCGCGTATGCGTGCTGACGCGCTTACGCGCTAAGGGCCTTTCCTCGATTTTCACGCTGACGTGCAGGATTTTCACGTGCCAAATCACTCCGTACCAAGCTGGCCACGCGTAAGCACACGGAAGACCACGCTCCTGCCCAGAAGGCCGAACTACTGCCCCCCAGAGCCCCGAGCAGGCTCCCACCTACCATCTGCTGCTGCCTGACTGCCTGCTGCCCACGTGCACTGCCATTTGCTGCCTGCACATCAGCCAGGGGTGCTGTTGCTGTGACCACCCCTGCTGGAACCGAAGACTCCCGACTGGGATTCCATCGCTCCACAGCCCAGCCCCAGGACCCAGTTGCCCACCCACTCCTGCCTCTGGGGTTGTCATGTCGTGGCAAACACCATCTGGGACCACTGACAACCCCCGGCCAGAGAGGCAGAGGGGCACCAGCTTCAGTGCCACCGAAGTTGGTGTCCTGGTGGAGCAAGTCCTGGGGCAGTATGATGCCCTCTTCGGAAGTTCCCGCGCCGACAAGGAAGGACGGACTCGGATCTGGACTGACATCGTGACTGCCATCAACGCGGAGGGGGTGGCAGTCCGGGACTTACAACATGTCAGGAAGCGCTGGGAGGACTTCAGGTCCAGGACCCTGAACAAGGCCCGGCGCCTCTTGAAGGCAGCGGATGCCAAGGGGCGCCGGGGCCACTTGTCGGAAGAACAGATGGGGGTCCTGGAACGCATATCCCCCGCGCTCCACGTCCAGGTCCTGGAGAAGCAGACCCGTCTGGAGTCGAGCGGTGAGTGTACATGCATCCTGATTGTGAGCAGTGCGTGTGGTGATCGGTATTGTGCAGGTTGCACATCTGTTTGTATGGGGTCGAGTATGGGTGGGGGTGTACATGGCCGTGGGGCTGACACATGCGAGGGCTGTAATGTGTGAGAAATGGATGGTGCTTGTGTGTGTAGGCTTGCATGGCAAATGCAGTTGTGCGTGCACACACGTTTGTATGTATGTGTATGTAAGTAGACATGTCCGTGATGTCACGCATGTATGTTGTTTTGGGCTGCATGTATGAGCACTGTGTACATGTGCATGTGTGTGTATTTGACAAGGGTGCAACAGTGATGCAACATGGATGCATGTGACTGCGGTATGTGTAAGCCTGATTGGCAGATGTGACATGGATGCCAGTCTGAACAGTGCCACACTTGGCAGAGGTGTACACATGCATGCAAGTGTGGTGGTGTGTGTACATGTGTGGTGCACTTCCTGTGTTGCATGTGATGTCTGGGTCACCTTTGGCTGCTCATGCTGTTGTATGTGTATGGATGGGGTGCAGTTGCGATATGGCTGTAGTATGGCTCATGTGTGCGAGTTGCAATGACATGTGTGTTGGGGATCGTGATGACATGTCTGAGGTTTGCCAATGCCACTCATGTGCAACTGTCATGTGTGTATGTGTCCATTGTACAGTGCCCTGATGCCTGTGTTTTGTTTCACCCTGTCTGCAGCGTCAACTGATGAAGAGGGCGGAGAAGGTGCTGTGGAGCACAGCGGCAGGGATCCGACCGCCAGCCGGAGACGCAAGGCCCGGCTCCCCTCCCGTGTTGTCATCTCGTCGGGGAGTGAGGAGTCCGGTGCCGCGTCCCAGGCCGCAGCTGCCGGGGGGAGGTCCAAGAGGCGGAGGTTGGAGTTGGACTCCTCGGCAGCAGAAGGGGCAGCTGGGACCCCACAGGGCCCAACAGGGGAAGATGGCACGGAGTCATCCAGGTTGGTGGGGGGTCTGGTGGAGGAGGAGGCCGTGCAAGCACCAGAGACGGGGTCTGGAGGTGGGGATCCCACTGGTGCTAGTGGTGCAGTCCAGGACCAGGGACAGGAGGCAGCACAGGCCGCCGCGGAGGTGCCTGTTTGCAATCCTGTCCCCGATCCTGTCGCTGCAACATCTTGCACCAGCAGGGATGCCTACGTCCAGACCCGTTTCCAGGCAGGGGATGAGCTGACGTCAACTGGCCTTCCTCTGCCTGCGGACATGGCTATCCAGGTCCGGGTTGAGCCTGTCCTGGCTGGTGTGGCGTTGCGTCAACGGGCCATGCGAGGTGACCTGAAGTCTTTTCATGGAGAGACTGCACGTCATCTCGAATGGCTCGTTGACCACGTCAGCCTGCTGGGACAGGTCACCCAGACTGGATTCCTCCGTCTGATGGGGCTTGTTCCGACCCCCTCCTCAACTGGACCCCCTACGCGCCAGTCGTCCTCTGTGCCATCTTCCCACCCATCAGTCACCTGGGTGCCCTGTGGAGCTGCCTCTGACAGTGCGGCCAGGCTGGTGGAGGAGGCATCCCTGCCACAGTCGGGAGTCGGACGTCCAGCAGGGGTGGCCACATCAACAACTGCACCCCAGCCGGCGGAGGATGTGCAGGCAGCAGGAGGCAGTGCACGGGCAGAGGCAGAGCAGCAGCAGCAACATGGTGGGAGCCATGAAGGCTCGGGGCCTTCGACATCGGAGGGGCAGGCATCGGCCGGAGGGCAGGAGGACCCAGGACAGAGAGTGTCTTCCGTGTGGCAGCGGTTGGGCCACGCCATAGGTGCGGAGCGGCGGCGGGCGGAAGAGGCGTGGCTCACAATGGTCAGGGCGGAGAACTCCATGCGGAGGGCCCTGAGGCGGGCCGAGTGCCTCGAGGCAATCCGCAGGGGGTTGGAGGAGGACACGGCGTCGTCCATGCGGACCCTCGGGGCCATGGAACTGGACCGCCTCCGGGACATCGAACAGGAGTTCGATGATGCCCTGGCCCGGAACACCACGGAGTGAGCCGCTGGACTTGCCCGCCGCCTTTGTATATAGTTCTTTAGTTTTAGGTTTCCTTTGTTTTTTCTTATGATTTGGAGTCGACGGACACTGCTCCACTTTTTGTATATAGTTGATATTTAGGTAGGTTTTTTAGGAGGTTTCCTTAGTTCAGTTGTGATGATGGACCCTTGTTATTTTTGTACATAGTTCTTTGTTGCATGGAGAGTTTTTACATTTCACTTTGGACAACATTTTTTGGATTTGATTTTCTACTTTTGTGTTTTTATGCAGACATGCAGCTTATTTTTTCACATTTACATTGTAGTTAGTTTTCTTTCTTTAGCATTCGTATTTTTGTCCAATACATTTTTTTTTCCATTGTTCACTGTGTGGTTTCATCTCATTGGTTTCATGCATGTCATGTTGTGTGTTTTCCCATTCAATTGGAAAATATGTGTGTGACGGACATGGGTTCATTTGCTTCATGAACATTGGGGGTGTAACATGTGTTTTCATTTCCATGTGGGTGAATGGGTTACTTGGTAGGGCTTTTTGCCTGTGGAGGCTGACCATTACGCACATGATTGGGGATTGTGAGGACCTGGTGGGGGCTGCACATGGTGGCAGGGGGGTGGGGGTGGTGGGAGACATGAGTGGGGGCCTGGTGGAGGCTGCCCCTGCACTGCTGGGGGGTGGGGGTGGTGGGAGACATGGGTGGGTGCCTGCTGGCAGGTGCCCCACAGTGCTGGGGGGTGGGGGTGGTGGGGGACATGAGTTGGACATGGGCGGGGGCCTGCTGGCAGGTGCCCCACAGTGCTGGGGGGTGGGGGTGGTGGGGGACATGAGTGGGGGCCTGGTGGAGGGTGCCCCTGCACTGCTGGGGGGTGGGGGTGGTGGGAGACATGAGTGGGGGCCTGGTGGAGGCTGCCCCTGCACTGCTGGGGGGTGGGGGTGCAGGGGGACATGAGCAGGTGTGCAGGGTAGTCCCCTGTTTTGTGGGCTGCCTGCAGGGGCTGTCGAGAGTGTACAGGGCACACCTGTGAGGACCCACCCAGCCTAATCGCGTGTAAAACTTCCCGCGCACCCCTGAAATACATGTGCCCAGGCTATTCGCGTGTGGAACTTCCTGCGCACCCCTGAAATACACGTACCCTGCTGAAATCGCGTGTAAAACTTCCCGCGCACCCCTGAAATACATGCACCCAGGCTATTCGCGTGTGGAACTTCCCGCGCACCCCTGAAATACACGTAGCACGCTGGGAGACATGAGTGGGGGCCTGGTGGGGGGTGCCCCTGGATGGTGGGGGGTGGGGGTGGTGGGAGACTTGAGTGGGGGCCTGGTGGAGGGTGCCCCTGGATGGTGGGGGGTGGGGGTGGTGGGAGACATGAGTGGGGGCCTGGTGGAGGGTGCCCCTGGATGGTGGGGTGTGGGGGTGGTGGGAGACATGAGTGGGGGCCTGGTGGAGGCTGCCCCTGGTGGCTGGGGGGTGGGGGTGGTGGGAGACATGGGTGGGGGCCTGGTGGAGGGTGCCCCTGCACTGCTGGGGGGTGGGGGTGGTGGGGGACATGAGTTGGACATGGGCGAGGGCCTGCTGGCAGGTGCCCCACAGTGCTGGGGGGTGGGGGTGGTGGGGGACATGAGTTGGACATGGGCGGGGGCCTGCTGGCAGGTGCCCCACAGTGCTGGGGGGTGGGGGTGGTGGGGGACATGAGTTGGACATGGGCGGGGGCCTGCTGGCAGGTGCCCCACAGTGCTGGGGGGTGGGGATGGTGGGGGACATGAGTTGGACATGGGCGGGGGCCTGCTGGCAGGTGCCCCACAGTGCTGGGGGGTGGGGGTGGTGGGGGACATGAGTTGGACATGGGCGGGGGCCTGCTGGCAGGTGCCCCACAGTGCTGGGGGGTGGTGGGGGACATGAGTTGGACATGGGCGGGGGCCTGCTGGCAGGTGCCCCACAGTGCTGGGGGGTGGGGGTGGTGGGGGACATGAGTTGGACATGGGTGGGGGCCTGCTGGCAGGTGCCCCACAGTGCTGGGGGGTGGGGGTGGTGGGGGACATGAGTTGGACATGGGCGAGGGCCTGCTGGCAGGTGCCCCACAGTGCTGGGGGGTGGGGGTGGTGGGGGACATGAGTTGGACATGGGCGGGGGCCTGCTGGCAGGTGCCCCACAGTGCTGGGGGGTGGGGGTGGTGGGGGACATGAGTTGGACATGGGCGGGGGCCTGCTGGCAGGTGCCCCACAGTGCTGGGGGGTGGGGGTGGTGGGGGACATGAGTTGGACATGGGCGGGGGCCTGCTGGCAGGTGCCCCACAGTGCTGGGGGGTGGGGGTGGTGGGGGACATGAGTTGGACATGGGCGGGGGCCTGCTGGCAGGTGCCCCACAGTGCTGGGGGGTGGGGGTGGTGGGAGACATGAGTGGGGGCCTGGTGGAGGGTGCCCCTGCACTGCTGGGGGGTGGGGGTGGTGGGAGACATGAGTGGGGGCCTGGTGGAGGGTGCCCCTGCACTGCTGGGGGGTGGGGGTGGTGGGAGACATGAGTGGGGGCCTGGTGGAGGCTGCCCCTGCACTGCTGGGGGGTGGGGTTGCAGGGGGACATGAGCAGGTGTGCAGGGTAGTCCCCTGTTTTGTGGGCTGCCTGCAGGGGCCGTCGAGGGTGTACAGGGAACACCTGTGAGGACCCACCCAGCCTAATCGCGTGTAAAACTTCCCGCGCACCCCTGAAATACATGCGCCCAGGCTATTCGCGTGTGGAACTTCCTGCGCACCCCTGAAATACACGTAGCACGCTGGGAGACATGAGTGGGGGCCTGGTGGGGGGTGCCCCTGGATGGTGGGGGGTGTGGGTGGTGGGAGACATGAGTGGGGGCCTGGTGGAGGGTGCCCCGGATGGTGGGGGGTGGGGGTGGTGGGAGACATGAGTGGGGGCCTGGTGGAGGGTGCCCCTGGATGGTGGGGTGTGGGGGTGGTGGGAGACATGAGTGGGGGCCTGGTGGAGGCTGCCCCTGGTGGCTGGGGGGTGGGGGTGGTGGGAGACATGGGTGGGGGCCTGGTGGAGGGTGCCCCTGCACTGCTGGGGGGTGGGGGTGGTGGGGGACATGAGTTGGACATGGGCGGGGGCCTGCTGGCAGGTGCCCCACAGTGCTGGGGGGTGGGGGTGGTGGGGGACATGAGTTGGACATGGGCGGGGGCCTGCTGGCAGGTGCCCCACAGTGCTGGGGGGTGGTGGGGGACATGAGTTGGACATGGGCGGGGGCCTGCTGGCAGGTGCCCCACAGTGCTGGCGGGTGGGGGTGGTGGGGGACATGAGTTGGACATGGGTGGGGGCCTGCTGGCAGGTGCCCCACAGTGCTGGGGGGTGGGGGTGGTGGGGGACATGAGTTGGACATGGGCGAGGGCCTGCTGGCAGGTGCCCCACAGTGCTGGGGGGTGGGGGTGGTGGGGGACATGAGTTTGACATGGGCGGGGGCCTGCTGGCAGGTTCCCCACAGTGCTGGGGGGTGGGGGTGGTGGGGGACATGAGTTGGACATGGGCGGGGGCCTGCTGGCAGGTGCCCCACAGTGCTGGGGGGTGGGGGTGGTGGGGGACATGAGTTGGACATGGGCGGGGGCCTGCTGGCAGGTGCCCCACAGTGCGGGGGGGTGGGGGTGGTGGGGGACATGAGTTGTACATGGGTGGGGGCCTGCTGGCAGGTGCCCCACAGTGCTGGGGGGTGGGGGTGGTGGGAGACATGAGTGGGGGCCTGGTGGAGGGTGCCCCTGCACTGCTGGGAGGTGGGGGTGGTGGGAGACATGAGTGGGGGCCTGGTGGAGGCTGCCCCTGCACTGCTGGGGGGTGGGGGTGGTGGGAGACATGAGTGGGGGCCTGGTGGAGGCTGCCCCTGCACTGCTGGGGGGTGGGGTTGCAGGGGGACATGAGCAGGTGTGCAGGGTAGTCCCCTGTTTTGTGGGCTGCCTGCAGGGGCCGTCGAGGGTGTACAGGGAACACCTGTGAGGACCCACCCAGCCTAATCGCATGTAAAACTTCCCGCGCACCCCTGAAATACATGCGCCCAGGCTATTCGTGTGTGGAACTTCCTGCGCACCCCTGAAATACACGTACCCTGCTGAAATCGCGTGTAAAACTTCCCGCGCACCCCTGAAATACACGCGCCCAGGCTATTCGCGTGTGGAACTTCCCGCGCACCCCTGAAATACACGTAGCATGCTGGGAGACATGAGTGGGGGCCTGGTGGGGGGTGCCCCTGGATGGTGGGGGGTGGGGGTGGTGGGAGACATGAGTGGGGGCCTGGTGGAGGGTGCCCCTGGATGGTGGGGGGTGGGGGTGGTGGGAGACATGAGTGGGGGCCTGGTGGAGGGTGCCCCTGGATGGTGGGGGGTGGGGGTGGTGGGAGACATGAGTGGGGGCCTGGTGGAGGGTGCCCCTGCACTGCTGGGGGGTGGGGGTGGTGGGAGACATGAGTGGGGGCCTGGTGGAGGGTGCCCCTGCACTGCTGGGGGGTGGGGGTGGTGGGAGACATGAGTGGGGGCCTGGTGGAGGGTGCCCCTGCACTGCTGGGGGGTGGGGTGGTGGGAGACATGGGTGGGGGCCTGGTGGAGGCTGCCCCTGCACTGCTGGGGGGTGGGGGTGCAGGGGGACATGAGCAGGTGTGCAGGGTAGTCCCCTGTTTTGTGGGCTGCCTGCAGGGGCCGTCGAGGGTGTACAGGGAACACCTGTGAGGACCCACCCAGCCTAATCCCGTGTGGAACTTCCCGCGCACCCCTGAAATACACGTACCCTGCTTAAATCGCGTGTAGAACTTCCCGCGCACCCCTGAAATACACGCGCCCAGGCTATTCGCGTGTGGAACTTCCCGCGCACCCCTGAAATACACGTACCCTGGCTAATCGCGTGTATAACTTCACGCGTACCCCTGATATGCACGTTACCCGCTTTGCGTTCCTTGTTTGGCAGCCCTGTAAACTGGTCCAGGGTTAGCGCAGCTCTTTGCGATGATTTAGCGATTTTGATGGCTTTTCCTTGTGCGAGGGCGTTCTTGGGGGCGTTACTGGCGCTGCTGCAGGGTCACTGCGATACTCTGCGCAACGGGTGGTTTGGGAGCCTAAAATCCATGAATACGCTGTGCGCGGAAATCGGTTTTAGCGCACGTGCCTGGCGCAGACAATCGCACGCAGACACTCTGCGCCAGCCGCTTGCGACACTTTTCTGCGAAATTCTATGAATTACCCTGCAAATATTTTCCCAGACTAGAAGCATATCTCAATAAATAGAAGAAGTTGGTTGCCATTAAAACCAATAATTCATAAGAATTAGAAGACGATTTAAGGATAGAGACACATATAAGAATCTCAAAGATCTTAAAAAGGTCACATGAGTAAGGAGATTCACCTGACAAGGGATATAGGTAGAAAAAGACATGTTGCTTCCATGGGACCACTTAGACCAGAGGTCTCCAATCTGTGACTCTCCACGTGTTTTAAAATACAACTTTCGGGATCTCAATCCTTGACTAAGCTGGCTAGAGCTGATGGGAGTTGAAGTCCAAACATCTGGAATTCCAGAGGTCGAAGGCCCCTGATTTAGACAATGAAATAATACCCATAAGGGGTAAGATGATAGATAATCAACAATGATAGATATTAGTGCAGTCAAGAAGAAAAAGAGGGAAGCTTTCAAAAGCAATCCCATAGATTTTATGAAACCTAAGAGATGTTGCACAATTCTACAGAGAAAGGATAGGAAAAAGCTGTGCAGAAATGGTAGCTAGACCTTTGGTTGATCGCAGCACGTAGGTGGGAAAGGATGATCATGAAATTACATAAGCAATTTTGAGATTACTATATTTTATAAAATACAGGCTTCCTCCATAGTGTATAGCCAAGGTATGTGGAGTATCAAGTTTTTCATATTTTAGATGCTCAAAGGAGGCCTAAATCCTGCACAGGATAGCCACATGTAAATTACAGGTCCAGGCTTTGTGTGAAAATAGAGGAAATACAGGCATGTGACTTAACATGAAGTGTCCAGATTTGAATATCTGAAGGATGTTAAAGGGTGACTTACATTAATAGCTTTGTTTTTCTGGGAAGGTGTAGTTTGTAATTCTTGTGGAAAACGATAGATGGAGAACCCATGATTGTGGGACCATAGTGGAAGCATGTGAAGGAATGTTCTGAGAGGTCATTTTACACTGGAGTGCATCCTGTCAATTTGGACTTAAGTGAAAACCCTCCCCTCCATGCATTTTTGGTCATTTCCAAATGAAGTGGACATGCACAGTTTTAAAACGCAAACAAATTCACCTTCAATTCTCACTTTTTCACTGTATTTGGGGACAGGTTTAAATTCCTTCTGCCGTTAATGACGGTGTGTTCATTTACAATGTATTCCTATGGAACTTGTCTGCTTTAACCAAGTGGTAAAGCCAAGGTTTTCTATTGGAATTCCATGGTTCCATGCCAGCATGAAAATACGTTTTTGCAGAAGAGCATGTTCTGTTTTAAAATTGAACAGGAATGCCCAGTGAATGGTGTATCCCGATATGTGGCCCACCTCTGTCTCCAAATAGCATTATCATCTTTCTGGAGCATAAAAGCAATTAATAAGCAGGTTCCAAATTGCTTTTTGGCCTTACCTTTATTCCCCAGGAGTTTCGAAAATGATCCCCATTATCATTTATCTGTTGAATACCAAATTGCAAGTAACATAACGTACATCACACATCTTGTTAAATGATAAATGTGTTCAAAATGTATGATTTCTTTGATATGGTACTTTGAACAGAAATCCGAACACAATATTTGCATCTTTAGACTATTCCAGCCAGCTCACTTAGATTGAAAATATGCCCGACTTATACATATAGCCATAGATTCCAGGGTGCAATATGTTTTTGAGAAATGACAGACACGTAATTGAATAGTCAAGAGGGATTTCAAAGGCTAATTTGACCTAATGCATGCGAATTCCATGCTTTTTCTCAGCAGATGTTTATCGGGTATTACATTGGGCCTCCTGGTCAGCCAATGGCTATGCCACTGTCAAAAGGCTGGGCTGTTCTACTATCCCTCTAGGTCTCAAGAAATTAACGTCCTTTCTCTAATGAGGAGTGACCAGGCGTAGATAGGGCCAGGCTGATAGAAAAACATTCAGTAAACAGAGGTGAACCTGTTCCAACTTTAAGAGCCTGTTCAGCAGATATCAAACGGAAGACCAAGGACAGAAAGCGTTACGTACTGCTCTATAGTCATATGACAGAAATTAAGTCTGTATCTGACTTCGGAACCAACACTGCCATCAATCTGGAAATACATGAGCGCTCTAAAGACCGACAAACATTTTGGAACAGTTAACAAATTTGTATTCAGTGACAAACCAGATCTGAACCACCAACAAACATCCAAGGTGCGGATAGAAATGTCTCAGAGCAATACATCATTGACAGCCTGGGTTTTGTCACTTACACTGATTGTGGATCCATCAAATGTGCCAAACAACCATTTCCAGATTGTCGCCAATACTGCAAAATAGCCACGATGATTGTGAATCATAGCAGTAGATCTTCCAGTAAAGTGCCAGTGTGTCAGAAAACTATTGAGAAAAACAATGCGTCGACAAATTAAAAGAAATACTTGTACCAATCACAAATATGTTAACATTTCCAGTGGACACAATACTGCAGCTTTCCATGAGTTATCCAAGAATCACAATTCTCAGATCCCTCATGCTCCTCAATACGATTGCGAGGAAAAAACAGAACTTAATGTTTTCCCGTAACTAGGGACTTGTCATAAAAGGGTAAGGTCTGACTGAGCAGGAAACGATTTTGGTCTGATGTATGCTTAAGAAAAGAGATTAGAAAAACATATATTCACTTGCCTGGTTTATATTTTGCTGCATTTGCACAATTAGAGAATAGAATTGTAGACAGCTACATGCCAGAAATCTAATGGGCATCTGTACTGATAACACCTCCTGCATGTGCTACTTTGCAAGGACAGGCTTCAAAGCCATTTGATGTACTTCCCTTGCTCAGCTTTAAGTTTGACCTATCCTATACCTGGTTCTGGAAGAATACACAACTCACTCATCAGTCTGATGATCTTCACTTTGTGTGGTCAGACAACTTCCACTGACTATTTATGTAAACCAATATAACCATTAAAGATATAAAAGCGTGTTGAATAATGAGGGGGTGAGAGGGAGCTTACTCTCTTTTGTATAGGGGTCTATCTGTTGCATTTGAGAATGTTGCCTGCATTTTAGGGAAAACATTTCTTCTTGAGCTGAATTGTCCCACGTTGATGCATGTGTCTGATGTAAGTATCACAACCCACCATTACGCATGGTGGTGTCTATAGGGAACAATCCACTTCAGTAGCTTTTTAACCTGAAAATAGTGACAAATAGAATGGATAATCAAATCCTAGACATACAAAAATGCATAATCACAAGATAGATTAAGTGGCCCAATAAAGGAGGACTACAATTGTAGGAGGAACTCTTCGCAATACATAAACAAGCATGTCAACATTTTGCAGATAAATAAACTTTTTCATAAGGGGGGTTTACTTTTTGTGATACATTAATTGAAACCCTTTTCACCTTCTTAAGCTTCCGCAATGTTGTGCACATTTCCCTCAAAATTCATTGGAGGTAGGATGGATCTTTGTTAGGACAGTTTTTCTAAAGTCCAACTACGAGCTTCATAAAACTGTACATCTGAGGCAGCTCATAAATCCACTCTTAGTATAAGGCTGTACCACCTGAGAACATTTGGTAGCCTAGACAGAGCATGTAGGCTTATCTTAGGAGTGAGAGAGGGCTGTAGCTTGGTACAAAGAAATCCTAGTATAGAAATGGCCCAATGAAACAAACACACAAAAAATGTATTGTAAACATACATGGTTTATTTAAATAAAAGTATGCCAAGATAAATCTTGGGAAAGGTAAGTACTATCAACATCATATAAACACAATTACAAAAACCAACCAATGCTTATGGGATTCAACCCAAAGTATAACCTTGTTAAGAATACACTAAGCAGTCAAGGTGAGTCAAACCTACACCACATTCAGAATGGCAGTCAGCTATCGTTGGGGAGTAAAACCAGGACATGTATACTTTTAGACTACAATCAGTAATTCAAGGGTAGTAGACCCTGTCAGTCATGCAGTGACACACAGTTACGGAAATCACTTAATAAACCAACCCAGTTACAAGAATACACCTTGTAACAGATAATTCTTTGTAGTACACCGTTCAGAGCTAGTAATGTAACTCCTATATTTTCTGTAGGGGCCATAAACTACTCAATGATAAGTATGAACACTCAATAACTATTTTAGAATGCACTAAGCAATTCAGGTAAAGCAAAGCCCAATATAAATATTTTTAGGAGAGCAACAGCTGTTCAAGGTAAGTAAAGACCCATAAACTTTTAAGAGGGGCTCCATCCAACTCAAAGACAAGTATTAACTCAAAGACTGTTTTAGATCTGTATAATGCAGATCATGGAAAGCAAAACCCAATGGTACACTTTAAGAATGCCATCTGTTATTCAAGGTAGATAAACGCTATTGATAAGCTTTTACACTCATTCAGTTAAGAATAATAAAGCAGTTCCAATACGTATTACTTTCCAAGAGACTAATGGAATAGTAGTGAGGCTCGTGCCCACAATCGTTACAGTAAAATGACATTAATGGCAGCTCCACTGTTTAAATACTTTTAAGAGGTGCATAATGCAACTCAAAGGTGAGTATAAATTTAAGGAAACTTTGTAACTTACTCTATTACAGAGATACTGTTACCACAAACTTTTCTTTAGCAAGTAATTACTTCAACACTTGTTATACTTTTCAAGACAGAATCCTTATCGTATAAAGTTCTTTCCTAGTATATAGCATGAGCTTTCTCAGAGGCAGAAGAGGGACACTAATGGTCTAGGAGCAAGCTGAAGGCAGGTCAGGATAGGGTTTAGTTGCAGGAAAGTCAGAATTCCATGGGCAATCTTCTTAAACAACTAAGTAGTCCTTTCAAATTAGCTGCAAGTGTTCAGGAACATCACAGAAGACTCCCTATTTGCTTTCCAGCATTAGGCCTGGGCTAGAAGTATGGGCAAACTCCCAACCGCACAAATCACCCACTCAGCCTCACAGGAGTCACACAAAACATAAGGTAAGTATTACCCAAGCCAGCACAGTAGCTTAGGAGAAAAGAAGAGCTTCGAAGTGGATGTCTTCAGGATGCATCAGCACAGGACCTGGTCCCTAGATTCTTGGTCTGGAGACAAAATAACTGGACACTGTATGGGAACTTGCAGCAGCAGTCATCTGAGGAGGCTTCCAGCATAGGACTCTTCATGCTTTCACATGGCTCTGTGGATTTGGTATCTTCTTACAGCAGCCAGATGAAGAACAAATATTGCAAGTTGGACTCTCTTCACTCTCTCGATCCTACACTTTGGTGAGGGGACTTCAGGGATTTGCTTTGTGTCTCTGGAGATCCAGCAGGAGTGCACCAAAGTTTCGGATGGATTCAGTCTTCGGAAGACCATGCAATGCACTCAAGCTGGATATCCCAGGGTATTGGTGGTTTGCAGTCCAGCAAGGTTGCAGCACATTGTGGGAGGACTCAAAATGCAGGTCTTCTTGGAACTACTGGATCTCAACAGCCTCTGGGTAGGAGTCATCACATTCAGGAGCCCCAGTTCAATTGGAAGGAAGGGTTGCATCAGGCTCCAGTTACAAAGCAGGCTCTCCGGTCACTGGAAATTGCTACAGTCATCTTTTCTTCATCTTCCTTTTTGGATTCAGCTTCAGTGGTTGACTTGTCAGCAGCTTCCAGAGTCGTAGTATTTATCAGGAACTGCAGCACAACCTCTGTGAACTCTCCCTGCAGTATACAGAAAGGGGCAGTCTGGCTATGAAATCAGGACAGCCACCCCCCCTTAAGGACTTGCTTCCTTTCAGACAAGGGTGAAAGACGAAGGGCTTTGGAGTTTTGGGCTCCTCCCTTGCTTACTGCCTTCTCAGATACTCTGGACCCTTGGCAGGGAATACAAACGATTCCCGCCAAGACAAAACTTCATCCGAGACTGTTCCCACCTAGAATGGCAGAAGAAGACCTAGAAAACAACAAGCAAATGAGAAATGGCAAAATAAGAAAAAGCCCACCATTCTAGCAGAATGGTGGCCCTCCTGTGCATTACCGAGGCTGATTTGACAGCCTGCGAGTAATAATGACTAAAAGTCATAAAGGAAATACCACTGTCACCAGACATTCAAGTAAACTTGCAATTGTAACAAACATTTTACCAGGTACGTAAGAAAGGGGATACAGTGAAAAATAATTATATTCTTATGTTCATGAATTATTCTTTCTTTTATGCCATCACAACTAACTAGCTATGCATTGATTTGTGGTAAACATGTTTTTCAGACATGGACAACCTGGACGGGTTGTGCGTGCAAGCAGTTTCGAGATGCTGCCAGACTGTTCCCCTACTGAGATTGACGAGTTAGCTGAGACATTCTTGTAAAACCAGACATAATAAGATCCTCATTCACAAAGCCAGACATAATAAGATCCTCATTCACAAAGGGACATGCTGACATAAGATAAGGAACAGTTCCAGACTTTGTTATTTTTAAACAAACTGCGAAGGAAACAAATCACCAAGGCAAATAAGTACTGCTAACACGCAATGTTTGTATTCATAAGCTTTGCATGAATGCATTGTTAAACATTCAAGCACAGTCTGCGAACAAAGGTATACATATAGGAAATTCTGTATTGTAAGGGTGAGTTCTTGTGAAGCCCTGGGGCTATCACTCTCACCTCACTTGAGTGAAAGAATACAATTATGCGTGTATTAACTTTATTCTGTGTTGGATTTTCATATTATGTTTTCCTTTTTTCATTAAAGCTGGGGTAGAACATACAGCTAAGCTTGAATGTTTACAAGTTTGGACTCCAAACAGGGACCTCGTCAGTGGCATATCCAGTCGAATTATGCACCGTGGTGGACCAGGAGCGGCTGATGGCGGTGGACCATGGAGCACACTGCTGAGGTTCCTGCAGCTACCGTCAAGACCTGATCACACCAGACTCCTCAACACGTAGTCTTGCCTCGACCGAGGAGCCAAGCTTGAGAATTGACAAGTTGCTTGACAGACTGAGCATGTGGAATGTTGCAGAGCACCTGTGAAATCCGGTGAGACTGTTTCTGATTATTAAATGGTTGCGTATGGTTTTATAATATAGAATAATTGAAAGTGCATGCACAAAGATACTGTGTTGTGGTTTGAATTGTTGCAAGAAGTGTTTAAACGGTCATGAACTGCATATCACAATGCCTCCTGAAGGCAAACCGGGATGGTAGATGATGATAAAAAGGTGCTCGGTGGTACTGTTCTTATGAGTATGGCACAAGTATACAACCGATAAACCCAATTTGCTGATTCCCCTACATGGAACATTCGACCTGGACCAAATAGGATATCTTAGGGAATCATTAACTATAAAGGGGTCAAAACACTACCATTTCAATGGGAGATGTACCATAGATGGGGGGATTATGCTAAGCAGAAAGCAATGAGGGAGGCACATTTAAAGAAGAGAAAACCACAATCAGAAAGGGATAAAGCTAGGACGTGCGATCAAAAGAGGCTGAAGGAGGAATGAGAACAAGATGATCGAGAATGTTTGATACAAGCAAAGGCTATATATGTTACTAAGCCCTGTACCACTACCACAACCCCTGCTGCTCACACAGATGAAGAATCTGACCCTTTATTGGAATGTCTGATTCACTAAAAAGATCATCTCTGCCCCCTTATAAACACCCACAAGAGGATTCAGTGAAACCTACTACCCCTCCGGAGCCCTGCAAACACCAGGCCCGCAGTGCTACAGCTTCCCAAATGAGCCAAGCCGTACGTTTGGCCAAAGCATTGGTAGATAAAGCGGAAGAAGGGATACAGTTAGCTACATATTATGTAAACCAATTTGAAAACACTATTGCAAATGGGATTGTGTGTGAATTATGTACCCGAATATGATTCACTTTAAAAAATAAATAGTTGCAACAAGGAAGAAAAGAAGCTATATATGACCTCCCCTGCGACTACATTGAAATAAATAAAGAGAGTAAAAATGAAACTATCTCGACATTTCAATGTCCAGGTGTCATCTTTATGCTAGTACAGTGGTTTGTCGATGGTCTCTCCATTCTTTCTGCTTCACATCACCTTCCCATGAGGGAAGTACCAGGGTTTGACAGCAGTATTCCCACACACAAGGTGCATGTTACATGGAATCGAATGGAGTTGTTGTCCTTTACCAAGGACTATCCAAATATCAGGCAAAACCCAGAGCAATGGAATAGCCAGACCAGCCATATTCTAAAGACTAGAGCCCTAACACTTAGTGACATAGATCAGCTTTTTCCCTGCATTTTGCCAGCAGATATATGGGGGCAATGGAGAAAACTGGACAGTGTAGATCCCTAATAGAAGTGAATGGGTTTACTGCTATATCCAATGTGAGAGCAAAAATAGGTCTGTTACCCAAGGACATTATTGCGCTTCCTGACCTACTAATCACACATATTCAACAGCTAGTTCATTGCAACCAAACGATTTGGGAATTGGGATAAATTAACAGCCTGTAGTTAGGAACAAAATGAAACAGTAAAAAAGTATTTCACCCGAAAAGAGGAGGCTTCTTCCTCATATAGTGGTATGGACATGGCCACACCAGAGGGACAAAAGGCGTTCCGTTCACATTTTGTGGAGGGATTATTGCTTAATTTTAGAAGTGATATCCAAACGTATGAATCCACTTGGCCCACACAGAGTGCTGCACAACTATTAATGATAGCAAAATATTACGCCAACAGGCATGCAAAGGAAAAAGGGAAAAGGGAAAAGAAAATGCAAGAGTTAAAGATCAAATTTTTGATGCAGCAGGTATTCCCAGACAGAGGGCGAGGGTGAGGTACACAGCGGGGAAGAGGTATGTACAGAGGGAGAGGTGTAAGTGCTCCCCCTTTCAACAGAAGGGGTGGAATGGGCAATAGTTGCCATTATTCTAAAAGCCTGGATCATTGGATCAGTGAGTGCCCTGTGAGGCCACGAGAAAGAGGAAGGTCAGCAGAGCAAGGTTTTGCTAGAGAACAAATGAAACCGGTCAGCGGAGAAGAAAATAAAACTAGCCAAGAGCAGCAACATTATTTTGACCGCAGTCAGGGCCAGCAATACTCAGAAGGAGATTACTATGAGGATGAATTATGTTCAGATGACTATGTAGCATAGGGATGTCCAAGAGAGGGGAAAGGGAGAGTACAGATACCAATAGACCCCGAAGGACCATACAGTGAATATCATTTAAGGAATAGACACCAGGAAAAACAAAGTTTTTACTTGACACCGGGGCTACCCACATATCCATCTCCCATGAATTGGCACATACTGTGCCCCTCTCTGGGAAGTTAAATTCTTCAGTATGTTTGTTTATTAAATGTCTTGCTCCTTTGTGCTTATTGACAAATGAGCCCTGAATTTACTGGGAATGGATTTACTAAAAATAATTGTATGCTAACAAGTATTGCTCTCCTGATGGTGTCTACCTCACATGATTGTCAGACCTTTTTCATACATAAAGGCTGTGCTTTCACTTCTAGTAATGCTATGATGAAAAGGTTTAAGCTAAGGGCAAAAACAATGTAGGATGTCTCCAAATAGAGCCTATCTGCATAACTTTAACAGACAATGCTATCCTCCCTAGAATACCCCAGTATAAAAAGGCACAACAGGCATTGGAAGGGATACGACCAGTGATGAAGGATTTCCTAGGTAAGGGAATTGTTAAGGAAATAGTGAGCAGCCCTTGTAATAACCTTATACTTCCTTTCCTGAAAAAGGTCAATGAAGGGGCACCAGCAGAATGGAGATTAGTAATTGATCTAATCACCATCAATAAAATAGCATTGCCATAGTTTCCCGTGGTACCAGCCATGGGGCCTCATTACGGGTCCAGTGGTAACCCTGCCAGTGCTACCAGCAGGTTGCATCCAGACCCGTAATATTTTACCAGCGCCTGACTTCCCTGTGCCACCGGCTAATTACGAGTCCGGCAGCCCGAGAAGACTGGCGCCGGCAAATTGTTAGTCCCCATTCCTATAGAGTCATGTCAGACTCTATGGGAGTAGGGACACAGAAGCACTGGCACTGTTAGGAACAGTGCCAGTGCTTCCGTGAACAGTCTGCCTACCATGGCTGCAGCACCCGGCAGGGTCAGAACTGTCAGGCACAGTGGCCACAGCAAGCAGACTCAGTTTGCCGATCCAGAAACAAGGGTGCCGTTGTCATGCGCCGACATTCCAGGAGAGAATGGACTCTTAGACGCCATTAAAGTGCCTTTGTTTCTTCCTCACTTCCGGGTGTTGTAGGTCTAGTTTTCTTTCCTCTCTGCCGGCGTACGTACTTAGCCACGCCCCCCCATGCAACTGTACGTTGCAACCCTTTGCTTTTTCCTTGGGTCTATGCGCTACTGCTCTTCCGTGATTTTCTACTGCTTTTTTGTCTCGTTTCTTGTCTCCCTCTCTCCACTTATTGTTCTCAGGTTTCCCTTTCCGCTACCTCTTGTCCTCTCATCTTCCTGTGCCGGCGGCGTTCCTACTGTGTTTACTTTCGGCATTGACTTGCTTCATGGTCTATTTCTCTATCCCCCCGTAGCTCTCCTTACCTCCCCGGTTGCTGCTGCTGGTTTCTCTGGATCCCTTCTTTTTTCCTCCTGCTTTCGACTTCAGGCTGTTTCTTCGTAACTCCACTAACCTTCCTGTCTCTTTCTTACAGTTCACTCCTTCTGCTGGCTACGTTGAACCCGTGGGTTGGTTGGGGCTTACCTGTCTCCCAGAACCCTGAGCTACCTTTACTGTTACCGGATTTCCACGCTCTCAAGGCACGATACCAGGCTGCTCTCCTTCTATTCTATCGCCGACCTGCCTCCATTGAACTGCCTCCAGACGGTACTCCTTCTGTGTGAAATCCTCAACACCACTCTGAGGAGGTTTTTTCTGCCTTTTGTCTTTTTCCTCTTCCCCGGATCTCACAGGAGGGTGTCCCCTGCTGTTCTGCTCTCCAACGAGCCGGCAGAATGGCGTCCACCCGAGGGAGGCCATATCTTCATAAGAAGAGACAAGTACTCAGCAGAAAGAAGGGAACAAGACCCATATCTTCGTCTGAGGATCTGACAGGTGAGGAGGAGGAGGGGGAGTTGTTGGACTATCCTCATGGTGTAAGGCGTGACAGCCGTTGAGCTTACCAGCACCCTTGTTTCCAGATCGGCAAACTCGTAATGAAGCCCATGGTTTCTCTCTTCACTATGATACCCCCTACTGCCCAATAATTTACTGTTATTGACCTTGAGAATGTGTTTTTCAGTGTTCCAATGCATGAGGATAGCGAATATGTGTATGATTTAAGCATGGAAGGAAGATCCCATACATTCTGACAAGCCCCACAGTGCTACATGGAAAGCTCAATTATTTATAGCCAGGCTTTCAAAGCACAATTGGATGCTTCTCCCCTTCCCAGTGGTGCAGCTCTTTTACAATACATGGATGATTTATTGATAGATACTGACACCAATGTACAGTGTGCAGATTGTACAGTTCAGTTACTGAACTTTTTATCACCTTTGGGTCATAAGGTATCGCAAAATAAATGACAGTTCTCCCAGCAACATGCCACCTATTTGGGCCATTTCCTATCAAAATGAGAGAAATGTCTGCACCCACAAAGAGTGCAAGCAGTGCTCAGTATATCATCTCCAACTACACAAGCAGAGGTCAGGAGTTACTTAGGAATGACATTGCTTTTCCGGCAATAGATTCAACTTCTAGCTTATAGCAAAACCCTTGCTTGATTTTACCACTAAGGAAATGCCTATGCCCATGCCATGGTTACCAGAACACCAAGACATTTTGATTTACTAAAACAGGCTTTGTGCAATTCCCCTGTGTTGGGTACTTCCGATTATGCTAAACCTTCCTCTTTGTTTGTGCATGCGAAATCGGGCTGTGCGTTGTCTGTACTAGCACAACTGCAAGGCGATAACCATAGGCCTTGTGCCTATTTCTCCTCTGCCTTGGATCCAGTGGCAAAGGGGTTACCCAATTGTCTCTGAGCAGTGGCAGCAGCTGCCATTTCAATTAAACAATCTGAGAGCATAGTTCTGGGGCATCCACTATTTGTTTTTGTTCCTCATTCTGTTGATATCTGTTAAGACGGATTTCTGAACCCTGACCTGGTGGGCAGATGTTCAGAAGGTCAACCTAGTTTCTTGGAACAGGGTAACCTCTGTACAAGCCAGACCAATCAAGGTAGCTTATGGAAGACGGTCAATCCTAAGTCTCAGGAGGGGTGTGGGTGACTGAAGGACCTCAATGAGCACATAGAGCAAGGACAATTACAAATTACCCCCAGACAGGTGTAACACATTTATTACAAGGCCTTTGTAACTCAACACACAGTAAAAGAATCACAACAATCCAACTAAACCAACACAACACAATCAATACAAGATATATACAAGACGATTGGGGTCTAAAGGGTTAAAAGGCACGAAATATGTTCACAATCTAGAGGGGAAGGAAAATAGGTAGTGCAGATAGTCTTTAGTCCCCTTCAACATCAAACACACACCTAACTAAGAGGCAGTCCAAACCCTAAAAAGAGAGGAGCCTTATGTTCAATAGTACATGTAGTGCAGGCGCATGCGGTTGTTCCAATGGGCAAAACAGGGTCTCTTCAGGGGTCTCTAGCAGCTCCGGAAGGTGGGTGAGGCGATAAAGGAGGGCCTCCACTTGAAGGCAGAGGTGATTCCAAGGTTCGGGAATAGGTCGCAAGTTCGCACTAGCAGTGCAAAGGAGAGGGGCCCACAGGGGCCACTTGTGTGTAAAAACAGATGGAGGCACTAGGGGCAACCGGTTGAGGTTCGGGTTACTCACCGGCCCCAGGCACACTCCAGACCAAACTTCGCCAGTTGAGTCCACTGCAGCTGCATGTTCGAATGCAACAGAAAGGATGGCTCTGCGGCTTCCAGTTCCGGCGATACAGTGATGATTCCCAAACGGGACAGTGATCATTTCTCAGCTCCTGGTGGATGGATCAGGCCAGTTTCACTGCAATAGGCTTCAGAGGCAAGAGGGTCACAAAGGCAGTGCACCTGCAGAGCTTGTTACCGCAGCTGGGCAACATGGTAATCGCGTTTACTCAGTTCCTGGCGCACTCGTCTCACTTTAGACGTGGGAACGCCAAGTGTTCGAAATTCATTGTGAGGGTGCCTGGGACATAGAGCTAGCAGTATACCAAGTTTCAAGGGCCTCCTTGAAACGAAGGTGGAGACAGAGCAAAAGTCCTGCATAAACTGGTCAGCCCACTGGTTGGCCCAGGGACACTTCCGAGAAGGCTTACTTACAGGCTTTGTTGAAGGTGCCGAGAATAGATGGTCACACTATTCTAATGGGTCGAATCGTCTTCGCAGACCTTCTAGGGCGACCAGATGCAGAGGGGTCCCACAGGATGACAGCAGGATCAGGGTGCCAAACCTTCCAGCAGTTCACCAGCGGTTCCTCGACTCAGCTTCTTAGTTTCAGGATACTTGGATCCTATCCTTCGTTTAGGGAGAACTCCAGAGATCGACATGGTATGGGTGTTTTCAGCCTCCTCTTTTCCAAAGTTTCCTTTGCGCCAAAACGGAGAGTACCCAATGGGAGATCTGCTCACAAACACACACTCCATACGTGGACCAATCATGGACCACAGTGGTCCCAGACATTCAAAGCACTCCAGACTCTCTGGCACCCAGGATGTGTATTGGGGACAGACACCCCAGCCCACATCCTGGAAGCACACACACAAGGTATGCAGAAGCCTGCGAAAGCTTGGCGTTTCGCAGGAAACTGCATGACCAAATAAGGACTGAGCCGGGTCAGCTTGACCTGGGGAAGACAAAGGGGCAAGATGGCCAAAGGACAGGACAAAAAAACCTTGTGGCATGGCCATTTTGGAGCCAAGCCACCTATTCGTGCCAAACGCGGTTAGCAGGGTTTAAATGGCTGGAAAGGGTTAAAATTATAGGAAAAGATAAGCTGCCACCAGCCCTGTCCATGACACATCTGCACATCTCCCAAAAAGTCCTAAGAGAGTATCTAGTGTCTTTGGAAATGACTATGAGACCCAAGTGCACTGTACTGTAAGGTACTTTGTGCACTTGTTACATGTTGCAGAAAAGTTGCAACATTGGAAAAGGAATAAGGGAAACAAAGGCTCCCAGCACTGACTGTCTTAAGGGCATGTGAGTTTCCCCATAAAAAGTGAGCAAAAGCCCAGAGGAGTGCAGCAGAAGGCTGTGCTACCCTGGAAGAGTCAGACTAAGGTGTTTAAACAGCAGCAACAAGTTTGGGGGTGTACAACTGGAGGGAAAATTACATATAAAATTAAATCTTTCCTAACAATATCTTGATGAACAAAACCCAAACTCAGCATTTAACCAATGCCAGATTGACAAGGTACGAGTTGAGCTTGTCCTCACCACACATAAAGATAAAAAGGTGTAATGCACTAAACCCTATCATGCTGCAACTCCTCCCTTCCAATGATCTCACTGTGGTGCATGATTGTATAATAATAACAGATGAGGAAACAAAGGGACAGGTAAACTTAATTGACATACCCCTAATTGACCCTAATAGAAAATTGTATGTGGATTGGTCATGCTTTACAGAACTCTGCCCAGGGATAATTGCATTAACTCTAGCATGTGAACTGAGTTTAGGATTAAGAATTAACATTTACACCGATAGCAATTATGCTTTCAGAGTAGTGCATAATTTTGGGAAGCTGTGGGCTGAGAGGGTATTCCTTACTTCCCACGGCACAAAAATACAGCATGAGATGTTAATTACTAAGTTAATGAACTTGTTGACAGCACCTGAACGATTGGCCATTATGAAATGCGGTGCCCATAAAAGGGTGACAAATGAAATAGGAAAGGGAAATGCTTTTCCTGATGAAACAGCCAAAATAACAGCCAAGGCACCTGCTACCCTGACTTATGTATCAGTGATGCCTCAAGTATATATTCAATTTGATAATATCCTTGAATGTGTAAGAAACATGTAAGCAGAAGCTACTAAAGGAGAAATAGAACATTGGAAAAGTATGTATAGCTTTAATATTCAAAAGACAGCTATAATTACACTGTTAGAATTGTACTACATGTTCTACACAAAATGTGGTTAAGGGTAGGTCCACCCCTAAACAACACTTTAGGCCCCGAGGTTTGCTTTTCGAATGCCTTCAAATCGACTACATAGAGATATTCAAATAAGAGTTTGGGAGAGCCCAAATAACCACTTTTAACAAAAATGGTAATCTACCCTAATTTCGGGAAGGTGAGGCTAATCAGTAAGAAAAAGGTAGAGAAAGAGTTTCTTCAACTGTCACTTACTCTAGAGCATCACTACAAATCACATTAACCAATCAGTGATAAATAATCAATATAAAATGATTTTATTATAATTCAATACAAGATAAAAAATCTCATGAGGTCGAGAATACAATACAGTAAATTACATAAAACAACCCTAAAACAAGCATATTTTAATCTGCTAATGACCAAACATAAAAAGTAAACACGCATCAATTGTTTATGGCAAAAATCATGTGGGGATAGATCCGTCTCTTAATTTTTATCAATGAAATATACATTTTCAAACTGAAAAGTACACTTAGTTACCACTCCAAGTTACACACTCGACATGTTTCAGTCATCTTGAAAACTCTGGAACTTTCTTCTGGAGTAGTCATCACAAAGGAGTTCTTTAAAAAAACTACAAAAACTTATTTCTATGAAGACACATTCACTTGTCTGGAGACGTGACTGTTGACAGAAACAAGAAAAAAACAAAACATCAATTTTGCTTGTATGTTCGGAAAACTAGCTAGTTGTCCAAGTGGACCCTTGTTTTTGTTTTACCTGGGAACACTAGTACGAACAGACTGCCGTCGGGTTATATGTCCAATTAAGGACTAGATAATGGGAAATCATTTTTTCTTCGCCAAAACCTGTAAGTCAATTACAGACTACTAGTTAAAATTGCCATTTTCCTCATGCCAGAATTATCCTGCTATTTTGATACAATTTAACAAGGTTTAGAGACCACAAAACTACCAGAGACTGGTGATTCCATCTGTTCCAAATTTTATCATTGATTTGTTATCTTATAAGGATGCATCTTTCATTATCATTCTTAGGATTACTATGGATCTTGATCCAACTACATTACACATCTAAAGCTCAAGATCTTACCTATGGGTAAGTGCCCATTTCACTAAAGAAGTGTGTGCCCATGCGGGTCAGTGTCACCAATCTTCTTAAAACCCTTTCTGGGGAGGCTTTTCCAAAGGATTTATGTCACTACAGCGGCCCAGGGACAGCTGTTGTTACATTCAGCTCTGCAAAGTGAGAGACACACAATATGAAAACTAGGTGCTCCTTAAGTGATTACTTCTATAGTTATAGTCCTTCCTTTTGGCGTTAAAACAGGGCTAGTCATAAGCTTTGTAATAAATCAATTTAATCAGTGCACCAATATTCTAAGGTTCTCTTTACTTAAATTAAATATTCCTCATTCAATGTTTGGAAAACCTACCCTATTATTAAAAAGAAAAATGCTATGTTAAGGATGCCCTTCCATTCTTACCTGGCCAATTTTAGGGGTTCAGTCTCTCAGTTATTTCCTCTCGCCATCTACAGCCTCCAGCCGGTCTCGAAAAATGAGTCCTAGAGTGCTTACTACTTTCAGGGTCTTTAAGAAGGCCTCTCTACTGCCTGTAGAGACTCGTTTTGGTGCCAAAACATTTCAGATGACCACCATCTTGGAATGGTACCATAGGATTGGACAAAGGTCAGCCATTCTGAATAACGATTAGTCTGCATCTCTCACATCAATGCCTTCATCTTGGAAACCCTTGGTGCACAGAGTAAAAATGCCTGTGCATGGGAAAACAAACACTGGTTTTCAATCGAGGTCAGCCGGCATATGGCTACCATCCTAACCTCTCTTGTGTCGTTCACCAACTTGCAAATAAAAATTAGCTGTCATTGAAACCCACTAGGGTGCCATACTATGCACATTTAGGGCAGTATCAAATTACGGCAACCAAATGTAAGCGTTAGAATAACAATAGTCGGGCCTAATACTTACATTCTATGTCATTCGATCGCCTCATTGAGGCCCCTGGTGTCACTTTGTGTCAAAAAAATTAGCCTTTGCTCTTTTTCCAACAAAATCCTGCTTTTAATATGTTGATTTGCCCCTTGTACCGTTAGCAGCATTGTCCATCTGTTCTCCTCATGATTATGTTGTTTATCAATAAATTGTTTCACCATCGGTGCTAAAAGGACACAATTCTTCAAGCAGTTTCTATGCTCTATAATATGAGTTTTCACCTTTCTAATCATAGAGATGCCACCATGTCAGAAATGTAGATATGTTTTTGTTACATCATTGGAAGCAATGGAACATGGCCTTTTGTGACAGTAGCGTTATATGTTGGGCATTTATTTGTCACTTTTGACATTGCATGCCATGGCATGGTATGCCTACCGGGTGACATGAAGTTTGGGAGGGTTTAAGGGACATATGAGCATTTAGATGTGTACTTTTGCATGGGGTTAGTGTCATACTGCTTCTTCAATGTGTGCCTTTAGTTCAAACGAGATTGGGTTAGTTTAAGTAGTTAGGGATGTACTCAATGTAGCACTTCCAAGGACACATTCTCAGGGTGGTAAGGTTGGTACAGTTGATTGTCCCTTTGTCATCATCAATTGTCACCTGGAATGTGCCAGGCCTGTGTGCACTCCGCAGGGGTTGGATTTTAGGAGAAAAATTGCGCCACAAGCTGGGTACGGGCTGCCTCACCACGTGCCCTTCCCCTCCCATGCACAGCAGGCGTGCATGTGGTTGGGGATGTGGGGGTACCCCCATGTCCACTGGTACGCCACACTGTGTTGCTGTCAACGATTATACTTTGTTGGACATAAATGAGATTTGCTCCAGGTGAACAGAGAAGGAAAAACAGAAAATCACCTACCTGAACTGAGTTAACGGAGAGAAATGTCCCGTGGACTGGTGATATCCAGTAATGAATCTCTCTGTGACCTTCCCTGCAGTAATTAGGAATTCCCCTGAAAACCTCTCCGGAGTCCGGCACAAAGGCTTGATCCCCGGGAGGTCCCCAGGGAAACCCTCACAGGGAATAAAACCCTGCGGAGAGCTGCTAGAGAGCGTTGTCTCCCCGAGATGTTCCTGTGTGGGATGTGATTCCGCCTTCTGTGGTTGGAGGCTTCTTAGCGAATGTAACTAAGGACTGGATATGAAGGTAAAGGTTAGAGTAGGTTACAGTAGGATAAGATTCCCTTGTCCTTTCAAGCTGTCAGACCCCCTGTAATATTCTATTCTATATCTTACCCCCGGTTTGTGGAAAGAAAGGCGTCTTGGGTAATAGATATGAAGGAAGGGGGATGCCGCCTGGCGTTCCCAAGGATACTGAATAGATGGGCTAAGGAGAATAGTATAAATACAAACAGGGTAGATGAGGAATAGATAAAGATGATAAAACATTAGCAACAATCCAAAGGAGCAACAAAGAACGAAACACAAACGCCTACCGGTTTGTGAACAAGGGAAGACACCCGGAGACTGCTCACGGGGGTGTGGCTGTAAGCCTGGAGTGTCGTGGTAGAAAAACTGCACTTGAAGGAAAACATGAAAAAGGGAACAACAGAGTACCCTAGACTGCAAATGGAAGGAGGATTAAGGTGGGGCGTAACGTAATACCTCGTGAAGAGCGAGGGTCCGAATACCGAACCAAACTGAAACGGGGCTGAAACCGCGCTCCTAAGGGGTGTGGTTTTAATCGTCCGAGATCGGGTAACGATTTCTCTTGAACTGCTGTAGCGGTCTGCAGATCAAGAATAGAAGGAAGGGTCAGCGAAGTTATGAAGAGCGTCAGAAAGGGAGTCAAGAGTAAGGAAGGAAGGATAGGTAAATCACAAACAAGCTAACTCACGTGCGCTTGTATACTCCTATGAGAGTAGCAACGCACTGGACTCTTGGAGGATTCTGTTGATAAGCTGGTTGGGAGGATGTGACATCAGTGAGCTGCAGTGTGTTCTGGGATAGAACATCTAGACTGTTGAGTTTGCAATGATCGCCAGATAGGGCGGCCATGTTGGAATACTTCCTGGAATAAGAATCTGCCATACAGAACATGACAGTATGCCCCCTCTTAGGACCGCTCCCTCCTGGTTTGTCCGGGTGCAATAGATGAAACTTTTTCACTAAACTGGGCACGTGTACAGCAGATTCAGGTTCCCAGCTCCGATCTGCGGGTGTGTAGCCTTTCCAGTCTATGAGATATTTTAGGCGACCCCGGTGATACCGTGAGTCACATATCTCTTTGACCTCGAATTCTGGTCTGGATGCGACCAACAATGGTGGAGGGCGAGTAGAGGTTTTTGGGTGAAAAGAACTCCGATTGTCTGGTTTTAGTTGAGATACATGAAACACCGGATGGATACGAGCCCAGGTGCTCGGTAGACGGAGTCTGAAGGAAACTGATCCTATCGCAGCGATCACCTGGAATGGTCCAAAATACCGGGGGGAAAGCTTGGACGGCACCAGATGCCGGGGGAGAAAGCGTGATGACAGCCAAACCCAATCCACTGGTTTGATTGCCAGAGCTGGAGACCGATGACGGTCTGCAAAATGTTTCATTCTTTCCCTCGACTGCCGAAGCGCCGTGATAGCTGTGTGATGACCTTGCCGGATTTGGTCCATCAAGCAATCTACATCCGAGAATTTGGACTCTGACTTCTTCAATGTGGGAAAGGATGATGGATTGAACCCATAGGTGAATGAAATGGAGATGTACGGATAGCCGGGTGATATGAGTTGTTATAAGCGTATTCGGCTGAAGGTAGTAGATCCTTCCAATCATCCTGTGCCGTGGAGATGTAGCTCGTGAGGTATCCTTCCAATGTTTGGTTGAGTCTTTCTGTCTGGCCGTTAGATTGGGGGTGATAGCCTGAGCTGAGGGCCCGTGAGATTCCAAGATAACGGCAGACAAGTTTCCAATACTGTGGAGTATATTGTGAACCTCTGTCAGAAATGATTGACTCCGGTAGGCCATGTAAAGTGAATATGTGATTGATGAATATGCAGGCCATCAAGGCAGCAGAAGGCACTCCGGCAAGAGGGATGAAATGCGCCATCTTAGTAAAAGTATCTATTGTTACCATTATGGCAGAGCATCCTCTTGATGGTGGTAGGTCCACTATGAAATCTGTGGATATTATTTGCCACGGTCAAGTGGGCAAAGGCATCTTGACTAGAAGTCATAGAGGGAATTGCCAAGATGTTTTAGTTTGGAGACATACGGGACATGATCTAACATATTCTTTTATGTCCTTCCTCAACGAAGGCCACCAAAAGAAACGAGAAACCAATTCTTGGGTGGAGGCAAATCCCCTGTGTCCAGCTGATTTTGATCTGTGGCACATATTGAGGACTTCTTCCTGAAGTGTTTGTGTCAGAATAAACACCCCGTGTCCAAAGAAATAACAACCGTCTTCCAAAGTTAACGCCAGTTGTGTGGACCATAGTAGTTATTTTTTAGCTGCTGGATTGGATTGGGATTTCAGACGTGTGAGAAAATCGGGAACTGTGTGTAGTCCCAGAGCCATTCGAGGAAAGATGGGTTCAGACCTGAAAGGGTTGTTCGGAAGCTGTTCCTTATGGGATAGAGCATCGGCCTTTAAATTTTCCTTTCCTGTGATGAAAGTAAACGTGATTCGGAATAGTGAAAAGAAATTAGCCCATCTAGCTTGACGGCTGTTAAAAGTTTGGGCATATTGCAGGATCTTGAGGTTGTGATGATATGTCCGGCCTTCTACTGGGAATTTGGATCCCAGAAGTAGATGGCGCCATTCTTCGAATGCACGTTTGATTGCGGGTAACTGTTTCTCCAGTACTGTATAGTTTAGCTCTGCCGAAGCAAGGGTTTTGGATAGGTACGCTACTGGGCGTTCATGATCTGAGTTGTCTATTTGGAGCAGGACAGCCCCTAGGGCATACTGTGAGGCGTCGGCTTCCACAATAAACCAACGGTTTTGATCCAGGGTTAACAACACTGGAGCTGAGGTAAAGAGCTCCTTAAACCTTTTAAACGCTTGATCTGTGGTTTCTGTCCAAGAAAAGGGGACTCCTTTCTTAAGGAGATTCGTCAAAGGTTGTGTTAGTCTGGAGAATTTAGGTATAAATCGTCGGTAGAAGTTAGAATACCCCACAAAACGTTGAATGTCTTTGCAAGAGACAGGCGTTGGCCAGTCCTGAACAATGGACACCTTGTCCGGGTCCATAGCTATTCCCTTTGCGGATAGAACGTACCCCAAATAAGTAACCTGGGGTTGATGAAAAGAGCACTTTTCCAGCTTGCAGTATAAATGATTCTGCTGGAGTCGTCGTAGAACCTCTTCCACATGTTTCTCATGTTCCTGGGCCATGTTGGAATAGACTAAAATGTCATCCAAATAGACAATGACGTTATGGAGGAGTAGGTCGACAATTAGGTGATCCATAAATCGTTGGAAGATAGCGGGGGCGTTTGAGAGGCCAAAAGGCATTACCCTATATTGGAAGTGGCCAAAAGGTGTTCGAAATGCCATTTTCTACTCGTCCCCTGATTTTATCCGGATTAGGTGATAAGCTCCTTTCAAGTCCAATTTTGAATAGATGGTGGCCCCTTTGACGGCCTCCAAGATGTCAGGGATTAAGGCCATCGGATACTTGTCAGGACTGTGATCTTATTCAGTCCCCGAAAGTCTATGCAAGGGCGGAGCTCAGCAGTGTTCCTTTTTGATACAAAGAACAGGGAAGCGGCTGCTGGTGAGGTTGACTCAGTGATCAATCCATTCATTAAATTGACTCGAAGGTAGTCTTGTAAAACCTCCTTTTCGTTGTTTGACAGAATGTACATCCGACCAAAAGGTAAAGGTTGATTTTGAATCAGCTCAATTGTACAATCATCTCTTCTGTGAGGAGGTAATTGATTGTATTCAGTGGCGGCAAATACCTCTCTGTATTGTTGGTAGGCTTCTGGGAGACCTGCAATCTGATTTAGGGTTGTAACCCCTGGTGACCCCTGGAGAGTGGACATCGAGTCTACCAATACTTTCTGTTGGTCCCCTATGCAATGTGTCAGATAGTACTCTCACCCTAAGAAAAAAGATCCAGTGGTCCAGTTTATGAATGGATTGTGCTTTTTGAGCCAAGGTAGACCTAGGATGATGGGATGATGAGCTGCTCGCATGATATCCAGGGTGAGACTCTCCCGATGAGATGCAATGGACATCAACAGAGGGCTGGTCTGATCTTTGATGGGTCCTGAAACCAATGGACTCCCATCCACGCTTTCCACTGGTATGGATTCTGCTTTGGAGGAACATGGGATACCATGCGAAGCGGCCCAGTGATCGTCAATGAAGTTCCATGCAGCTCTGCAGTCGATAAGTGCTGGAAGATCCTGTAATAATCTATCTCCAATGGAGAATGAAACCCTCAACACTACCATGTTGGTATCAGTATGACTGGTACACATTGAAGAATGAACGGACTGTGAGGAACCCGGTTGAAGAGTGGGACCCCGGACCGTGGTTCCACTTACGACCGGGCGCTGGCGTTTCCTGAGCACCTAGGCGGCGTGATCGGGCACTCTTGTACGGTATGTGTATTGGTGCCACAGTACATACACAAGCCTAAGGTCTTTCTGCGTTTCCGTTCTTCTGGCGTTAAAGGGCCTCTTGAAGTTGACCCCAACTGCATAGGTTCGTCTGTAGCCTGAATCCTGGGCGAGGGAGGAAAGGTGGAGGAGAATCAAGGAGCCCAGCCTCTTCTCCTTTCAGACAGTCTCTCCTTCATACGGTAATCTAACTGCAGAACTAGAGCAATGAATTCTGTTAGGTTGGTGGGTCGTGGTACTCATGATACTTCGTCCTTAAGTTCTTCTGAAAGCCCTCTCCTAAAGATCGTAACCTGTGCATCAGCGGACCAGGTGGTCTCACTCGCCACCTGCTTAAATTTGGTAATATAGGTCAGTATATCTAGATTTCCTTGTTTGAAATCAAGGGGATGTTCGTGGAAATCTACCCGGATCTCTTGTCGGTCGGACATGGTGTGAATGCTGTTACAAAAGACCGTTTGCGAGTCTAGAATGGGATTATTGCAAGTAATCAAAGGAGTTGCCCAGGCTAAGGCTGGCCCTGTCATTTGTGAAACCATATAACCCACGCGGTCTCGATCGGTATGGAAAAATGACCCCTTGAACGTGAACTACACGGCACAAGAATCAAGGAATTCTTTGACCTTATGTGGGTTACCATCAAACTGACCACCTGGTAAAGTACCAGGAGGGACCTCTGAACAATGGGGTATGCGAGAGGCTGCAGCCTGCTGGGCTGCCTGCTGGGCTATCTGCTGGGCTGCCTGTTGTTGGTGCTGTCACAGGGTGTTATTCTCCTGCTTAAGTTGTTGAACCTCAGTTGTTAATGAGTGTACCACAGCTATTAGCTGCTGGATCTGCTGTTGCTGTGGATCCATCTTCGGGGGTTCTCTGGAACTGACTCTAATCACCTGGAGCTAGTCAGCGACTGCTGACTACTTTTTTGGGCATTGCTAACTGTCAAAGATTATACTTTGTTGGACATAAATGAGATTTGCTCCAGGTGAACAGAGAAGGAAAAACAGAAAATCACCTACCTGAACTGAGTTAACAGAGAGAAATGTCCCGTGGACTGGTGATATCCAGTAATGTATCTCTCTGTGACCTTGCCTGCAGTAATTAGGAATTCCTCTGAAAACCTCTCCGGAGTCCGGCACAAAGGCTTGATCCCCGGGAGGTCCCCAGGGAAACCCTCACGGGGAATAAAACCCTGCGGAGAGCTGCTAGAGAGCGCTGTCTCCCCAAGATGTTCCTGAGCGGGATGTGATTCCGCCTTCTGTGTTTGGAGGCTTCTTAGCGAACGTAACTAAGGACGGGATATGAAGGTAAAGGTTAGAGTAGGTTAGAGTAGGATAAGATTCCCTTGTCCTTTCAAGCTGTCAGACCCCCTGTAATATTCTATTCTATATCTTACCCCCGGTTTGTGGAAAGAAAGGCGTCTTGGGTAATAGATATGAAGGAAGGGGGAGGCCAGCTGGCGTTCCCAAGGATACTGAATAGATGGGCTAAGGAGAACAGTATAAATACAAACAGGGTAGATGAGGAATAGATACAGATGATAAAACAATAGCAACAATCCAAAGGAGCAACAAAGAACGAAACACAAACGCCTACCGGTTTGTGAAGAAGGGAAGCCACCCGGAGACTGCTCACGGGGGTGTGGCTGTAAGCCTGGAGTGTCGTGGTAGAAAAACTGCGCTAGAAGGAAAACATGAAAAAGGGAACAACAGATTACGGAGTACCCTAGACTGCAAATGGAAGGAGGATTAAGGTGGGGCGTGACGTAATACCTCGTGAAGAGCGATGGTCCGAATACCGAACCAAAGTGAAACTGGGCTGAAACCGCGCTCCTAAGCGGCGTGGTTTTAATTGTTCGATATCGGGTAACGATTTCTCTAAAACTACCATAGCGGTTTGCGGATCAAGAATAGAAGGAAGGGTTAGCAAGTTATGAAGAGCGTCCGAAAGGGAGTCAAGAGTAAGGAAGTAAGGATAGGTAAATCACAAACAAACTAACTCACGTAGTGCTTGTATACTCCCATGAGAGTAGCAACGCACTGGACTCTTGGTGGATTCTGTTGATAAGCTGTTTGGGAGGATGTGACATCAGTGAGCTGCAGTGTGTTCTGGGATAGAACATCTAGACTGCTGCGTTTGCAATGATCGCCAGATAGGGCGGCCATGTAGGAATACTTCCCGGAATAAGAATCTGCCATGCAGAACATGTAAGTTGCAACATTATGCAGGACACATGCTGCCACAATGATCCTGCACACTACATGTGGTGCATATAGTAGCTGTCCACCAGAGTGGTCAAGGGAGCGGAAGTGTGACTTTAGCGCGCCGAATGTACTCTCCACTATGGCCCTACTTGCAATATGGGCTGCGTTGTATCTTACCTGGGGTGGTGTGGTGGGGTTCCGTATTGGCGTCATCATGTAGATGCTCAGAGGGTAGGCGCTGTCCCCTGGGGAGGTGAGAAATGTTGTCATTAGTTGGCTTTGTCTATTTGTCTGTGCCTAACATGCATGCATGTGCATGGCCATTTGTACTCACCAATGAGCCACGTGTTGCCATGCCTCCCAGCTTCCAGGTCTGGGTGTAGGGGTGACATTCTTAATATGAAACTATCATGGGTGGACCCTGGATAGTTGGCATATACAGAGGTAATGATTCCCTTGGCATCACATACAACCTGCACGTTGATGGAATGCCACTGCTTGCGATTGTGATACATGTGCTCTGTGGCCCTAGGTGGACGTAGGGCCACCTGGGTGCAAACGTTGGCACCAAGCACTTTGGGGAAGTGCGCCACCTCATAAAAGTTCTGGACTATGGCCTGCCTTTCTGCGGGTGTTCTGTGCATGTATATGTGCCTGCGGATAGAGGGGCGTGCAGTTATGATTGCCAACACCTGGTGTAGGCAGCGTGACTGCGTGGCCTGTGAAACACCCCCAACTATGGCAGTTGTCTGCTGAAATGACCCAGTTGACAAAAAATGCAGTACATTGAGGTCCTTTTCCAAGGGGCTCAGTGCTTAGGAGCACAGGGTGGGTGATGTAAGGTCATCCTCCCATTCAGTGACCAGGTCTAAGATGTTAAGAGGTGGAAACCTATACCTGCCATAGACCTGGTCAGCAGGCATCCCAAAAAGGCTGGGTAAATAAATGCAGGCCCTGGGTATCCTCCTCCACCTCCTGTGGTGTCCCACGATCACTGCTGTGAGAAATGGTACATTCATCGTAGCTTTATACGCTCGCACTTTTATGCATTGTTTTTGGTGCGGAGTGATGCTTACATCAGCTTTCGTGTGGCAGATGTGTTTTCAGGTTTGTGCGTCTTTCGCTGCATGCCAGTGAGCCCTGTTCGATTCCATGAATATGTGTTGTTAGCGCACGTGTGGGCGGTGCAAGTATTTTACTGCGGTACTTCCCACATAACTCCAACATTTAGCTTGTTGTCCCCCATTCTACGTTTGGCGCCCCCTTTTTAGGTGACTGAGCTGGGCAGTATGTACCTTCACTAGGCATTGCGCGCAAGGCGTTCGCAGTGTCGCTGTGACATGTTGAGCCCGTACCGATTCCACGCATGTCTCAGGTAAGCCACATGCAATGTGTTCCGAGAATCGGTAAACGTGCGCTTGCGCCCGTTTTCGCGCGCAAGTTCCCCTTTTTACACGCAGATTATTCCATGAATCGGTCCTATAATTGGAAGTTTCCTTTCTCATGACCATCAAAATACCACCTCCCGAATATGACATCATTTCATAGTCAGCACAAAATGCATCATTTTTATTGGTTGACACTCTTCATGGTGTAATTGATAAAACATGAGTTTCACCCTAATGGACAGCGCCACCAGAGACAGCTGGATTGTACAATTCCACCAAAGCGAACCAATCATGTAGTGAGGGAAAATCCCCAAAATCCAAACTTTGTTGCAACCCATGGAACAAAATAATCCCTATTTACTCTGTAACTCCCATCCTGATGCATGTTGCCAACCCTAGAAGAAACCTCTTAGTTATCTTCTCACAATGAATAGCTGCATGAAAAAACATGACTGATGCCCTGATCCTGTAAATTATTTTCTAGTTACTAGTTTTACCAAGCCACTTCACCACTAGACCGAGTGCCTTAACTTTCAGTGGGGGCGCTGTGCTCACATCCTAGTTCTTTATTTTAGCAATGCTGCTCTCTGGGCCTTCTTGCATATCCCACAGTGTACTTCACAACCATTATGAATTCATTTGTCTATCGTCTGGTCATGAACACATTCATATTCTTTGATACACCCATATCATCTGTGCTATGCCTAGCCAAAACCCATTCGTGTATAATCTAAAGGAAAGGAAGAGAGAAAAGAAAGAAAACAACAATCAATCATCACATATATTTCATTACTCCTCTGGTTCTCATCTGCTTTGGAACTAATAAAAGCGAGTCTGAGTGCTCAAAAAGACAAACTGAGGTTAAAAAGTAAAAGTTAGCTGGAAGACACTTCCTGTGTTTCTCCGCACTTATCTTCTCCTGGAAGGGTGGTGGTGCTTTTGTCCTTACGGACGTTTAACAAATTGAGCCATGCCTTCTGACCAGAAACCTTCACGGCAGTCGATGTTGCGTAAGTCACCCCAAAGGGGCCCAGTAACCCATGTTGGTTCCACTTTCGTGTAAAGTTCTTTACTAAAACTGTGTCACCTGGATACAATTGTGGTTGCTGTACCAGTGATGCTTCTTCTTGTGGCATTGGTGCATCTGTTGTTGACGTGGCTGGCAGGGCCCAACCAGTTTGGATTTGAACTTAAAAGAATTGGTAAGCTCCCTAAGATAGCCCTGAGCATCAGAAGTTGTGCAGACACGAGTAAGCGGTGCATTCAGCCTCCTGGATGTAACAATCTTGTGCCGGGTTGCATGATGACCGAGCTGGTTCCTCAAAGTAAATAAAGCTAAAGGTAAGCAATGCAGCCATCTCTTGTGAAGTGTTTCTCACATTCGCACATCATTGTAAGGCGTTCTTTTAATAAGCTTTTGAGGAGTTCTACAATGCTATTGGCTTGGAGGTGGTAAGTGGAACATAATTCATGTTTTATGCCCAATAACGAGGTAATTTCTTTGAAGAGGTCATTGAAAAAATGTGGTCCATTATCAGACCTCGACACCTCATGAATACCCCATTGTGGGAACACCTCACGTATGAAGAATTTAGCTTAAGATTTGGCATTGGGGTGGGCACAGGGCCCTACTTCAAGTCATTGGAAGAATGGGCACACAACAACAATCTAATAGCAGAAATTATTCTATCTATTAAGCATATCTACAAAATCGATGTGGAGGTGTTGAAAAAGGCCCTGAAGGGTGGGACGATGTTGCCTTAATAGTTTTCAACATGTGACGTGCAGTATAACGTTGGCATGGCACACAATCAGTACTAAACTCTGCCACGTGTTCCTGCAAATTTGGAACAAACCACTCTTCTTGTAGGTATGCTGCAATGCACACTTTGGTTGTGTGTGATGGGTAATGCAATTGCTCAAGGGCAATCTTAAGTAACTCCTGAGGCATAACAGGTTTCACTGTGATAAAGGACACCCTCTCTTTGTCCATAGTGCTTGCTCCTCCTGAGGAGCACGTCCCTATAACTCTATTATTTGCAACATGGGTATGGCACTGTAGGGTTCAGTAATTTGTATTTGCTGTTGTGGAATGTTTGTGAAAGTGGGAACTTTGTCTGTAATGTGTGGTAAATATGATGCCTCAATTGCTGCTGTGCACTTGATTACTGCTAATACGGACGGAAGGGGCAGTGTTTCTATTATTCTGGAAAGTAAATCTGCATGTTGCATGGGTGTGCCATTTGATTTTTCAAACCCTCTCCTCTTCCATCTGGACAACCCTTAGCAAACGTGTGATTTGATATATGCTGAATCTGAATAAATGGTGGCACAACATCCTTTTGACATTTCTGCTGCTGTTATTAATACCACTTGTGCCGAATAGTGTAGTGGAAGTCTAATTTTTTATATTACCTCAAACTCCCCCTCCTCATATTGTATCTCTGGCACCACATGTGTCTGTAGCCCATGTTCTGATCGATCATCGATGACTCATCAACAAAAAGTATCTCTCCTTCCTTTAAGGGGTCTTCCTTAACATGGGTTAGGTCATCTAACATCACCTGATATATACTACAATTGTGTATATTATCACCTGGCTGCACTGGGTCTCTAAGAAATGTTGCTGGATTAACAATGTGATAGAATTACTTCATACTCTGAAACTCAATGGGTATTAAGGGTAGATTTATATTTTTTTAGGATAGCAAACATGCATGCTCCACATAGAGTGTCACTGGGAAGCCCATAGTAATGGCGGATGATTTTTGTATGAAAATTATGCTGCTGCAAGTGCTTGCTCACATGGAAAATGTCCCTGCATGACTCACTTTAATAAGTTAAAATTGTGCGTCCTTGTGAAGATTTCTGGGTGAGGACAGCTGTGATCATCTGGCCATTAGAATGTGAACAAAGTAACAACTGCTTATTAAAATTGGGATTTGCGGCATTAATGAAATTGTTTTTTTAATTCTTTGAATGATTTAATAATTTCAGGTGTCCAAATTAAGGGGCCCTTCATCTTCTGTGCTTCAATCAACCCCTGTAGGAGGGTGTTAGACATGGTTGATTTCCCTTACCTACTGAGTCCCACAGCAGCTGTGCTGGATTTCTAGGATTTTTTTTTTCACCTGGTAAGAGTGTGAGCCTTTTTTCCCACTCTCACATGTGTTTTTCTACTTTTTCTGTGATCTTATACACTGGAGCCTCACCTACTCCATGGCACCATATTCTTCCATGTGTGTTACACTGCACCTTCAGTGGAGTGACACAGGGTTGTCTTTTAGACTTCCCACTGACATTTTCCTGGGCTGACTACTGTCCCGCAGCAAAGATAAAGTGGCCATTAACTTTATTTAGTCACTTTTACCAGATTCCCAGTACAGGGTTAATTCATATCCCTTTTTGTCTGTGCCTCTTGGAGCACTGTTTCGCTCCCTTTACATTGAGACGTGGCAGTGGTATCTACTTTAACTTTTCTACCGCGATTATCTTATATAAACGTGGTCATGTTTTAGGCTATTATATTAGCCTCAAACATAAACCTGCTTGACCAAATACATTTTATTTTGGCTCTGGCCGGGTTTAGTCACCATTTCTTTTTGTTAAAGTCTTTCTCGTGTTCGCCAAACGAGGTTTGGTCCCTTTGTTCATCACTTTTTTGTGGGCTTCTGCACAGAAGCCCTCCTTTAGGCGCCTGAGAGTCTGGGTAGGCAGGATGTGAGGAAGGGGTTTTAGGACCCCTGCCATTGCTTCCCTTGGTAACCCAAGTCACACGCTTGTCTGATTGGCTAAGGGGACTGGCCTTGCCAGGCCAGCCACCCTGCTGTGTGATTGACAGCCAGGCTGTATGAATGGGGGAAAACTGCATAAAAAGCAGGTCCGTGGACTGGAAGAGCAAAGTCGCCACTAGAACGAAAGAACCAATGATGAACTGGAAGAAGAGGACTCCTACAACGACTGAACCACCCTGGTGAAGCCCTGCTGCAGGTCCGAATGTCCAGAATCGACGATACAGAAGATCCTCCAGGAAAACTTCTTCCCTTGAGCTGGTGGGACCAACCAGTTCACCCAAACTGCAAGCCAGGACCCCTCCTCTGGTCGAATTCACTGTAGAGAGCTACAGTGGGCCGGATAGCCAGGAAGGTCGGACTCTGCTTGGGTTTTAAGAAGCGCACCTTTTATTTGTTGTTTGGCGCTGCTGCTGGTTTCTTGCCTGGGTAGTGCAGGACCCTTCAGTCTTCCTACTTCTGATCAGTCCAACAGTCACTTCAGGAACTGTGATCCTGCAGGAACTGCCAGGAACATCTGCCTCAGCTACAGCCCCCTCTCAGTTTTAAGGTACCTTGCAAATCTGGTTGTGTGTTTCGTTCAACCACGGTGAAAGTGTTTGAAATCTTCCTCCAATCTGGGGGCTTGTCCTTCTCTTCTCTTTGAACTAACTTTTCTACCAACCAACCTCGTCCGGAAAATGTGCCACAAACTTTACCGCAAACTACCCTGAACTGTATTATCTTGAGCAAAAGACTTTGAACCATTGACTTTGGCCCTAAGCCTCTTCTATCTTATTTTATCATTGTAGTCTCTCTTGTTCGCTTGCCCGGAGTACTTACCTGTTGGTGTGGATTCATTTCTGTTAACTTTTTGTGTTTCCCTCCCTTTTAAATTTATGGAGTGCCATTTTGCTCCCACTTCATTTTGTGAGCTGAACTTGTCTGGAATTTAAGGGAAGTGGTGTGGTGTATTAAGAGTGTGATTTTTAGACTGCTTATAATAGTGTAATGTTTGACAACTGAAGAGTGAAGTAAATGTATATTCTTTTACTTGAAAACCTGGAGTCAGTGTTTGCCTGAATCATAGTAATTGCTGTCCTTTGTCTAACTATTTGATACTGCTCACTTACTCTTGAGATAAGTCTGGCTGCTCTGCTACTGCTACCACTTTAACTTTGTATTACAGGCTTGTACCAAATGTGAAATTGTACTGTCACTTGTAGTCTTAATTGTGTGTGGTGTTCCCAAAGGGTACTGCATATAATTCTGCCTAACAGAGGGGCTTGGTGTAAGTAGACTAATCAAAATTTGAGGACCAGCAGTAATTGCACATGCCCAAGAACTGTTGCATCTGCTTGACTGTGATTGGCTGCGGTGTGCCTTGCATCACTGCTGCTCTTTCTGGGGTAACCCTTCACCCTGCTATTATTTGCCCTAAATACACTACTTCTTTCTGGCGGTATTGCAGCTTCTCTTTGTGAACCTTGTACCCCTTTTCTGCAAAAATGCTTGGGGTTTCACAATACACTTGTGGTAAGTGAGTGTGTTGGAAAATGCCCAAGTTAAGTAAATGCTGTGAGGTGCTGTGATGCTGTGTGTAATGGGATGAAAAATAATGTTTTCATTAGGTCAACTACTTTAAAGTGAGTTGCTCCTGGAGGTCTATTATGACATGCAGTCTCAGGGGGGATTGAGGTAAAGTGAGATTTACTGCTGTCTGGCAGTATTCAGAAAATTGAATGTGTGGCCACAATTGTATTTACAGTTTCCTACAGTTTCTCCCGTGAGCCAAGAGACAGCAAAGTGAAGCTGACATTATAATCATCAGTATCAGCGGAGGTTGCCGCGTGGACCCCGTTGATAACTTAGTCCATTGTTCTGTTTTGGATTGCTGGCAGCTGCCGGATTGGCTTGCAGCTACATCGCCTGCCTGTCAGCTGAAAACTTGTTATATTGGGAAGGCAGAGTGCATACCGCTCGCATCTGGTCTCGAGTTGGAGTGAGGCAGAGTCAAATTTACTGCCGCCTGGCAGTCCGGTAGATGGCAGCTTAAGCTCTAGCGAGTGGGTCCAAAGTTATCTTGTGGGAGTGCATTTGGAGCGCTGATCAAGGTTCAGGAGAGACTATCCATAAAATCCCAAAGGTTTAGGGTGCAGTGCCTCAAACTGCTCACAAACTATCTTGGCTTGCACTTATTGTCATCAATCAATGTATCAACGTCACGCAGTTCTTTTTCAGCATAAGTACACTTGCCAATAAAAATGCTAAAGGAAATTAGCAAATTGCCAAATTGTTAATTGAAAAGCAACGTATGCCACTGTGTCAACAAATCACCTGTGCTACTCTAGTAGAAGGTCATAGTTAATAGTTTGTTCTGTTGTGTCACAGGGGGGCAGACTAAGCCTGCCCCCTGAGCCAGTCAGACGTTCCCTCTGAGCACACACTAAAATTACCAAATGTATCTAATAAGTTGAGCCTTAATGGTTTAGGACCTAAGGAGTGGCAAGCAAAAAATGTATCCCAAAATGTCTTCTTTGAATGGTGGTGTCTTGTTTGTCTGTTTGTTTGTTTATTCATTTGTTATGCGCACCAAACCCGTAGGTAAAAGGGTGCAGCAGTATGAAGATGCAAAGCTTACATAGTTACAAATATGCAGTGAATATACACAAATATACACAGAAATTACAAACGTACAGAATATACAAAATGTGCAAATATATACAGGGGTAGGAAGCCTTTGTAGTTACAAGAATAAACATGAGCAGCGTGCAACAATAAGCAGCACTTAGTCACATCCTCTGTGTATCACTTAGGCACACAGGTGAGCTAGCGCAACAGGCATAATCTAAGAAGGATAAAGTACAGTCTAAATTAACTGCTTGTTTAACTACAAGTTCTGTGGCAAGTGGGTCTTCGGACAATACTTGTTTGCAATAGGATGGCTGTGTAGAGCAGGCCATGGCCTAGGTGGTGGCATGATCATCTCTTTCTGTTCCTCTATCTGTGGGGTACCCATTTGGGTCAGCTTTAGACACCCCCAACCATCTTGACATTAGAGCCACTCCTATGTGAGGAGAACCAAAATGATTTTGTAAATTCAGGGGGTTTATTGCATGCACTCCAGGCATCTGTTTGTTAGTCCATATTGATCGGGAGGACTTGATTGATTGGCCCAAAGTTTCTGATATCTCCATTTTGGCCCCCATCATTTCCCAAGATTTGTCCAAAAAAGTATGTCTGTCCTTGGCGCCCGTCCAACTGCCTATCCTTTTTTGGGATGGGAAAGTTGACGTACAATTGCACAGAATTCAACCACGCAATTCATTAGAATCTTCACCACTGTTATTTAACAAATCTTTTCAGATGGTCCAAGGGGAGGGGGAGGATGGACAGGTAATATATTGGTTAATTCACTGCAGGTTACTGGTGGGGACTAAACAGTGTTAAATGAAATCCAACCAGATCCTGTCGATTGACAAAGAGAGATGCTTTCTCATTTCCATTGGTATCCAGAATGTAATCTCAATGGACAGCGGTAACAATAAACTGCAATATGAAATGCATGAGGTGTTCAATGCACTTAAGTAATTATCCACTTAAATGAGCTTTCTGGAGGGGTTCATAACTGCAGTTGGTTCCAAGCTACAGAAGCTAGATGATCCCAAAAATAGGGACTCTGAAATACTGCTAGTAGTGGCAGTAAATAGATTGAATGTCTTTAACCATGATATGTTTAGTCACCAGGGGGCGGCTTTCGGACAGGGGGACCTAGATAATAAGGTGGAAATAATGGTGTAGCGTTATTACAGGACACTCTGAGTCAAGGGTTCTAGTGTAAAAGACTATCTTGTTAACCCAACAGCGAAGCACAAATCTGATAAAGAAACACCAGGGGGTTAGGAGCAGGATTTTAATTACATGAGATTAAATTCTGCTTACTATGGAGAAAAACAAAATCTATAAATCATATGAATATCTCAAAACATTCTATAGGAAATGTATGCGTGGTTTGAATATTGAGTACATCTTAACAACAAAACCTATAAAGGTATTTACACCAAAGCAAGATGCGTGCACTCTTAATATAAAGTCCATTATAAGTGCAGAAAACCAACGTTGTAATTGCCAAAGTAAAGTACCAAAGCAATCTAAACTAAAAAGCAAACAGAAACATTTAACACCCACTTATGGCAATGGTGCTGAGACAGCTGCCCTGAAACCATCACTGCAATCCAATAACTCTTTGGACGTTATCTTGCTTTCTACACATTCAGATGGGCTAGATGAGACTCACGACACTCATGAGAATAGCGGGACATTTATTAAGGCTTGTCCAGAGAAAATAACTCAGTAAATATGGTCATAGCTGTGAGAGAGTCAAAGCTGGACGGGGCTGTAGAGTCTTGTTTGGTACCTATGGCACCTATTTTTATTCCATAAGCTAATGTGGTTCCTCATATGTATAATCTTTATTCAATGCTTCTTACATTAGATGAAAAAAGAGTTCAAATGACTAAACAGTAGGGCTCCTGTGTTAATGGGATCCCAGTAAGTTCTCAGTGTCCCCGACCGCACTTAAAAGTAACTTTTGTTTTGTCCAGGTTCTCGGGGGCACCGAGAGGTCCGAGTTTTAACAAAAATGCTTCAGATTACGTGCAGGATTTATACCATATTGTTTTGGAGCAGAGGTTTAAGCTAAATGGACCCCATCCGCTCAATAGAGAACATGTTCTACCTTTGTTGGGTGAAGTGCCTAAATAAGCAACAATTCGGTCTTCAGAAATAGCTTGTATTTAATTTTTTGATGACTCAAGAGTAGATAGGGTGAAGGTGGGCTTTTTCGACTATGATGATTAGAGACACTGGCCCTCATTATGAGTTTGCCGGTAATACTGACAGCCTACTGGCAACCTCAGTTTACTGTTTCCCCCACCTGATATCCTGGTACTACCGGGATATCATGGGCAGTGGCGGAACGGTAAGTTTCCATTCCCATGGAGTTCCATAGGACTCCATGGGAATGAGAACACTGAAGCACCGACACCGTTAGTTTGTCTGCCAGTGGGTACCTGAACTACCGGCAGGTCAGACCTGCTGGTAGTTTACAGCCATACCGGCAGATGAGGAGTGAGCCGGTCCGGAAAAGGAGCCAGTTATCAACATCCTATGTCTGGACCGTAATCTAATGAAAAAGTTAGCCTTGATACAACAAGAAATGGCGAACACTCTTTTGTCTGTTGTGGTGTTGTTATTATTCCGATATTTTTGTTGCATAAGATTTTTTTTAAAAACCTTTTGTAACTTGCTGCTGCACTGGGTTCTTTTCTGAGGCTGATCAGAAGAGGATTGAAGTTAGTAAAGAAGATGAGTGAACCTTTGTTAGTGCGCGCTATATTTGATAGTCAATTTCTGCCTTTGATGTAAGTATCCTCATAGGTTAGTAGTCTACAAATTCAAGACTCCTTTCTTGTGTTTTTGAAAAAACGTGTGTTTTATTTGTCAGTCCAAATTATAGAGTAGCAAACCCTCTACACATGTTTCACTGCCTTTCAGATGCAAGACAGATCATCAGGAGGGATAAAACCCACGTTGGCTTTCTTATTTGACTGGAAATTAAAGTAAAAGAAAATTACAGCTATTTCTGGACCGGCTCACTCATAATGAGGGCCATTGTCCTGTGGGTTAATTACGATCTGATTTGTCTACATGAGACGTGGATTCTCCATGATCCTGCCGTAGATGGATTCACCATATGTTCTACCCCCGGCTCGAGGAGCTCTCAAGGGCTGCTCCTTTGGAGGTCTTCTTTGTGCCCTGAATCTACAAACTGGTATAATTATGGAAAAACTCTGCACAAAGGGGGTAGATATCGTAGCTGTAAAATTAAGATGGTGGGACGCACAGTGCCTACTTTATAGATGGTGTGTGGTCCTGAATGTTTATTCGTGAATGTTTATTTTAACCCTGCAACTAATAGTCTAGCCTCTTTTCTGTATGATTTATCGGAAATATTAATAATTGCAATTCTTGAGGTAGGAGCCTCTTTGATTGTGTTGGGGGATTTCAACAGTGAATGCTTGGATATTTAATTTTATAATCATGTTGACAGACACAACTGTTCCAAACTCTTGAAGGAAAGGGGCATTTACATCAGAGAGGATGTGGATAGGTGGAATTTGGCCGCTACCAACAGTAATGTCCAAGGCGATATTCCGCCTTGGTGCATGTGGTGAAATCATCAGTTATGTCATTATGTTCGACCGTAAACTATATTTTTGTCTCTTAATATTTATTTCCACTATGTGAGGGACTGCAAGTTCAACATAATTTTGTGGGGAGTGATCATAGCCCCCTAGTTTAGCAATTAGCTCTTGATGTTCGTGGGTTGCGAATAAATTCAGTGCCGCACATGGTGGAAATTAGAGAATGTGATCATGCAATGTTGTGGAGGCCGGCCCTTTCAAAACAGTTGAATTGCTCTGTGGACGCATTCCACCTTGGGGGACTATTTTCTTATATGCCCCCAGCTGAAAATGCCCCATTATTTAATAAATCTACTACAGAGTCTCTCATCTTTTAACATTTTTAGATGGGAGTCTCTAAAAAAAACAAACCTGCACAAATTTGACAAAATGACACAATAAAAAAGAAAGGAGCTATGAAAGTTGATTAGGTTCCTTCATAAATATGGTTAAGCAAGCGTTTTAATGATTAGACAAGCCAAACAGTAATATAAAAATTGGCCAAAGGCACATTTTATGTCAAAAACACCAAAAGGATGTGGAAGTTTTGTCAGACATTATGCAGTGAGAAAATGGTGCTAGGTTCTGGTCATTGCTTAAAACACCTCACTCTCAAGTGTCTTTACAACTGCAGCCAATTTCTCAGGTAATGTGGGAAAATCATTTTATTAATTTATGTTCAGCATCTAGTGGACCGAAAGAGGTGATTTTGTTTGGCTATCGATGCACAACTGATTCAGTGTGCAATCATAAAATGTAAGCGTGTGAACGCTCCTGACCCAGATGGCTTATCGCATGCCACTCTAAAATACTCACCAGAACTGTGGGTTAAAGATTTATTCCAATTGTTCACAAGCGTGATGCACTTAAACTTTATACCTTTATCTTGCAAGGAGTCCACAGTGATATTAATTCACACGAAAGGGAATAAAACAGATCCAAACAATTATAGGCCTATATCACTGTTGGACTCCTCCTACAAAATATTTGCGACATTTATTTCAGAGAAATTGCAATGGTGGGCCAAGTCGGCTAATGTTATGGATCTTTTTCAATCAGATTTTAAAACGGGGGTTAACATCTCACTAAATTGTTTAATAATTAATCTTTTGGCTGAACAAGCAAGGTTGGTGGGTGTGATGTCCTCATTCGTTTCTCCTGAGGACAGAAGTCCTCTGTTTGTGCTCATGGTTATTTCGCGGGCTGCGACCCGCGCATGTTAAGGGGCGGGGTTACCGCCCGAAAGGCAGTTCGAGCCTGGCTGTGAAAGAATAAAGATGTGTTGCACCCCAGCTCTGTGTCGGTCCTCTTTCAGAGTGTAGAGAGTTGAATCTGACAGCAGAACGTGAGGAGGTCCACGTTCGGGCACATTACACTGGCGACGAGGCGGACGCGAAGTCCCGCCGTGCCTACGCTCTCCGATCTTGCCGCTCGTGGTGTGCCACCTGACACCACTGGGAGCCTTGGAATTTCGGTGCCTGGAGGCCTGCCAAGGTGGGTGGAGCACAAAGACTCCCCATCATCCGCCCTCCGGCGCGAGCGCCGCAACAAACCAGCGGGGAGCAGCTGTGACAGCTCCCCGCAAGAGCGTGTCATCCGGCGACAGAAATCGCCGACGGCAACGTCTGGGAGGCCCAGTCGACACACGCTCCAGACACCAGCGGGTGGAGCGGAGACTCCCCGTTTTGCATTTCCCGGGCGGGAGAGGAGCACTGGCCTCCCGCCAACGGCAACACGTGCAGTCGAGCACGCGCAGACGAGCGGTGGAGGCGCGAACCTCCCGCTCCAACAAGACATGTCAAAGGGGTAAAAACATAGCCCCTCTCCTCTCCACCACAAGTTTGAACAAGCACGCCAGAGACTTGCAACCCATTTGCAGCGCCCCCTGCTGGAACCAAGGCCCCACCGCGCTAGGCAAAGGGAACCACCGTTCAGGTCAGCTAAAATAACACGTGTGAACTGTTTCTCATGAGCAATTCAGAAGAAGACTCACTTACCATTCCAGTGACACCAGTCAGCACCGGCCACAGGAAAATGACGGACAGCCTTTTAACCCAGCTGCCAGCCAATTTCGACCTCACTGACACAGGCACCCTTGGCTCAAGGTGGAAGAGGTGGCTGAGGGACTTCGAAGTGTGTCTCAAAGCGGCAGGTACTTTAGAAGACGAACAAAAGCTCAACCTTCTAAATCACACCTTAGGGTCAAATGTGCAAGACATTCTTGAAGAAATACCTGAGAGAAACATAGACACGTACGTCAAGTTAAAAACAACGCTCACCGAATATTTCACACCGCACACAAATGTAGACTATGAACGGCACATGTTCCACACCACCAAACAGCACAAAGGTGAAACCCTAGACGCATTCGTCATGAGACTAAGAGCGAAGATGAAACACTGTGATTTCAACAATTACTCCAATGAGGAGGCCCTCAGGTCGCAAATCATAGTGGGGTGTGAAAGTGCCGACTTCCGCAAACAACTGCTGCAGCAGCCGCGCAACCTAGACGGAATCCTACGACTGGCGCGATCTGACGCGGCCCTCGCCGCACAAGTTGAAGGCCTGGATGATATAAAGATCACCCATGGAAAACACGAGAGCCTCAACAAACTGGAGGGGACCACAAGAAACAGTGATCCTTTCTGCTACTGATGCGGACACGAGTACCCCCACGAAGGAACATGCCCTGCAATGGGCCAGAACTGCTCCGCGTGTGGTGGAGAAAACCATTACAAAGCCGTGTGCCTGATCTTCCGCAGCAAAATGAGAGGAGCAGGAAGGAACTACAAGTCCATGCCGGAACCGGAACAAAGTCAAGCTACCCCCTACCATCATCGAGGAACATGCCAGCCCCATGAACCAGGGCGCCACAAACCCCACGATGAACCAACAGAAAGAAGGCACGACAGAAGAGAATGGAGGGAGAACATGACCCCACTTCCCAAGGCAAGGAGAAGACCACAAAGGTACATAAGGTGCCTCATCGAACCGTCACAGTCTGACAGCCTGTCAAGTGCATCATCCGATGAAAAAGCACACCAACTGGAAAGACACCAGGAAACTCCAAGAAGGAAGGGATACCTCTACGCCCTAGGAAACAGCACAGCAAAATAACATAGCCCAATACTCTGAATACAAGTAAATCGGACAGCAGCAGAATTTCTAATTGACACGGGGGCAACCGTAAATGTGATCAGTGAAGAGGTCTACGAAAATATACCAAATGCCCCCCGCCTGCAACCAGCTCGAAAACTCATTTTTCCATATGGATCAAAAACCCCGCTGGCATGCAAAGGGTTCTTCATGGCATTGTGTCGATACAAGGAACACGAAAAGAAGATCCCCATGCACGTTCTGGAGGCAGCCACTGAGAGCGGATGCATACTGAGTTACCATGCAGCAATAGAAATGGGACTAATCTACATACTGTACCGCCTCATGGTACACAAATATCTAGACCCCACGGCAAGCATAGACCAAGTCTTCCCATCACTGTTCAAAGGCCTTGGAAAATTAAAGGACAGGCAGATAGAGCTCCACATCGACACCAATGTCCCACCCATAGCCCAACACTACCGAGGAATACCCATCAATATTCAAAAACAAGTGGAAAATGAACTGACCAAGCTGCTGGAGGCAGACATCATTGAGCCGGCGGAAGGGCCCACCCCATGGGTCTCTCCAATTGTACCCGTGCCCAAAAAGGACTCCCAAGAAATCTGAATATGTGTGGACATGAGAAGGCCAAATGAGGCCATACTAAGGGAACGCCACCAAGCCCCTAGAATAACCGACATGGTACACCTGTTAAATGGGGCAACCGTGTTCTCAAAACTGGACCTCAACAAAGGGTGCCACCAGTTGGAACTCTGCAAAAGCTCCCGATATATAACCACTTTCGCCACCCATCTAGGACTTTTCCGCTACAAGCGGTTAAGTTTTGGTGTGTCATCCGCGGCCGAAATCTTTCAGTCAGAAATTCATAACGTCATCAAGCATGTGCCCAACTGCTTGAACTACAGCGACGACATCCTGGTCTTCGGGCAAAACCAAGAGCAACATGATGACACACTAATGAGAGTGTGCATGGCTTTGGAAGAGGCACGGCTCACACTAAACAAAGACAAGTGCGAATTTCGCAAGAAAACACTCCGCTTCTTCAGTCACATATTTTCTGAGAAGGGAATGACACCCGACCCGGAGAAGGTCAGCGCACTCCGAGAAGCCAAGCCGCCTGCCACCACATCAGACCTCAGGTCATTCTTGGGTCTTGCAAGTTACTGCACCAGATACATAAAGGATTTCACCTCCATCAGCGAACCACTCCGTGCGCTCACCAAGCTCAACACTGACTTCACATGGACACCACAGTGCCAAGAAGCGTTTCAAGCAATCAAAGACCGCATCTCCGATGCCCGGAACATGGCATATTTCGACCCCAAAAGAACAACAGAACTCATCGTCGATGCCAGTCCAGTCGGTCTAGGCGCCATCTTGACACAACTGGATGACCGAGAAGAAAGCAGAAAACACATAGTGTCCTATGCCAGTCGAAGCCTTTCCAAAACCGAACAAGCCTACTCCCAGGCTGAGAAGGAGGCTCTGGCGGTAGTCTGGGCCTGCGAACATTTTCATTTGTTCCTATATGGGAAACCTTTTGTAGTCGTAACGGACCATCAAGCCCTTGTCTTCACTTCCCTTAGGCAAAAATGCCACCACGAATAGCTCGATGGGCTCTCCGACTACAAGACTATCAGTTCTCCATCACCCACAGACCAGGAAAGGAGCAGAACCCCACCGACTTCCTCTCGAGACATCCGAAAGACGAGTGTGGGCCAGAACCATCCATAGCCGACCAGTACATACGTTATGTCATCCACAGCAACACGCCACAAGGACTAGACATGGATCACATAACCCGTGAGTCAAACACGGACCAAGGGATACAAACCATCCTCAGATGCCTAGAAGCGGGGCGATGGAAACATGCAAAACAAATTCGAGAGACCATGAACGAAGACATCAAGCAGGACATCACTTGTTTCTTAGCCGTGAAGGAAGAACTTGCAAAATCAGATGAAGGCATGCTGCTCAAAGGAACAAAGCTTGTGATACCACGCAGCCTGCGCCAGAAGGTACTAGAACTCGCCCACGAGGGTCACCGAGGGATCGTATCCACCAAAAGGATGCTGAGGCAGAAACTATGGTTCCCTCAACTAGACACTGCAGTAGAGGAACTATTACGAGACTGCCCCACCTGTGCACTCGTAAAGCCACACACCTTCCCAGAACCCCTAAACATGACTGCACTACCCGAGGGGACATGGGAAGAGATAGCAGTGGATCATTTCGGGCCCATGGAGGGAGGAGAATACATTCTGGTGGCCGTCGATGAATATTCAAGATACCCTGATCTACAGATAGTGCCGTCGACATCAGCCCATCACACCATACCGGCCCTGGATCGAATGTTTGCAATCTACGGAGTACCCAAGGTAGTGAAGTCAGATAATGGACCCCCCTTTACCGGACAGGACTTCCAAAGATTCGCCGAATACATGGGTTTCAGGCACAGGAAGGTGACACCCCTATGGCCCCAGGCCAATGGAACCGTCGAGCGATTCATGAGCAACATCAAACGAACAACCCAAATTGCTCGCATTACGGGAGAACCTGTTGAGAAGCTATTATACCAACTCATGCGAGACTACAGAAATACGCCACACAGCACCACCGGGAAAACACCCTCAGAAGTGATCTTTGGGCGAACGATAAGAACACGCATACCCCATGTGGCCGTTGAGGAAGATCAATATGAAAGAGAAGCAGAAATGAGGAAAAGGGACAGATGCATGAAGGAGAATATGAAAAGAGCTGCGGATACCACACGACGAGCCAGAACAAATGATCTGGCGCCAGGAGACATGGTGGTAGTCCGCCAGCCCCAACACCGGAAGAACATAGCACCATTCAACGAGAACCCTCTCATTATCGTCCACAAGAAAGGGTCACTCATCACTGCAGAAGGAGACCGCAAGTCCATAACGAGAAACTCATCTCACTTCAGGCGGGTGTCGAGGGCCCCAATGCGCGAGGACGCACATCCGAGTGATGAACTCACTACCTGGGATGATCCATATGAAGGAGACCGAGAAGACTCGGAAGGAGAAGTACTTCCCGAGGACTGGACAAACCAGTCGGCCCAAATCGAGTGCCGACCAACGAGAACGAGGAAGAAACCCCACCGCCTCATTGAGGAAATGAACTGAGCCGGACTTAATGTTTAGTGACAGGAGGGTGTGATGTCCTCATTCGTTTCTCCTGAGGACAGAAGTCCTCTGTTTGTGTTCATGGTTATTTCGCGGGCTGCGACCCGTGCATGTTAAGGGGTGGGGTTACCGCCCGAAAGGCAGTTCGAGCCTGGCTGTGAAAGAATAAAGATGTGTTGCACCCCAGCTCTTTGTCAGTCCTCTTTCAGAGTGTAGAGAGTTGAATCTGACAGCAGAACGAGAGGAGGTCCACGTTCGGGCACATTACAGTGTGAACTTTATGTAGCTTTCCCGGACATTACAAAAGCATTTGATTATGTTAAGAGATCAACATTATGGGAACATGTGGCCAGAAAAGCGATGCCCTGGTGCCTTACTGGATCTATTAATAGCTCTGCACACGGACATGAAATTGAAAGTCAGACTTCATCAGAATAGCTCCTTTAAAAATTGGATTCCCTCTGTCAGGAACCAACAAGTGGCAAATAGCAGCAAAGGAGGCTCTAATGCTCAGAACAATGTACTTCAGTGTAAAAGCTTTGTCAAAGGTAACTGGAGGGGAAAATATGCATATTTTAGGAGTCTCCTTTGTGTTATCTGCAGGAAAGCAGCTTGGTACAAAGGAAAGACACTTCAGGGCAGCCGAGGGATCATCAGACTACATTACCCAGAAGGCCCACATGGACACGGGCCTTCTGGAACTCCTAGAACCACGCCCAACGTTACGCGCATGCACGCGCCACGCCCGACAGGCCCTGCTTGTGCTACGGAGCATCAGAGGAAGCAGACGTGTGACTCGGGAGCTCCTGCAGGCTACCTATAGCGGGGCCGTTCCCCTGCCTGCGCATCCACTGCAGGCCCCGCTCGCAATGCCAGATAAGTCTTCTCTCCTTTATAAAACAGCAGGAATGGAGGGGTGTTAATAGATCCGCAGCATTGCAGTCTCAACGTTCCTAGAGATGAACGTGTTACCGTGTAGACTGTAGACGGAGACCGGAACATTATTTAGCCATATACAGCTGCAAGATAACACGGCAGCGTGGTTTAGGATACTGAGACACATGAAGCTAATGTAGCCTCAGAACAGTCACTGTTTACATGTGTAGGCAGATCTCCTGCTAATGTTCGCTTATGTTGTACTAACGTTTTTCTGCTACGCGAAACTCACAGTGTCCTTTCTTTGTAGCGGAGCTCCATATCATCACTGATTGACAACTGGGAACTACAGGTTGTGGGGGGAGCCGCACGAACCACAAACTCGAAGCTAAGTGCATTCATTTGTGAAACTGTTATGTGCATGTAAGGATCTTGTGCAACAAGATGTAATGTTGTTCAGCTGCACGAGGCAGCACCAGGCGGTAATGTACCACATGATGTAAAGTTGGGTGCACGAGACAGCACTAAGACCTAATGTGTAACATGACAGTAATGTTCCTATGTTAACTGCAACAGGCAGCACCCAAGCAGTATTAGGTGCTGCACACCACAGAGGAAGTGTGTACAGCACAGCAAGTGTGGAAGAGTGTATGAGTGCACAGAGACGTATGGGCAGATATAAACAGTACCTAATCAAGAACTAGTGTGGAATACCTTCCCCTTCCCCATTCCCATCCACAACCTCGACCTAACACTATACCCGGTTACCCTAACTCCCCCTACCCATCCAAACCGTGGACCCTAACCCTCTTTCCCCGGCGGGTTGCGGTGACCTGTGGTTATTCATAGCCTCACAGGCGCCAAGACCCAACGGGGAGGCAGGTGTTTGTGCTACCTCCGTGCAAGACCAGGGGAATCAGAATCTGACAGAAGCACAAGCCCAAGTATTGTCAAGCTCCCAGGTAGCATGAAACCACGGAAGAGGTCTTAGCAGCGTTACAGGAACTCAAAGCCGAGTTGCATGTGAAAAGGAAGGATTGCGTTAATCTTGCTGGACAGGTGCATACGCTGACGGTTCAGTCTACTGCCCAAGCAACCCCCTTGCCTCGGTCCCCATGCCCCATCTCCGGTCAAGTTCAGGTAACTACGGAACCCCCTCTGCCATTAGCTCCATCCGAAAGGTACCATGGGGATCCACAAATGTTTAACCATTTTGTGATGCAGTGCCAGCTGCATTTCCTAACGAAGCCAAATATATTCCGAACAGCCCAAGCACGTACCGCTTTTGTAATCTCTTATCTGGGTGGGGATGCAGCATCATGGGCCACGCCATCGGTAGGTAAGGATGATGCGCTGCTGTACAGTGGGGACACCTTTTTGGAGGAGTTTAGTAACATTTTCAATCGTAGGTCAGCAGCATTAATTAAGGATAGGGAACTGCCTGGCCTTGGAAACGGATTGGCCCCAGGAGAAACGTATGGCGCTATCCTACCAGGGACTAAAGGATGTAATCAAGGACCTAATAGCCCAGGTGGACCCGCAACCCGACACATGTTCCACCATGATCGACCTAGCCTTGCGATTGGATCAAAGACAGAGTTAGCGGAGGCAAGATCGTAGGAAGTGGGAACAGATCCCGGTGGTCAGGTTAGACCAGCATAAGACTTATAAGAGCGAGAAATCATCTGATGAACCCATGCAGATAGGATCCATTTGCGGGCCACTGACTAAAGATGAGAAAGATAAGAGGTGTTGTGAGAAGCTATGTCTTTATTGTGGGAAAGCAGGGCATTTCATCCGTGAATGCCCCTCCAAGCCCAAGAGTGAACAGCCGGGAAACGTGAAAGCTCGCCAGTGAGGGTGGCCCGGTCGAGCCAGCTGAATGACACCCCTCGTTATTTAGCAAACACTCAACAAGTACACATGGCCCACGTGACAATTCCGGGTCATATAGGTTGGCAAGATAAGCAATTATCAATCCCTTTGATGGTGGACTTGGGAGCCACGGGAAACTTTATCGACGAGAAGCTAGCATCCAAGTTGGGATTGCCTCTAGTGGATAAGGATCGTGAAGAAGAGGTGAAGTCCGTGGACAGGTTGCCGTTAATCTCAGGACCCATTAGGAAGCAAACCGTGTTGGTACATTTGGAATGTACCCCACAGCACCACGAAGAAATCCGATTCAACGTCATTGCAGCACCTCAGTTTGGGATTATTTTAGGGTTACCCCGGTTAGGGCTTCATAAACCGCTAGTGGACTGGAACCAAGGCACACTGAGATTTCCCTCAGCATATTGTTCCAGGCATTGTCATTTTGAAGATAGGAGCCATAGGGATCAGTCAAAGTCAGGAGACGGACATGCAGTTGGGAGCACGGACAGGGTCCTACCTGAGGCCTATCAAGATTTTAGGGATGTCTTCAGCAAAACAGCAGCCGAAACCTTGCCCCCCCACCAGATGTTCGACTGCCGGATAGACCTGGAGCCTGGCGCGGTTCTACCGTGCAGTCGGATCTACGCACGGAAGCCGAAAGTGAGCACCTCAAAGACTATATCGAGACAAACCTAGCTAATGGATTTATTTGTCATTCCACCTCACCAGTTTCGTCGCCTTTGTTCTTCGTCCCTAAGAAGACCGGGGATTTAAGAACTTGTATAGATTACAGAGCAATAACCCGTATAAGGGTGAAAAATCGATATCCTTTGCCCTTAATTCCTACCTTACTGGATCAAGTACGAGAAGCAAAGATCTACACGAAACTCGACCTGCGAGGGGCTTACCATCTGGTGTGGGTGCGTGAAGGGGATGAATGGAAGACTGCCTTCAGAACGAAATTCAGACTTTATGAATATCAGGTGATGCCATTCAACTCTGCAACGCACCCGCCGCCTTTCAACACTTTTTAGACGAGGTCCTCTGGGCTACTTGGATGTCTTTGAGGTAGTCTACATAGACGATATATTGATCTACTCTCGAAACCCAGAGGAGCACCAGGAGCATGTCAAGGCAGTCTTGCAGCACCTAAGAGAAAGAGAACATCGGTTGTGTGCAAAGATAGAGAAGTGCGAGTTTCACCAGACCACGGTGGAGTTCTTGGGGTTTATTTTGTCGCCAGAAGACTTGACTATGGACAAGAAGAAGGTGCAAGCAATTACAGAATGGCCTGCGCCTACATCCGTGAAGGATGTACAAACTGTGTTGGGCTTTGCACACTTTTACCGGCGCTTCAAAGAGGGATTTGCCAAGAAATTACAACTGATTACTCGTCTATTAAAAAAGGGAGTGGAATTCCGTTGGAATATAGCGGTGGAAACGGGGTTTTAAGCTTTGAAAAAGGCCTTTGTCACTGCCCCTGTTTTTGTTACATCCAGACCCTACTCGCCCTTATATCGTATAAAACTGATGCTTCCAGTTATGCCTTGGGGGCTATCTTATCACAGCGGGATGAGTCTGGACAACTGCATCCGGTCACGTACTACTAGCGGAACTTGCTTCCCGCAGAGCGAAATTATGCAATCGCCGATCGAGAACTCTTGCGTTTGTTGAATGGCGCCATTACCTCATGGGAGCGTGACATACCATCACCACACTAACAGATCACTGGAAACTACAGTTCTTGAAATCGGCTAGAGCTCTGAGTCCAAGGTAACTAAGATGGGCCATGTATTTTGCCGACTTTGATTTCGTGGTCACCTATCGCCCGGGAGCTGAGAGCAAGAAAGCTGACACTTTATCCCGTTACCATAGGCCCATCCAAGTTGGTCATGGAAGAACCAAAACCGATAGTGCCACCTACATGCATCATCGGCAGCGTTGTAATCGACGATATGTTTGACAGTATTAGAAGGGACAAGTCAGCTCAAGAACTGGCTCAGTGGAGTGAGCCTGGGAAAATGCTCACCGTTAAGGACGGACTCCCCTTCCAGGGAACCACCTTGTATCTCCCTACACCAGCAGTTTGTCAGCAAGCCATCAAATGGTGCCATGACTCACCCTTTGTGGGTCATCCCTGAGTAATGAAGACAAGTGAATTGGATGAAGCAAAATATCCGACGCTATGTACACGAATGTGAGAACTGCTTGAGAAACAAGTCGGACCATCAAAGACCAGCCGGAAAGTTACAACCATTGCCCACACCACCCTTGCCTTGGCATACAGTATCCTTAGACTTCAATTTAGAATTGCCCATAAATCATGGCTTCCCCACCATCCTAGTAGCGGTCGACTCATTGACTAAATTATCTCTTTTTATACCGTGTAAAGGGGTCCCAACAGCTAAGGAATTAGTGGACCTTTTCCTCCGGAACATTGTGCGCCTTCATGGCATTCCCCAGCATATTGTATCAGACCAGGGTTCACAATTTACGTCACGCTTCTGGCGTACATTTTGTAATGCAGTGGGTATAGAGATGAGGTTGTCTACTAGTTATCACCCAGAAACTGATGTACACACTGAACGAGTCAACCAGACCTTAGAGCAGTACTTATGCTGTATGACGCACGACAATGAATCCACATGGGTGGACACGATTTGGTTGGCCGAGTTAGCCTATAATAATGCTATACATTCTTCTACTAAAGCAACTCCCTTCTTTAGTACTTACGGTCACCATCCCCGCTTCCAAACTGTCCCTCTCACTCCCAACGGCACTCCGGTGCGGTGCCTCTTGGCCATCGGCTCACACCAAGATATGTGCCGACTCACCTCCTCACCTGGAACCACCCATCCCTGTCAGCCAAGCGGACCCTATTGGACCCTTCTCGTGTCACATACAACCGTGGCCCCACTCCTGACCACGTCCAGCAATTCTTTGACCCCGCTCCTAATAAAGTGTCATGCAATATTCTGCCAGTATTGAGGCCTGCTGCCCCTGCCAACACTGCTGCGCCTGTCTCTAGGACTGCTGCCCCAGGTAAAAGTGTTGCGCCCTGTACCTTGGTGCCTGCTTATATGACTGCTGCCCCTGCTAATACTGTTGCGCCTTGTACTTTGTTGCCTGTCTCTATGATTGTTGCCCCAGGTAAAAGTGTTGCGCCCTGTACCTTGGTGCCTGCTTATATGACTGCTGCCCCTGCTAATACTGTTGCGCCTTGTACTTTGTTACCGGTCTCCATGACTGCTGCCCCTGGTATTAATGCTGCCCCCGGCCCTGTACCACCAACTCGCACTGTGACAACTCCAGCCACCACCGACCACACCCTGCAACCTAAGGACACCACACTATACTGTGCCCTAGTTAACGCACGGTCCCTGCCGGCGCACCCTCTCGATATCCACGACCTTATCACTTCTAATAAACTTGACCTACTCTTCATTAGTGGAACCTGGCTTAACGATACATCTGGCCCTGCCCTCTCACTTGCCATCCCGGAAGGGTATTCCATCCATAGACAAGATCGCACCACTCATAGAGGTGGGGGGGTGGCTGTTATTGTCAAGGAGAATCTACAACTCAGAAGGATTCAAGCAGACTTGGGTCAGAGCTCTGATTACCTTCTGCTCAAACTCCAGCTCTCAGCCACCTGTACCATTGCTTTCCATGCGGTCTACCGTCCGCCTGGGCTGGCACTGACTTCCATGAAGCTCTAATTCACTCGCTCTCAGACAATCTAAAAAGCTCATCTAAAGTTATCCTCCTAGGTGACTTTAACCTCGGTCTCTATGACTCTAAGGACTCCCACGCCACTGCCCTCAATAAAGCGCTCTCCAACCTTGGGTTCTCCCAATCTATCTCCAGGCCTACCCACTCTAAAGGGCGGACGCTAGATTGGGTTGCCCACCACAACTGCACCCTTGAGGTCAAAGACATCTCCCCTATCCCTTGGTCTGACCACCACTGCATCAAATTTGACATCTCCACTTCAAAAGGGCCGCTTAGACCAGCGACTTCCCTCCCTGTCGCACTCACCAGAAGCTCTCGGCAGCTCACAAAGGAGAACCTTACTAAACATCTCCTCGTACCTGCACTTTCTCCGCCCTTCTCTAATGATCCATCAATACTTGCTAAAGACTTCAAAAGGATCATCACCAAGACCGTGGACACTGTAGCCCCTCTTACCCTCAAAAAAGCACAAAAGGTCAAACATACCAATGCCTGGTTCACCCAGGAGCTCTCACAGCTACGTCAAAAAAAAAGAGCTGCACTCTCGGCCTGGAAGAATAACCCCAATGACACCACCAAAGCCGCTTTTAAGGCCCTATCCACTGAATACAAAATCTCCATAATCAAGGCTAAGGCGTCTTCCTTCAACACTAGGATTTCAGAAGCCAAATCAGGGACCAAAGAAATCTTCTCCATCTTTAGAGAGCTTGAAACCCCTGCGTCCCCCCCTTCTACTCTCCTAAAAGATGAAGCCTGGTGCAACAAAATTCAATCCGCCATGCTGGATAAATTGGACACTCTACACTCCAAGATCCTTGCACACCAAAAAGCCCTCAACAACCTTCTAGCCAAACACACTGGCTCCCCTGCTCCACCAGCTGACACCAGCCAAGCCCCTCTGTTTGAGTTCAAGGACATGACTGAATCCGAAGTCGCTGCCCTCCTTAGATCCATCAAGCCCTCCAATTGTAAAGGCGATGTCTGCCCAGCCCAGGTGATCAAGGATTGTGCCCCTACCCTTGTCCCCCTCATCACTGCCTTCATTAATGCTTCATTCAAGTCTGGCCATGTTCCAGCTGAGCTCAAGGAAGCATGGGTTCGTCCGCTTATCAAAAAACCCTCCTTAGACCCTTCGGTCCCAGGGAATTATAGACCCATTACCACTGTCCCATTTTTACTAAAAATCTTGGACAAAGCAGCTTACCTGCAAGTTCAAAAATTCCTCGAAGATAACCATCTTCTTGGTCTTCGGCAGTCAGGCTTCAGGCCAAGACATGGCACCGAAACGGCACTTCTTGACCTCAAAAACCAGATGGACGACCTCAGAGATGCAGGCAAACCTGCTCTACTCCTCCTTTTGGACCTATCAGCTGCATTCGACTTGGTGGATCACAAGACCCTATGCCACCATCTTGCCACCGCAGCCAACTTCTCCCCGACTGCCTGCAACTGGATAACCTCCTTCCTGCAGGACAGAGCAATGAAGGTCTTCTCCGACTCCTCCTGCGCTGACCCGAGCATCATCCAATGTGGCGTCCCTCAGGGATCATGCATCGCCCCTACCCTCTACAACCTCTTCACGAGGCCGCTGTTCAAGATCCTAGACGCCCTGGGCATCTCATACACTAACTATGCTGATGACACTCAGGTGCTTATCCCCCTCTCTGGGGACTACCTGTCTGACCTGAACACGCTCAACTCCATTTACACCACGATCCAATCCTGGATGGCAGAAAACTGGTTATGCCTCAACAGCGAGAAAACCGAGCTTCTGCTGATTGGCTCCCCGTCCACCCTGGGCAAGCTGGACAAGCAATACAACTCCTTCACCATAGATAACATTCATATCCCTGTATCCCAAACAGTCAAGACCTTGGGTGTCTACCTGGACTCGAACCTGAACATGAACAGGCAGGTCAATGCCATTGCATCCTCCTCAGCCTACTACTCCAAACTGCTCAACGCAATCAGACCGTACCTCTCCCAACAGAATTGCCTAACTATCGCCAGGGCAATCATTGGCTCAAGAGTGGACTACTGCAACGCCCTTCTAATAGGTACGTCTGGAAAAAACCTAGCGAAACTCCAACTAGTCCAAAACAATGCCCTAAGGGCCGCCACTGGACTATCACGCAGGGACCACATCTCTGACCTCAGGCGTCAGGTCCATTGGCTCCCAGTCAAGGAAAGAATCCTGTTCAAAACCCTTGCCCTCACGCACAAATGTCTTCACGATCTGGCCCCCATATATCTCGCCCAGAGATTTTCTAAACCTTGTGCTTCCAGGCCCTCCAGAGTGGCCTACTCCAATTTACTAACTGTGCCAAAAACCCGCCGAGTACGTGCTGGTGGCACAAGCTTTCCCACCATGGCATCCACCCTCTGGAACTCCCTTCCACCGGACATCAGACGACTCGACTCTCACACGGCCTTTCGCAAGGCCATCAAGACTAGTCTCTTCAATTAATGTGCCTGTTCTCTGTTTCGCTACCTTGGACCTATGTATCTGTAACTCTGTTTGTATACTCTAAGATCTCCTCTGGGGTGGCTTTTTTGTAACCCTTAATCAAGCCTTCTTAAGCACCACTTATCAGCGCCTCTATGCCTCAGGGCTGCAGTGCGCTTTACAAATGTAAAAAATAAATAAATAAATAAATAAAATAAATATATACAGTACCAGCAGCCTTGTCACATAAAGAACATTTAGAGGGTGTGTGGCGTAGTGTGTATTTCAATTTAGAAAAAGCTAAACAGACATATAAATGGTATGCAGACAAAAAGAGGAGATCATGTCCTGAATATAAGGCCGGAGACTAAGTATGGTTAGCCACACGTAACCTCCCTTTAGTAGGTCCTCGGAAATTTCAGCCCAAATTCGTTGGACCTTTCCCTGTGGAAAAGGTCATAAATCCTGTGGCAGTGCGCTTAACATTGCCGCCACAAATGCGTATGCATCCAGTATTCCACGCAGCATTATTAAAACCTGCCCCGGTGTCCATCTGCCAGTCTCGGCCAACCCCCGTACTGGTGGACGCATTCCTGAATTTGAGGTGAAGGGGATACTCGATTCACGCCTTCAACAAGGAATGCTGTATTATTTGGTGGACTGGTTGGGGTATGGGTGGGACCGCGGAACATTCTTGGGAACCGGCACAACATGTTCATGCTCCTCGTCTCCTACGGGCTTATCATCACAACCATCCCAGCAAACCCAGGCCTATCGGTGGGAGGGGAGGCACTGTCAGGAACAAACAAGTGGCAATTAGCAGCAAAGGAGGCTCTAATGCTCAGAACAATGTACTTCAGTGTAAAAGCTTTAGCAAAGGTAACTGGAGGGGAAAACATGCATATTTTGGGAGTCTCCTTTGTGTTATCTGCAGGAAAGCAGCTTGGTACAAAGGAAAGACACTTCAGGGCAGCCGAGGGAGCATCAGACTACATTACCCAGAAGGCCCGCGTGAACACGGGCCTTCTGGAACTCCTAGAACCACGCCCGATGTTACGCGCATGCGCGCGCCATGCCCGACAGCTCCTGCTTGTGTTATGGAGCACCAGAGACGTGTTATCGCGTAGACTGTAGACGGAGATCGGAGCATTATTTAGCCATATACAGATGCAAGATAACCCGGCAGGGTGGTTTAGGATACTGAGACACATGAAGCTAATGTAGCCTCAGAACAGTCATTGTTTGCATGTGCAGGCGGATCTCCTGCTAATGTTCGCTTACGTTGAACTAATGTTTTTCTGCTACGCAAAACTCACAGTGTCCTTTCTTTGTAGCGGAGCTCCGTATCAACACTGATTGACAACTGGGAACGGCAGGTTTTGGAGAGAGCTGCACGAACCACAAACTCGAAGCACATTCTATTTGTGAAACTGTTATGTGCATGTAAGGATCTTGTGCTACATGATCTAATGCACGAGGCAACAGCAGGGGGTAATGTACCACATGATGTAAAGCCGGGTGCATGAGACAGCACTAAAACCTAATGTGTAACATGAAAGTAATGTTCCTTTATTAACAGGCAGCACCCAAGCAGTATTAGGTGCTGCACACCACAGGGGAAGTGTATGCAGCACAGCAAGTGTGGAAGAGTGTATGAGTGCACAGGGACGTATGGGCAGAGATAAACAGTACCTAATCAAGAACTTGTGTGGAATACCTTCCCCATCCCCATTCCCATCCACAACCTCGACCTAACCCTCTAACCGGTTACCCTAACTCCCCCTACCCATCCAAACCGGGGACACTAACCCTCTTTCCCCAGAGGGTCGCGGTGGCCTGTGGGTATTCATAGCCTCCCAGGCGCCAAGATCCAACGGGGAGGCAGGTGTTCGTGCTACCTCTGTGCAAGACCAAGGGAATCAGAATCTGACACCCTCTTCCAGTCGCCCGACAGCCCCTGCTTGTGCTACAGAGCATCAGAGGAAGCAGACGTGTGACTCAGGAGCTCCTGCAGGCTTCCTATAGCGGAGCCGTTCGCCCACCTGCGCATCCACTGCAGGCCCCACTCGCAATGCCAGATAAGTCTTCTCTCCTTTATAAAACAACGGGAATGGAGGGGTGTTAATAGATTCGCAGCATTGCGGTCTCAACGTTCCTAGAGATGAACGTGTTGCCGCGTAGACTGTAGACGGAGACCGGAGCATTATTTAGCCATATACATCTGAAAGATAACACGGCAGCGTGGTTTAGGATACTAAGACACATGAAGCTAATGCAGCCTCAGAACAGTCACTGAAAAGGGGCTAAAACACTCCCTTGCCGCAGGCATCTGGAAGAGGGTGTCAGATTCTGAGTCCCTTGGTCGTGCGCAGAGCAAAGCATCGGGAGGTTCATCATCAATCGCGGCATGCGTGCATTCATGCTACACATTGGTATGTTTTTTGCAGCCACGAAAATATTGCTCCAAGCAATGCGCATTACTTTGAAGGAGATGGTGTTGGGCTATCCTCTTTCGGAAATGCGATGTTCTTTTGGAACATAAGGCTTGCTTTAGAGAAGGTTCTGTAATGTTTTGATCTGGACAGAAAACAGAAGTGTTGTCCATTGTACTCTCGGGAGTAAAGCAGAAAAAATTACTTTCGATGTTGGGAAGATGGTCATGAGTGCTTCAACCAACTGTGCCAAATGTGCCAACAAAGTACGTGAAGTCAGGCATCCCAAGTGGCAAGCACCGTAGTGCAAAATTACCACATGAGGAGTGGTCATTCTACGCATGACTCTGCAAACTTGCAGAATTGCCGCAGCATTGGCATCAGTGTCAGCGCTCCACACCACCTCCACTCCTCGCACATCGAAATGGTGTGCCACATGCCTACTCTCGGCATAGTGTTGTAAGCCTTGCACAAAAATTTCTCCAAACAGCAAAACCCTGACCCTCTCCACCTCTGCCATTTTCAGTGTGCGCACCGTCTTTCGACACAAAAGAGTAATGTGAACATCTGATTGGCTGATGCCTAAAGTTGTCTTTTCATGCAGGATTTGCTGTAGAAACCTGTATGTGACACGCCCTACCAGCGGACAAGCGTTGCCTACGTGCAGCACGTAACTCTTACCCAGTCCTTCCACCCTTTCTACAGCGGTACCAAAGCGAGTCCCTCATTGGACACAACTAAGCGGGCACACAATCATCCACCAATCACATAGAACATCGCTAATTTTAACTCCGTCATCAACATTGCGCACTTCAAAATTACTGTTGTTGACTCTTAATGGAAATCGCATAGCATTGCAAAGCACCTACTTCACAAGCTACTGTGCAAGGATTGTGAATTTCTACGTACAGCTCCATGCATGCCCACATGTATCAGTATAGAGTACAGGTATGCACATTTTAATCAGAGTACATGTGGAAGCCTTATGATTTAAAATAGACAAAATAATGACGGTAAATTTCCATAGGGAACACATAACAACGCTCCCCCTTTTAAAGTGCAAGATTGCCGATTTCTCATTTACAAATCGCACAACTGTTTACTGTCTTCTGAATAACCTGTACATACGTTGCAAGCATGCCTATTTAGGCATAGCTCTCAACCATTTTTTTCTTAAAGGCGGGTGAAATCAGCCGATTTTGTTTTTGGCGGGTGAGGCGCCCCGTGGAATGAATGGCCGTGCAGGAGGCTTGGAGGGTGAGTAATAAGAAATGTAGTTATTTTGAAGGACTTTCAAGTACCATATTGAAAGTAGTATGCAAAGACTGCACAGAGAGAAGTGAAATGTGCACGTGGACTGGGTTGAAATATGAAAGTTGAATCCTCTGACGAAAGAAGTACAAGTAAAGTCTGCAGTATCATGACCGCTGCAAACATACAAAGTAATTGATATTGTTTTTTTTAATTCTGAGTGAAGACTACTCTCCTGAGAATCAACAGCATCTACACTGCAGACGACATATCCGCAGAAACCTGGTCATCTTGCACAAAAAAGTAAGTACAGTATAACCTTCATATTGTAACTACTCCTTAAAGAGGCTGCATGGGTTATTTGTTTATTTTGGGCACCAAAGCAAGCATTCATTTGTAAACCATTCTACCTACAAATATCCATTTATTGAACAAAGAATAACAGGTGGAATGGCTGACAAATCCCTGTGTGTTTGGTACTGAAATAACATAGGAAATCCTTAGAGGGTTAGATTGTGAAAATAAGTTGCGGTAGCAAGTTTTTGGCATTTCGGTTATTAATAATGGTTCTCCTCACAAGTAGGGCACTTTGTACTCTCATATGAAGCACATTGTAGTAGTATACAAACAGTAAAGTAGCCTTACCAAATGATAGTTAGAGGTCACTGTACGTTGACACACCATGCCAAAGAGCTTCCCCATCACACTTATGCACACAGCACACATACATTGGACAACAGACCAAAGTATACTTTTTTTTCTCAACAGACACCAAAGAATGCCTACCAAAAAGCAGCTCTGTAGAAAGGAACACAGAATTAGCGCAAATAAAAATAAAGGTGCCCAATGTAAGCATCCACCTGTTGTAGAGTTAGTGGAGAATCTTGATACAAATTACCTAATGCAGTTGGGTAACATAATAAAAGAAGTCTCAACTACCGAAACTGTACCTCCTCCATCAAAAAGTGTCACAAAACACAGACATGTTGTCAATAAAACAGCTGCCAGTACAGCTAACAATATTCCTAATAATCCTGATAGTCCTTCAGAATCTACTAAGAAGAGACCAAAATCATCCTCACCCCTTAAAATGTACTGTAGAAAGTTAATTCTAAAAGCACTCGTGGACAGTGCAATCCTTATCAAAAGGAAGTTATTCATATTAGTGTTAAATAGGATGAAAGCACTAACAAAACTAAGTACCAAACTACAAATGAAACTCAGCAATAAACAGAATGTGAACAAAAATATTTTTTTGCAAGTTTGTGGTGGTGAATGGAGTCACACAACAACTACAGAGCCATATTTTAATGAAGAAGCATACAAACAAAATCAAACAAACACAATTGCCATCCATAGCAGTGGACGAGGGTATGAGAAAATCAATACTACCATCATGGAACAAGAAACACTGCTCACAAAACTATCTTCTGAAAACTCAGAATTACCTCTCGATTCAGCAGAACCACACCGTCCAGTATACAAATGGCCATGCACATCAATGTGTGCCATTCCAAACAAAGCTTTCAAATCTTTACGTCAGTTCCTCAATCAATATGTAAAGGTAAAGACAAAAGTAAAATGAAAGTGCTGCAAAATATGGATATTTGTGTAGTGCGGAAAGACACAGGACTAAAAGGACATTCATTAGCCTGCATTTCTGGGGCTATTTGCAAAAGTACCTTCCATGATATCAAAAGAATATCAGTACATCATTCCAAAGTAAGAAATTTAGTGAATAAAAAATACTATGTAAAAAGTCCAACTTCAGAATTAGGCAATTTAAATACCACTCTTCTGCATGGTACACCCAAATACTTACAAGAAGAAATGGACCGTATTCAGAAAAAGTATTTTGGAAGTGAGAGCCACGTAGAAAATGCAACAGTTTTAGAGCATAGTAGCGACAATTCTGCACATAGCAACCTTCTATTACACACATACAGAAAAGAAGTACTAAAATTTAAAAGGTCATTGGCTGAAGTACAAAACCATGTGTGTGTATGTTGCCGCAGAACGTTTTACAAAAGGAACACAACAAATGTGGACATAGAATACAAAATAGAAAACAATGAAGACTCTAAATGGTTTGAAATAGCTTTGTACCTTTTAGCTGAAAGCAAATATGTAATAACTGAACGCCTAATATGTTGTAGATACTGTACTACAAAATTAGACAACAACCACACTCCTTCACGTGCAATTACAAATAATTTGGAATTGTTTCCATTACCAAAAATCTTGCAACAGTTCAATTTGTATGAGAGCATAATAATTCAAACAGTTCACCCATTTCAAGCAATTATACGCTTCATCCAAAAACAGCAAATTTACCCTCCTGTGAATTGGTGAAAGGCATTCGTGCCAAAGTAGTTTACTTGCCATTAGATCTACCGGAAAATGTGCACTCTCTAGGAGTGGAACGTTCAATAGAGCATTCTTTAATAGTCTTGGTAAATGGAGTACCAACAAAGGACAAACAAATTTGGCAACAATTAGTGGACTTACACAAAGTTAGACAAGCATTGCAATATCTAAAAGACAACAATGAGTACTACAAGTAAATAAATATTGATGAAAGCTTAAAGCAAACAACTGAAATAATTCAAGAGCTATCAGAAACTGGACAATTCGAACTTCTGGATCCAGCTACAGTATCCACTCTTTTGGACCATTACACAATTCATCCATTGCATTCCATTGAAAGCACAGATGAAGCACTAGAAACTTACCAAATGCGACAAACCAAAGGGTCACCAATGAGTATTTGGGAAAAAAGTATAGAAGCATGTGCTTTTCCACTGCTATTCCTACTGGCAAAGGTGGGAGATACAATGATATACCCACTCAGATTGGGCATCAGAGTACCGCTCATTACGAATGTATTTGCAAGATCCCAGATTTAGACAAAATGTGGAATACATATTCCACCTACTCTATGAAAGTGAATTAGCAACACTATCTTATGGAGTTGCACACATTCTTAAATCTGGAACGCACTTTCAAAATATGTCAGCTACTCAGTTAATACAAAAAGTACAAGAAAAAGATGAGGTTTTAATATCATGTATAAAAAATTTGTTTGCAAACATGCGTGGTACAAAGAAATACTGGTTTAGACGGCACAGAGACGTGGTTTGTTATGCTAAGGTGTGCAGAATATGCATGGGAATATTTACATGAGTTCCAACGCATAGCAAACAGCAACAAAAACAACATAGATATATCAACACCTGGAGAACTTTGCTCTCTAGATCCATTTAATGTCTCAAGATTATTCCATCATCGTTTTATTGCAATGCTACACTTTATTTGCAATAAAACTGTTCCTCCCCTTGGAGAAGTGCAACACTTCTTTTGGTGAAAAGAATATCAAGCGAGAGGAGCACCACATATTCACATGCTGTTATGGATCAAAGGTGCACTGAAATGTGGGCATGACGGTGATAGCACTGTGTAATATGCTTTCATCATTTCAGCACGAGACCCTGCGCGAGCTCTCGTGATGGAAGGGTGAATAGAATATAAAGATGTATGTTTGGAATGCGAGTTTCAAACCCGCTTCATGTCAGTTGCTTTCCGCAGTCGGTGGGGCCGAATCACTATCACTTAGCTATAAATGTAAATAAATAGCCTGTTAATCAATCACGTCTTCCTGCGTGTATTTGGTCACTTCAAGTGGCGACGAGGATCTTCAGGCCCCACCGCCCCTTTGTGTGCCCCAGGCTTTCATTTTACCTGATTCTGTTTACCATCTTCGACGCTCGTTTTGTCAGCCGTGATTTATGTGCGTGAGCAGGCCCTGCAGCTGTCATAAAAGCTGTGGCCGCTCCGCTCCACTTACAATCAACTCGACTTCCAGCGACGCCAGTCAAGGTCAATTAAGTGAGTGCTTTTCTTTAATCCTGCTTGTGTTTACTTTCAATGTATGCCGTCCGGACACGCCTCTTGGCCTGTGCTGTTAATCTTACCGTATTTCACAGAATAGAGGTGCTTTTTGCCTGTTACAAGTTTTTCATCTACCGTAATTCCCAGTATAAAGGCGCAATCACATGGAAAGTGAAGGTACACATAAATTTGAACTGACAAGCGTTTAAACTGCAGGAAGTCATATGTTTGGCTGATAATTAACTATTTTCAAGCCTCCCACCAATATTCTCAACTCATTGTGCAAGTACATAAAAAAAAAAAAAAAAGAGAATTAAGGTGATACATTATTGTACTGCAGCAACTCCCTGCATTCGAATCTAAAAGAGACATTAAGAGGACCGAAATTCGCAATTTTGGTCAATCCTTTCCAATTTTGTGGCACATACACATTTTGGTCAGCATGTCTTTCAATAGTGTACCACCGCCAATGTTCTTCCTTTCGGATGTTGGTGAGCCAGCTATTCCATGGAAAAGATGGATTAAATCATTTGAACATTACGCTGGCGTTGTGTGTGGTCAGAATTGCAGCGTGGAGAGGAGGAAGTCTCTTTTAATGCATTGTTTGGGCCCGGCAGAGCAGGAAAAATTTGAAGATCTACCAGATCTGCCTTCTGATAAAGATAATGACTTAAATGAATATGAGCGGTCAGTGAAGAAGATGGGAAAACATTATGAAAAGAAACTAAGCACTATTTTGTAACATTATAAATTTGGGAAAAGAACTCAAGGAGAGGGTGAGAGCATAGAACAATACATCACTAGCTTGAGAAAGCTAGCCAAGACATGCAATTTCAATACTCAGTTGGACGAGAGGTTGAGAGATCAATTCATGCTGGAGTGTAGGAGTAGCAAAGTAAGAGAAAGATTATGGGCTGAGGACGACCCCAACTTGGACACTGTCTTACGTGTGGCCAAGGAAGTGGAGCACACTGAGAAATGTGTTAAAGAATTAGAAAGCAGGATACAAACTACTGATATTAAACATGAAATTTCCAAAGAGAAGTATGCAACACTTACCACAAGTAAAGAGAATGAACCCATTGCTTAAATTTCAGGAAATCCCAATAGGAGATACAAATCAGAAAGGAACGGGAGATTACCTTGGAATGAGGATAAAAGAAAAAAAACAAGTTCCAGAGTTAATAACAGTGATGTGAGAAAGAAAAGTCCGCACAGGCGAGGAGACGACCCTAGAAGGAAGAGTACAGGGAGATGTTTTAGATGTGATAGCATGGATCATTGGGCGGATAACCCGGAATGTCCTGCTTTGAAAATTATATGTGGGAAATGCAAAGGCAAGGGGCATTACGCCCGATGTTGCAGAATGCAGAACACTTCCACTAACTGGATAGGAAACGATGATAATAGTGATGAAGATGGAGAAGAATGCGTGTTTGTCCTGACTGACGAAGAAAATGAACAAGAAATAGAGAGCCCCAAGGCCGTAGTTTGTGTTGATGGAACCAACATGCACATGATGATTGATTCAGGTGCAAAATATACCTTGATACCACAAATCTTCTGGGACAGGAAGAAACATGAATACCTGCATGAACCAGACATAAAACCCAGGGCATATGGCGAAGTTAAAATAGATGTCATTGGATGGTTTTGGGGAGCACTCAAATTCAAGGAGAGGAAAGCAAATGGGAAAATATACATAACAAGGAAGGGGAGAACGCCTTTGTTAAGTTGGACTCACCAATGCAAACTCAAAGTGAAGTTAGATGCTGCGTCGGATGAGTCTGTATATTCGGTTGAAAGCAACGCTGGAGGAATTCAAGGAAACAAAGAAATCACCAAAGAGGCTGATATGATGAAAGAAATTTTCAGGAAACAAATTGGATGTCTGCGTGGGTTTGTTCATGAGATCAAAATGAAGCCAGGACATGTTCCTGTTGCACAGAAGTTACGCAACATTCCGCTCTCAATGAGGGAAGAAGTAAGAAAGGAGATTAAATTATTGGAAGATCAGAAGATCATCGAGAGAATAGATGCCAGTGAATGGGTTTCACCATTAGTTGTATTAAGAAAAAAGTCCGGAAAATTGAGAATATGTGTAGACATGAGAGAATTAAATAAGAGCGTGATCCCGGACAGACATCCACTCCCCAATATTCAAGAGATTGTATCCACTATTGGGCCCTCAAAGTATTTTTCCACTCTGGATCTAACATCAGCATACCATCAGGTTAAACTTCATAAAGATTCTAAGAAAATGACAGCCTTTATCACGCCAGATGGGCTGTATCAATACAGAAGATTGCCATTTGGGTTGGTGTCAGCTGCTTCAGTATTTCAGAGAATCATGCACAAACTATTTGAAGGTGACGAAGGGATTATTTGTTTTCAAGATGACATATTGGTACACGCCGTCAACCAGAAGGTGCATAATGAAAGATTACAACATGTCTACAAGAAGTTATATGAAGCAGGTATGACCCTTAGTAAAGATAAATGTAATATAAATCGTAGCGAAATCGAATATTTAGGACATACCATATCTGCTAGCGGCATAAAACCAAAGAAGCAACTTGCTGATGCCATAATGAACATGCCAAGACCAGAGTCAAAGGAAGGCGTGCGTACGTTCATTGGAATGGCGGAGTACTATTCTAAGTTTATGAAGGATTTTGCCATACATACTGTTCCGCTACGTGAATTTTTAAAGAGGAAGTCATTTGAATGGAACAGGGAGTGCGAAGAAGAATTTGAAAATATCAAATCAGAATTAAACAGAGCACCATCATTGAAGAATTTCAAGAGTGGGAGGAAGACTATAATAACAACAGATGCAAGCAACCTAGGGTTAGGAGCTGTTGTCACACAAGAAGTCGAAGGAAAAGAAGTTCTTATCGCATTTGCATCTAGATTGTTAAAGGGTGCAGAAAGATCGTATGCTGCAATAGAAAAGGAAATACTGGCCATCAAGTGGGCAACAGAAAAGTTCAGGAATTTCATCTGGGGAGTGGAGGTGGATATTCGCACTGACCACAAACCATTGATACATGTCATTATGAATAAAGGTTTGGACAATGTATCTAACAGGATTAAAAGATGGGTTGTACTTCTGCAAGAGTACAACTGTACCGTACGATATGTACCGGGAGTGAAGAATCGTGCTGCTGATTGTCTGTCGCGACTTACCAACAATTCTGAGGTAGATAATGAAAGTGAAAACAATCCAGAGGTTGTTTTGAACGTTGAAGTGCTATCCATATCCAAAACTGAGTGGGAAGAAGCAGAGAGACAAGATGATAATATAAAACAGTTGAAGCAAATTATACAAAGCAATGGAAGTCTAAAGAAAGTTATGTTTGAAGGGTCCGGTCTCATCGAATACTGGGGAGTTGCAGATGAACTCAATGTAGCAAGTGACAGAATTATAAGAGGAGATCGAATAATTCCGCCTACAAGTCTGAGACAAAGAATCATCGATCTGGGCCACAAAGGTCATCAAGGAATTGTGAAGACTAAACAGAGAATACGCGATGATTTCTGGTGGCCAGGATGTGACCTGCAAATCGAGAGAACCATCAGAGAATGTATCCTTTGTAATCAGAGTGACAGGGCGTGTGTGAGTGTGAAATACCCTATGGTAATAACGAATATTCCAGGAAAAGTATGGGATGAAGTAGGCATGGACATACTAGGGCCTATTCATTGTGATGGTAAGCAACAATTTTGCTTGGTGGTCATTGACCTTCTGACCAGATGGGTAGAAGTCTTAATCAAACCTCATATGAATGCTAAAATAGTGATAGATTTTTTGTCAGAGATATGCACCAGAGAGGGTTTCCCAAGAAGCATATTAACTGATAATGGTGTCCAATTTAGGTCAAAAGAGATGGAAAGGTTCTGTACCAGTAATTCCACTGTACACAAAACTAGCGCAATATACCACCCACAAACCAATGGAGTGGTTGAGAGATTCAATAAAGTGCTCAAGGATGCCATTCGGTGGGCTTGGTCAAATGGGCTCAACTGGGAAGAAGCGGTGAAAAGGAAAATAATTGCTCACCATTTTACTCCCCATAGTACAACTGGTCTATCACCTTTTGAGTTAAGTAGAGGGCGCAGAGCAAACACCAAATTGACACCATCTTGGTTGGAGAGAGAGACTATAGTAAGAAAAGATTTTGGTGAGGCAGTAGAGAGTATCAGGAAAATCCAGCTGAGGAATAAGGCAGCTCACGATAGTCTAATGAGCGAAGGGAAAAGAAACAAGGTTCCCAGAGTGGGGGGTCTGGTGAGAATTAAACTACCCCCTGTACTAAGAGATGGACCCTGCAAATGGTCCAAACCAGTGAGTGTGATTGAGGTTTTTAGACATGCGGTGAGAGTGCAAGATGGTAGAGTCTGGAATATGGAGAGAGTATGTGTGATGGAGTCAAGTAAGGACGTGAAAACTGGTGAAGTGGAACACAAGGAGCAATTCAGTAGGGGTGGTAATGAAAGCATGAAGAGGAATGTTGAGCATGTGAGATCTAGGTTGAATAGAAATGTAATATCAAAAATGTCCTTGCCAACATCTAAACCAGATCCTCTGCATATGTCAAGAACAGGAAGAGTAATCCGCAAACCAAACCACATGAAGGATTTTGTCTAATATTACCGAATATACAGAAGAAGCATACTAGACTGTGTTCCATAAACAGCAAGAGACTAAGGAGGGGAGATGTGTAATATCCTTTCATCATTTCATCACGAGACCCTGCGCGAGCTCTCGTGATGGAAGGGTGAATAGAATATAAAGATGTATGTTTGGAATACGAGTTTCAAACCCGCTTCATGTCAGTTGCTTTCCGCGGTCGGTGGGGTCGAATCACTATCACTTAGCTATAAATGTAAATAAATAGCCTGTTAATCAATCACGTCTTCCTGCGTGTATTTGGTCACTTCACACTGTTTTGCAGTTTATCCAAAAATATGTCACATGTGAAATCCCTTCACAACAGACACATAGTGAGCTGCATGGGCAGATTTTACAATTTCAAAGACACAAATGTGGCAAATATTGTCACCGTAAATACAAAAACAAAGATAAATACTACACCAAATGCCGCTTTGGTTTCCCTAGACCAGTTACAGAAACAGGTGAAGTAAACAACTTCCTGTTTTCAGTTCAACATAGTGTTAAAGGTAAATCACCTAAAAACACGTACTACATAAAAAGAAGGGAAGTGTCATGATCACTGCTTCCAAGGAGCCAGGACCAGCCCAACGTCCTTGGAAACAGGCCCCTAACCCTAATCCTAAACATCAGCCGGTCCCCACTGGGACCTTTTGGACCTTGTCCTGGCGCCGGTGGCACCAGGCTCATCAAAACCATTGGTCCCGGCACTGGAAGCGCCGGGCTCATAATAGGTGTGAAGATGCTTGGGTGGACTTACCTGCAGCAGACCATGCTGCTTACTTACCAGCCACTTAGAAGCCATCTGAGAACAGGAACTACTTTCTTACCTGGGTGGGGCAGCTCCACTCCCTGGATACAGCACTGGAACTCTTCTGGAAACTGGAACTCTTTTCTTACCTAGGCGGGGCCGTGGAAGAAGACGCCTCATCACTCCAAGGCTATTTAAACCACACCCGATAGATGAAGCGTGCTTCGCGTTATTCTGCATCTGCAGCAGAACGCTCACCGAGTCTGCTCCGGCCCTTCTTCTTCCGACCCTGGACCTGCAAGAATCCTACTTACCATTTCGGTATCCAGACATCATCAGCACCTGCAAAGAACAGAAACAACAGGTTAGCAAGGCGAACTTTACACGCAGTGCTTACTTACCTGATCCATCGGCTGCGGCCGTTTCTTCACGCCGCATCTCCACCTGCAAGAACAAAAGCATTGCCATACTTACCGGCACGCTGTGAATTCCGGATTTTTTCATTCAGCATCGCCGCCTGTGAAGGCAAAGTATCATTAACAACTTACTGGCATTCCGCGGACTCCGGCCCTGCAACCCAACATCTGAAAGGCAAAAGAAAAGACATTAATCAGGTACTTACTTACGTCCATCACGCTTGTCGCAATAAAACGCCTGCGAATACTCCGGCGTCTCTTTAACACGAACTAAGCTGCAAGGAAAGAGACAGGAAAGAGACAGTTAGAGCGCTTGCCATACTTACGAACTTCCAGGCGCTTCAATTCATCTTTCATATCAAGAGCCCTGCAATACATAAGGGAAAGGCATTATACAGAGTCTGCATATAAACGTGCCACGCATGTAAAGACTATAAAGACAAAAGGTGTCCAGAAACTCACCGCTCGTGCAGATAACGACGGTAACCATCCTCTGAATTCAAGAGGCCTGTGTTTCACCAGTGAAGGAACTGGCAACGGCACCCTGCACCAGACGCAGATGGAGAGCCCAGCATTCACCTATATAAGGTGAGCACCTTGACCTGGGGGCTCTACGAAAAAGCTGGGAAGAGAGAGAGAGAGAGAGAGAGGGACATTCAACAACCCAGACCATTAACCCCCATATTCTTTCACCTGCAGAAACCTCACTCTTCAAGTCCGACACACAGTGAGAAGAGGTTCGACCCCAGAAGCCAATCGAGTCCTGCACATCACTTCTGACTCACAGACAGCTTCCTGCCAAGACCCGCGCCTCCGTGGGAATCAGGTGAGCGTTACAGGAAGAATCAAAATATATCAATGATTACAATGCAATCATTGCCCTATTATGGAATGCAAACATAGATATGCAGTACATTGCAGACAATTCAACTGCTGTTGCACGATATGTTACAGCCTACTTAACAAAATCAGAAAAAAACAGAGCTTCAAGACCTCTGGGATGACCTAGCTTCAGACAAAACATTGTCACAGAAATTGTACAGCCTAGGCATAAAAATGCTCTCTCGTAGAGAATGTGCGGCCTATGAAGCAGCAGCTCGTTTAAAGGGCACTGCTTTGTATGGAAAATCAGACAACATAGTATGGCTCAGTCTTGGTCCTGCAAAATCTAGAAAAAGAGTGCTAAAATCATATGAGGACATAGAAACAATTGCCAGAAATGATCCAAACAGCCAAGACATTCTTAAAACCAATTTACTGGACACATACTATCCGAACAGGAGTACCACTCTGGAAAGCATGTGTCTATACCACATAGCTCAAAACTTTGTACACAAAAATAATGTAAAACCCAATGAAAGCAAATGTAGATATAGAGTGACCAATTGTGAAGGGAGCTTAGTGAAACTTAACAAACAAAGCATAATTAATCATGAGAAATTTTCATTAAAAACTCCTCAACAGAAAGAACTATATTACATGTCTCTGTTACAACTTTTCAAACCATGGAGAAAATAGGAAGACATACTAGATAATTATGAGTGCTATGAAGATGCTTTCAAAGCAAATGAAAGCACTATCACCAATGTGAACTTTATGCAGTACAAAACAATGTTACACAATGAGCAGCAACAGGAAGAAGAAATTCAGGCCCAACTAGATAAAGACTCTTCCGACAGTAGTCAACCTTCTGTAAAAGGAAGTCAAGAACCATTAGGACAACCACTAATAGCAAATGAGACAGAAGTTTCTATGGAAGAAGTAGAAAACACCATGTATCAGTATCAAGAAGATACAGAAGACTTAACTGTACAACAAGCAAAACTTAACAACGATCAGCACACCATTTTTGAAGATGTAACAAAACAAATTGTGCATGGCATACAACACGAAAATAAAGAATGTACCTGCCAAAATTACGGACCTATACTGCTGTACGTCAGTGGTGAAGCTGGATCAGGGAAAACATTCTTAATCAAAATTATCAGCAAGTTCCTTCAACAATTGACAAACAACAAACTGTCAGTTGTTGTAACAGCCCCCACAGGTTTAGCTGCCTACAACATAGGTGGTGTGACTTTACACCGATTACTACTGCTTCCAGTAGAGCATCAAAATAAATTAGACTACTTCAAACTTTCTGCAGAAGCTGCAATGGAATTACATAGAGTATTGAAACAAATGAAATTGCTACTAATAAATGAAGTGAGCATGGTCTCCAATCTAATGTTGGCTTTGTTTCATCTCAGATTGCAAGAAGTACTTAAAAGTAATAACGAAGAACTCTTTGCAGGGAAACACATTATTGTTTTCAGAGATCTTCTACAATTGACACCAGTGAAAAGTGAACTGATTTTTAAAACCTTAGGCCACAAACTTTGCCGGAAAACTGTTGGTAGCGTAGGTAATATTAACCTTTGGCAACATTTCCAATACAGAGAATTAACTGAGAACATGCAGCAATCTGCAGATCTCACTTATGCCAACATCTTAAAAAGTATTAGAGTTGGTGTATTATCGTAAGAAGCACAAGCTGTATTGAAAAAGCGGCATATAAATGCACTTTATGGCGATAATGCATGTGCAACTGATGTTATGGTAAAATAGCACGCAAAAATGTCAATTGTATGGCCTTAATGCCAACTCTTGCAAGCTGTTTCAAATTCAATGAAACAATGTTAAAGAAAGAAATGCAAGCAATAATAGAAATTAGCACCACAGACAAACTAGACGTACATGGTTTGACAGTACCCATGTGTGAGCAAGCCACAACAAGACTAAATAGTTTAGAAAATTCAATCTCCAACACAGCTGTGTTGGAAAAAATATTGAAATTATCATAAAATTGTAGAGTAATGCTTAAACGTAACCTTGACGTAGAGCAAGGGCTAGTTAATGGAGCACTGGGCACAGTTGTTGGCTTTCAATCATACACACGTGATAGCAACATTCAGTTTGTAAGTATTTGTTTGATAAAGTTTCAGAAGTGAAAAGGATAGGGCGCTGAATGGCTCTATTTCTTCTCTTCAAAGACACGTATGTAGGTAGAGAGCAATTTTCTCTAACTCTTGCATATGCAGTTACCATTCATAAATCCCAAGGTCTTACCCTGGAGAAAGCAATGATAGATAGAGGAAAGACAGTTTTTAAGGAAGGCATGAGCTACGTAGCATTATCAAGCTTACGTACACTTGACGGTCTATTGCTAATAAACTTTGATTCAATTAAAGTCAAAGCTGATATTCCTTGCATTCTAGAATACAATAGATTGCGTTCACTGTACACCCCTTATCTGAAAGCATACCCTGTTCCAGATAAAGTGAAACGTGGTAAAAGAAAAGTAAATGAAACAGAAATGCAACAGAATGCAACAGGAAATTCTGCAAAAAAAGAAAAGAAGCTAAAGTTTCATCAATTGCCGCAAACATAGAAGAACCTATTAGGGAATGTAAACCAGGCACGTCGGCAAAAAAGCAACAGAAAAAACGAAAAATGCACTCAGATACAGAACTTGCTGGCCCATTCAAATTTACAAATGAAAGTGGGGTAAGTTGCTATGCAAATGTAGCAATGAATATTCTATTTCAATTGCCACCAATTGTTAACAATATTTACCTGCACAGCACAGACCAATTGTGTTTGCAAATGTTATTGCTGCATAGAAATGCAACAAGCAATCCTGACAACACATACAGAGGCCGATTCATGGAATTAATGTGCGCTGAAATTTTCAGCGCAAGCGTGCGAAAGCGTGCGAATCGCAGTGCCAGTGCGAAAATTGCAGTGAAACCCGCGCACAGCGATTCATGGAATTCTGTGCGTGTGTAAATCCCAGGATGTGCGCAAAAATTCTGCCTGGCGAACGTTGGCGCACACGTCTCCAAACAGCGTGCTCTACGCGCACAGCAAAATCGCACATATCGCGGCACACACAACAAAAGTAGGAGGAACAGGGTGCGTGACACGCGGAATGGGGAACAACTCGTGAAAATGTGGGTGTCACGGGGGAAGTACAGGAGGCAAGTGCGCGTAATGCCCACACGCACGTTCAAAACACGTATTTATGGAATCGAACGGGGCTAAGGCGTGCGCCAAAAAAGACGCGCTAATCAGGAAACATGTACACCAGCAGGAAGCAGGCGTACGTGGACCCGCGCAGCATAAAAGTGCGTGCAAACAACAAACAGGCACAGACGCCAGGATAAATATACTGTTCCTAGCAACAGTGGTCGTTGGATACCGTAGGAGGAGGAGGAGGATAGTCAGGCCCAGAATTTTTACACCCAGAACCAGCCTCTATGCCTGATGACCAGGTGTATGGGAGGTACAGGTTTCCACCTCACATAATACTCGACCTGGTCAGTGAGTGGGAGGATGACCTCACATCACCCACCCTGTGCTCCCAAGCACTCAGCCCCCTGCATAAGGTCGTCAATGTACTGCACTTCTTGGCCACTGGATCATTCCAGCAGACAACTGCTATAGTGGGGGGGTGTCACATGCCACACAGTCACGCTGCCTACACCAGGTCTTGGCCATCATGACTGCACGCCCATCAGTCTGCAGGCACATATACCTGCCCAGAACACCTGCAGAAAAGCAGGCTGTCATCCAAGATTTTTATGGGGTGGCACACTTCCCCAAAGTGCTAGGTACCATTGACTGCACCTATGTGGCTCTACGTCCCCCCAGGGCTTCAGAGCACATCTATAGAAACCGCAAGCACTGGCATTCCATCAACGTCCAGGTAGTATGTGATGCCAAGGGAATCATCACCTCAGTATATGCCAATATGCGTCATGGCGATACATGGCTGCTCGGTGAGTATAAATGCCACAGCACATGCATGCATGTCAGATACTGAGCAATGTCATAACCCCACTAATGATACCCATCACCACCTCCCCAGGGGACAGTGCCTACCCTCTGAGCACCCACGTGATGACGCCAATTCGGAACCCCACCACGCCACCCGAGGTAAGATACAACACAGCCCACTTTGCAACCCGGGGCATAGTGGAGCGCACATTCGGAGTGCTCAAGTCATGCTTTCTCTCCCTTGACCGTTCTGGCGGGCAGCTGTCATACGCTCCCCCAGTAGTGTGCAGGATCATAGTGGCAGCATGTGTCCTGCACAATGTTGCAACACGCCGGGGCCTGCCCGTGGACATGGTGGTGCCCCCATATCCCCAACCACATGCACGCCCGCTGCGCATGGGAGGGGAAAGGGCACGGGGTGAGGCAGCCCGTACGCAGCTGGTGGCTAATTACTTCACCTAAAATCACACCCCTGTGGAGTGCACACAGCCCTGGCACATACCATCTGACAATCAATGATGATGACATAAGGGACAGTCAACTGTCACAACCATACTAGCCTGAGATTGGTCACCTGGAAGTGTTACACTGTGTGCATCCCTACCTACACAAACACCACCAATGCTGTGTCATCAAAAGACACACTTCTATGCTGCTAAAATCATTACCCCCTTGCAAAATACAACATGACAATAGTGCCATGTCACCCAACCCCTCCCCAGCACCGCCATCCAACACACCATGGCATGTCATGCTATGTGAGAGCAAACAAAGCAATCCCCAAAACATGACACAAGTGTCAAAGTACAGTGTCCCTAATGGAAACTGCCCACACACAATATGCTCCCAGTAATGTAGATCTAACAACACACATGACCAAATACTTACCAAAAATACAATGCAGCTACACAACCTCAAACATAGCATAAACATGACAGTACTAAGTTAAAGTAGTGGTAGTCTTACAACCTGATAATGCCAGCACATCGGCCACTTCCAACTGTACAGTGCTGCTGCCACGCAAATGTCTAAGTGCACTGCTTACAACATGAACTCCATCTCCAAAGTAGACGGCCTTGTGAAGACATGAGGAATTAACCTGCAAATTAGAAGAAAGACATGGATGCAGAAGCACATAGCAATACACCATGCAGTGTACAATACAACAACAATACCCACTAGGAATGTATACACAGTATTGACTACAAACTGCCCACACAGCTCATGGGAGTCCAACGTCACTGTGTAAGTCACTGACACTTGGAAGCCAATGGAAACGGGAAGCAGGAGGGATGTGTGTCTCACGAACCCAAGCATCTAACCCAAACTCAGGACAAGCCTGCATGTGCCCAGCCGGAATACAGTGGATGCCCACGGGAGCCACACAAGGCAACACACTGTAAAAAAAAATCTAAAATCAAAAATCAAAAATGGCCATGCGGGGGCCAGGGGGGAGTGGGGGAGGCCACCCAGGAGGTCCGAGGACAGGGTGCGTACCAACACCCACCTGTGTGGATGTTGGGGAAAAAAAACACCTCCATGGGCTCATGGCCTGCACGGCTATGCCAATGTGGGAGAACTGCTGCTGTCACTCTCATCACCCTCTGCGGCTGCCACAGGAGGTGGTGCTGCCACAGGAGGTGGTGTTGCTATGGGAGGCAGCCCACGCAAAGCCCTGGTAGGGTCCTCCATGGCAGCAAGCATGAAGGTGTGGAAGGTCTCGTTCTGGAGGATTATAGTGCAGAGATCCCCATGCAGCACCTGACGTGATGCCCGGATTTCCTCCTGAGTTGCCTGCATCTCAGCTGAGAGCGAACGTGTGAGCCGCTCCAGCTGCTGCTCTGTCCTCAAGTTAGTGGAAGCCTCAAGGTCAACAAGAGTCTCCCTGAGGTGATGGAGTTCTACCCTCAGGGCTTCCCTGTGGCCCTGGAACTCTATTGATATCGATTGGCGTGGAGTCTCCAGTGCCGCCCGTCTGTCCCTGTTGGACGCCAACATGTCCTCCCTGTGTGATTGGCAAATGGAGTCTGTTGCCTGCTGTAGTTGCTCCATCTGCCTTTCAGGGGGGACAATGGAAGTGGCCACCCTCTTCATTGCTTGAGGCATCATCTCAACTGATGCTGCCGGTTGGCTTGCCATACCATACATGGAATTGTTCCCATATGGTATTGCCTGGTGGCGTACGGCCACGCGTCGGCGGGCACCACATCTGATCTGCTGGCCCAGGAACAGGATCAGATGTTTTGGAGTGTGACCCTGCATCCGTAACCGCCAAAGGCGGACTTACAAACACTGAGTTCCCCATAGAGGGTTCTACCCCTGGTACAGGTGGGTTAGACAGAACAGAATCCCTGCCAGAAACACTTACCTGTGACTCCACATAGGTCTCATCATCCGAATCAGCACCTGAATAGAGGTCTGGGGAGGTGCACCCAGAGGCACCCCTTGACAGAATGTTCTGCAGCAAGATTGTGTTCTCACCCACCACCACACCACGTCCCCCACTGGTGCCTGGTCGTGCCTGAGGTTCATCCTGGGTCTGCACCATCTCCTCAACCTCAACAGCATCAAGTGCGTCATCCCCTGCAAAAACATGAAAGACAAAAAATGGAAACAGGCATTAGCACCATAGCACACAAATAGGCCTGACAAGCTACAGAACCAGTACATGATTTACACATGTCCCACATGACTATAACCCTCCCATGCATGCACTGTAACTGAGTTGGAAGGGGAGGCAAAAGGCAGACACTGATGACACCAAGATGGAAGAGCAACACATGTGATGCATGCTGGGTAGCACTGCCATCACACAATGGCCTGTGATTGGCATGTCCAATACACATACATGACACATGCCATCAAACAGATGGCATGTACCATAGCCATGGTACATTCCACAAGTACATCCATATGTCAGTGAATGAATACTGTCAGCAATCCATGTGAGATGGACATGATGAGATCAAAAATGCTACATAGTGTGACAAAATAGGCATGTGCCACACACTGCAACACATCCAGGGTACAAAAATACAGTGATTGCAGGCCGATGTAGCCATCAATGGTTGGTCACTTCAACATGACAGGAAAGAACTATCATGTTCCACATTCAAACAGGCCCCAAACATTCCGATGGTCAGGCCAATACTCAATTAGCCTGAATGGTCAAATCATTCATCTAACAAGGTAACACATGTAGGCCAATGTGGGGTTCATCAATGACAGAAGCATGTCATAAATGTGACAATAGGGCTGTGGAAATCGTAGCAAAAGTGGGAGAATTGAAACAATCATCCTGAACGAACACTGAAAAATACAAACAATGTTGTTGCAAGATGCCACTTCAAGGACAACTGCTGTAATGTTGAGCAAAATTACTAATGTGGGCAGAAGGGATACTGTCACACCCAAATCCAAGGCCGCTGAATGTTTTGGATGAAGCACATGGGTGACCCATACCACTCAGGCACACACACCCTCACCTGGCACTCAATCAGAACCCGTCACCCAAACAACATACACATGCATTACACACACATGAATGGGCACTCACCGGACAATGCATCATAATCAGGTAGTCCTCCCACACCTTGGATCTGTTCCTCTGTGACGAAGGCCCCAACAACAGACTCATGTTCAGTGAGTTTGTTGTCCTCTTGTGGAGACCCACAGCCAGTCACCAGAGTAGCGGCATGATTTGAGGCCAGCTTGATCTTTGCTCTGCGTTTCAGGTCATTCCACCGCTTGTAGCAATCATCAGCTGAGCGCCTCACAAATCCAAGGGCACTTATGCGGTCGGCGATGGTCTGCCAGTCTGCCTTAAGTTGACCAGGTGTGGTCTTGCACCCTGCAGTCACCAGCATTTCGTGGCTATGTGCCGACACATAGCCCACAAGTGCATCAAGTTCCGGTTCATTAAAGTAAGGCTTCCTTCAGGTACCGGAGTGTGTAGCCGTGTCTGGGGTCTCAGCCTGTCGTGCCAGAGCACCCTTCTTCCTCTTCTTTAAAGGTGGAGCAGAGCCAGAGTGGCTTACGCCGCTCTGGTCAGTAGGGGCAGAATCACCAGTGGACTGGGTAGTAGGAGTGTGGGAATGCACAATGACCATAGGTCTTGATGCAGGCATTGGTTGCAGGGTAATGTTGGCAGGGGGAGCGTCAGTTTGATGGACCGAGACTGAAACTGTCCTGGCTGGGAGAGTCAGAGCTGGGGCGTATGGAGCTGCAGCTGCCCCTGCAGCCTCCCCACTGTGCATACTTGGGGCAGCAGATGACATAGCTGCCCCAGATCCACGTGGATTGGTGACAACTTGCACCGCCACACGTGGCCTAGACTTGCTGACCTGAAAGTCAGCCAGGGAGTCATCCTGTGCCAGGTCAGGTGCCACAATGGCCTCCCTCAACCATGGGGGGGGCATGGGTGTCCCTGATTGTTCCTCCACACATGGGGCACCCTGCAAATCCCAGCCACATTCCCTACCGCGCCCACCAAGCCCACATTTTGAGGGTCGGCCACCTTTGCCTCCTTTACCGCTTGGTCGCCTCCCAGCCATGGCACTGATGTTGTTGGGCGCATGGGAGTTGCAGTAAAGTATTGTCCTGGGCAATTGGGGGTCAGATGGGTAGGATACTAGATGGAATTTGTACCCTAGTGCTCTAACACGGCTGTCTGTGACCCCTGGGGGAAGATGAAGGGTCACGCAATGCACAGGCAGCCCAATATCAAAAATGAATGTGCACGCAACCCCTCGTAGACCATATGTGTGAAAAAATGAACCAGCACTACGCTGTGGCACCCAGAAACACAAAAATAAGCATACACGTAATACACGCAGCCTACAATGACCTCTGAAGGGGAACGCAACACACGGGGCAAGTACTTGCATAACTCACCGTCTGCCTGGAAAAAGAACGTGATAAATATGTGCGTGTGCTCGTTGGCAACACCCCTGCCAAAAGAAAAATTGCACGCTGTCTGAGGAGACAGGACAAAAGGAGAAGTGAACTCTGTTGGAGGAAACAGGCCCAACAAAAAATCAGAAAAGAGCTGTCAGAGAAACAGGGAGTACGAACTAGAAACGCTGTGAAGTAATCGCGTGTGAACTGACAAGAAGTACAGATTTCATCCACTCGCTCTGCACAAAAAGCACATACAAGGAAATGGCGTCCTACACGTAGCTTTTAAACCGGCCCCCACGTACACATCAGATACGTGTGTACGCAGGCGCTTTCCTCCAATTACACGCGATGACACTCGGACGTGCAGTTTTTCTACGTGTGCTCTGTCATCACGTACTATGAAGGAAACGCCTGCGCGCGTAATGTAACTTACGTGCTTACGCGCTAAGGGCCTTTGGTCCAATGGAATCACGTGCGTGTGCTGACACACTTACGCGCTACTGCCCTTTCCTCGAATTACATGCTGATGTGCAATTTTTTCACGTGCCAAATCACTCCGTATCAAGCTGACCACGTGAAAACACACGGAAGACCACGCTCCTGCCCACAAGGCCGAATTACTGCCCCCCAGAGCCCCGAGCATGCTCCCACCTGCCATCTGCTGCTGCTTGACTGCCTGCTGCCCACGTGCCCTGCCATTTGCTGCCTGCACGTCAGCCAGGGGTGTAGTTGCAGTGACCACCCCTGCTGGAACCGAACACACCCGACTGGGATTCCATCGCTCCACAGCCCAGCCCCAGGACCCAGTTGCCCACCCACTCCTGCCTCTGTGGTTGCCATGTCCGCCACAACACCATCTGGCAGCACTGGCAACCCCCAGCCAGAGAGGCAGAGGGCCACCAGCTTCACTGCCACCGAAGTTGGTGTCCTGTTGGAGCAAGTCCTGGGGCAGTATGATGCCCTCTTTGGAAGTTCGCGCGCCGACAATGAAGGACGGACCAGGATCTGGATGGACATCGTGACTGCCATCAACGCGGAGGGGGTGGCAGTCCGCGACTTACATCATGTCAAGAAGTGCTGGGAGGACTTCAGGTCCAGGACCCTCAACAAGGCCCGGCGCCTCGCTAAGGCAGCGGATGCCAAGGGGCGCCGGGGCCAGCTGTCGAACCATCAAATGAGGGTCCTGGAACGCATATGCCCAGCGCTCAACGTCCAGATCCTTGAGAGGCAGACCCGTCTGGAGTCGAGCGGTAAGTGTACATGCATGGTGATAGTACGCTGTGAGTGTCGTGGTGTGCCAGTAGTGTGCCGGTTGCACATGTGTTTATGTAGGGGCATGTAGGGATGTGTATGAACATGGGCGTGAGGCAGCCACATGTGAGTCCTCTCAGTTGTGAGACATATTGATGGTGTATGTGTTGGTAAGCATGCTGGGCAAATGCTTGTGTGGGAGCACACATGTTTGAATTTCTGTGTATGTACATTGGCATGGTTGTGGCATGGTTCATAATGCATGTATCTGCACTGTGTACATGTGCATGTATGTGTATCTGACAAGTGTGCAAATGTGATGCAACAAGGATGCACGTGACACTGATATGTAGAAGGATGAATGGCAGATGTGACATGTATGGCGATCTCATCACTGCAACAGTTGGAGGAGATGTAGACATGCATGTAAGTGTGGTGGCGTGTGTGCATGTCTAGTGCACTCCTTGTGTTTCATGTGATGTTAGGCTCACCTTTGCCTGTTCATGCTGTTGTATGTGTATGAATGGTGCTGCCTGGTGCAATGTTGCTGTTGAAATGTTCATGTGTGTGAGTTAAAACGACATGTGTGTCGTGGAGTGTGATGCCGTGTCTGTAGTTAAACAATGCCAGTCATGTGCAACTGTCATGTGTGTATCAGTCCATTGTACAGTGCCCTGACGCCTGTGTTTTATCTCTCCCTGTCTGGAGCATCAACTGAAGAAGAGGGCGGAGAGGGTTCTGTGGAGCACAGCGGCAGGGATCATCCCGCCAGCCGGAGGCCGGAGACGCAAGGCCTGGCTCCCCTCCCAGGTTGTCATCTTGTCGGGGAGTGAGGAGTCCGGTGCCGCGTCCCAGGCCGCAGCTGCCGAGGGAAGGTCCAAGAGGCGGAGGTCGGAGATGGACTCCTTGGCAGCAGAAGGGGCAGCTGAGACCCCACAGGGTCTGACGGAGGAAGATGGCACAGAGTCATCCAGGTTGGTGGGGGGTTTGGTGGAGGAGGAGGCCGTGCAAGGGATAGAGACGGGGTCTGGAGGTGGGGATTCCACTGTTGCCAGTGATGCAGTGCAGGGGCAGGGACAGGAGGCAGCACAGGCCACCGGGGAGGTGCCTGAGTGTAATCCTGTTCCTGATCCTGTGACTGCATCATCCCGCACCAGCAGGGATGCCTACGTCCAGACCCGTTTTCAGCGAGGGGATCTGCTTACAAAAACTGGCCTTCCTCTCCCTGCAGATGTGGCTATCCGGGACTGGGTTGAGCCTATCCTGGGTGGGGTGGTGTTGCGTCAATGGGACATGCGAGCTGACCTGCTGTCTTTCAATGAGGAGACTGCACGTCTTCTTGGATGGCTCATTGACCGCGTAGACCTACTGGGACAGCTCACCAGGGCCGGATTCCTCTGTTTTCTGGACCTTGTTCCGACCCCCTCCTCAACTGAACCCCGTATGCCCCAGTCGTCCTCCATGCCATCTTCCCATCCATGTATCACCTGAGTACCCTGTGGAGCTGCCTCTGACCCTGCGGCCAGGCTGGTGGAGGTCACATCCCTGCCACAGTCGGAAGTCGGACGTCCAGCAGGGGTGGCCACCTCAAAAACTGCACTCCAGCCGGAGAAGGATGTGCAGGCAGCAAGAGCCAGGGCACAGCAGCAGCAGCAGCAACAAGGTGGGAGCCATCATGGCTCGGGGCCTTCGACATCGGAGGGGCAGGCATCGGCCAGAGGGCAGGAGGACCCAGGACTGGAAGTGTCTTCCATGTCGCAGCGGTTAGGCCATGCTATAGATGTGGAGCGGCAGCGGGCAGAAGAGGCACGGCTCACGATGGTCAGGGCAGAGAACTCCATGCGGAGGGCCCTGAGGCGGGGTGAGTGCCTCGAGGCAATTTGCAGGGAGTTGGAGGAGAACATGTCGTCGTCCCTGCGAACCCTCGGGGCCATGGAAGAGGACCGCCTCCAGGACATTGAGCAGGAGTTCGTTGATGCCCTGGCCCGGGACATCCAAAAGTGAGCGTTCGGACTAGCCCGCTGCCCTTGTAAATAATTTTTAGAGTTAGGTTTCCTTTTCGTTTTTCCTTTTATTTGTGGTCTATGTACATCAACACATGTCCGTCACACACATACACTGGTTGGCATTGCTTGTGTAAACCCACATTTTCACATGCATCAACCCAATGAGCGAATCCCACACATGGAAGTAAAAAATGTAAATGTATTATGTACATGGAATCAAAAATTAAATGAAAGCATACCAAAATATGAAACATGAAATGAAAAGCATGTGAAAAAGATGATTGACTGAAAATGATAACCAATCCAAAATAATTTCAATGAAAAACAGTCCAAAGCCACCCTCCAACAACGCAAATCCAAAGGAAATGTAAAAAAGAAATCTCCATTGCTTCATGTTCATAATACAGAAAACAAGAGAAATCAATCCATAGTCCAACTATTTAGAATCCATTGTCCAAGGATGTAAAGGGTCCATGATCCCAACCAAAAAATGTGAAACCTACCTACCTACCTACCTAAACATATAACTATTTACAAATTTGTGTGGCATTGTCCATTGACCACAAACCAAAGGAAAACAAAAAGGAAACCTAACTCTAAAAACTATTTAGAAGGGCAGCGGGCTTGTCCAACGGATCACTTTTGGATGTCCCGGGCCAGGGCATCATCAAACTCCTTCTCAATGTCCTGGAGGCGGTCCTCTTCCATGGCCCAGAGGGTTCGCAGGGACGACATGTTCTCCTCCAACTCCCTGCGAATTGCCTCGAGGTATTCAGGCCGCCTCAGGGCCCTCGGCATGGAGTTCTCCGCCCTGACCATCGTGAGCCGTGCCTCTTCTGCCCACTGCCGCTCCGCATCTATGGCATGGCCTAACCACTGCCACATGGAAGACACTTCCAGTCCTGGGTCCTCCTGTCCTCTGGCCGATGCCTGGCCCTCCGATGTCGAAGGCCCCGAGCCATGATGGCTCCCACCTAGAGCCTGCTCCTGCTGCAGCTGTCCATGTGCCGTGTCTGATGGTGCCTGCACATCCTCCATCAGCTGGTCTCCAGTTGTGGTGTTCACCCCTGCTGGGCTGCTGACTCCCAACTGTGGCAGGGATGTGAGCTCCACCAAGCTGGCTGTGTTGGTCGGGCCAGGTCCACAGGGGGCCCTGGTGGAATCTGGGCAAGAAGACGGGGTGGAGAATGACTGGCGCATAGTCTCCACAGAGGAGGAGAGGTCCGCCAGAGTGCGCGACACATGTAGGGACCCACCAACCAGGACGGAGCCCATACGTTCGTGGGACCCCTCGTCCGCAGGTAGTGTAGAGGCAGATGACATGGCACTCTGCCCAAACTGCAGACGGGCCTGGGACGGGGCCTCCCTGCTGGTGCATGGTGGTGCAGTCACAGGGTCAGGGACAGCGACATGCACAGGCCCCTCCGCAGTGACCTGTGCTGCCTCCTGACCCTGGCCTGCAAAACTTGCATCAGGCCCCATGAGCGGCTCAGTAGCGGGCTTCTCCTCCCCTGTGGAGACCACCAACCTGGATGTCTCCACACCGTCTTCTGCCAATGGAAGCCCCTGTGGGGGCTCACCCGGCCCTTCTGCCACAGCCGTTGTGGCAGACGCAGCACCAGTCCCCTCGGTCCCGGATGATGGTAATTCCTGGGAGGGTGGCTGGGCTTTGCATCGCCGCACAGTAGAGGCATCCCCACCGCTTGGCTGCTCAGCGCCGTCCCCGCCCTCTTCTTCACTTGACGCTGCGTAGAGGGAGACATAAAACACAAGCATCAGGCTACAGTACAAAATACCCTAGACAGGAAGCAATAACACATGAGTGGCACTGTCAAATGTCACTTCCATTCTGTCATTCCACAACACATGGGTGAATGCACACAACACACATGCAGAAACAGTCCTGGCGCCTGCAATCAACATCAACATCCATGTAGAAGGGCCCCTGTAAACCAAGATGTTGCCTTCAAAGTCACATGCAGCCATGGCGTTTCAAAGTCATACACACACTTGTCTGGCACATACATGTGCACCATACATGTACATGACATCAGCACCCATTCCTCACCCCCCTTCATGTCCAGGAACAGAGACAGCCATGCTTTCATGTGTTCATTCCGCATAGAGCTCCCCATGTTGCATTAAAACACATGCACCAACCATGTGGTTCGCACATAACTAGTCTCACATGCATGACCATGATGTCCCTGCACACACACATCCATACATGGCCTATGTCACACATACAGGCAAGCATCAGACTACCAGCACACTGCAACATGCCCTGTCTCACACAGCAATGCTTGGCCACTTACCACTCAACTCCGGACGGGTCTGCCTCCGACGGATCTGGGCGTGGAGCGCTGGGCCTACGTGTTCCAGGACCCTCATCTGGATGTTACTCATGCGTGCCCGGCCCCCCTCCGCGAGGCACCGGGCCTTGTGGAGGGTCCTGGACCTGGAGTCCTCCCAGCGCTTCTTGACGTGCTTGATGTCGCGGGTTGCCACCCCCTCCGTGTTGATGGCAACCACTACGTCGTCCCAGATCCTCTCCCGTCCTTCCTTGTTGGCGCGTGATGTTCCGAAGAGGGCATCATAATGCCCCAGGACATGCTCCACCAGGACACCAACTTCGGTGGCAGTGAAGCTGGTGGCCCTCTGCCTCTCTGGCTGGGGGTTGCCAGTGGTGCCAGATGGAGATGTGCCCGACATGGCAACCCCAGAGGTAGGAGTGGGTGGGCAACTGGGTCCTGGGGGTGGGCTGTGGAGCGATGGTATCCCAGTCGAGAGTCTTCTGTTCCAGCAGGGGTGGACACAGCAACTGGACCCCTGCAGATGGCTGATGTGCAGGCACCAAATAGCACGGCACGTGGGCAGCAGACAGCCAGGCAGCAGCAGATGGGGCAGGAAAATGGCCTTCAGGGCAGGAGCATGGTCTTCCATGTGTGTATGTGTGGCCAGCTTGATACGGAGTCATTTGGTACGTGAGAAAATTGCACGTCAGTGTGTAATTCGAGGAAAGGCCCTTAGCGCGTAAGCGGGTCAGCACACGTATGCGATTTCATTGGACCAAAGGCCCGTAGCACGTAAGCGCGTCTGTGATCTATCGCGCACAGGCGTTGCCCTTTCACGTGTCAATCTTCACACGAACCCCAGTAATAGATGTACCCCGCTCGCACAGGGCCCTTTCGCGTGTGAAACTTCCCTTGAACCCAGTAATACACATACCCTGCTGTAATCACGTGTGAGACTTCCCGCGAACCCCAGTTATACACGTACCCCGCTCGCACAAGGCCCTTTCGCGTGTGAAACTTCCCACGAACCCCTTAATACACGTACCTTGCTCCAATCGCGTGTGAAACTTCCCGCGAACCCCAGTTATACACGTACCCCGCTCGCACAGGGCCCTTTTGCGTGTGAAACTTCCTATGAATCCCGTAATACACGTACCCTGCTCCAGTCGCATGTGAAACTTCCCACGAACCCCAGTTATACACGTACCCCACGCGCACAGGCCCTTTCGCGTGTGAAACTTCACGCGAACCCCAGTTATACACGTTCCCCGCTTGGCGTTTGCTGTTTGGCAGCCCTGTAAACTGGTCCAGGGTTAGTGCATCCCTTTGCGCTGGATTGGGAATTTTGATGGCTTTTCCTTGCGCTAGGGGCGTTCTTGGGGGTGTAACTGGCGCTGCTGGTTTTGGAGGCTAAAATGCATGAATACGCTGTGCGCGGAAATCGATTTTAGCGCACGCGGCTGGCACAGACATTCGCACACGCACACTGTGCGCCAACAGCATGCGCCACTTTTGTGCGAAATTCTATGAATTACCCTGACAGTGTTCATGGAGTAAGGCACACTATGCTGGAATAGTGTGATTCACTATGAACTCACAAGAAGATCCACAAGAATTTCTAATGTACATACTATTAGTATTGGAAAACAAAAGCATACCTGTAAATGAAATCTTCCAAATTTCGTACATGTGGAAAACATACATGCACTCTCTGTAACAAAGTGACACAGGAAGAAATCCCAAATGAGCGATTTGTGTATGTTTCCATACCAAATTGTGAGAGCATTCCATTTCAGCAACTTGTACAAAATGCAAACCATGGCAGATTATGTAGTATTTGCAATGCTGACAATCGCTCTACCTTACTGATACAATCACATAATGCCTAAATAATACTTATGCTTCTACGTTATAATGCAGATGGCACCAAAAACAACTGCTAACTGACTGGATTCACACATGGTCAAGTGTCACTTGGAAAGAAAACCTTTACTACCATGCAGGAGCTACAACCAATGCAGGTCACTACACTGCATACATTAAAAAAGAATTCTGGATGGTTTGAATGTAATGATAGCACCATTACTCTAAAGCAGAGGTTGCCAGCTAACCTAACAAATGCGTATTTAATGTTCTTGAAGCCAAAATTTACAAAATAATGTGTACTTCAAAATTGTCAACAAAGTATGTGAAAGACTACAAACAGAATACGCCCACAGGTATCTAACTACCCAACAGGACGGAAGAATGACACAAATAAATGATTATCACAGATCGTTGGAAACAAATGCACAGGCAGAATACGCCTATACGGACCTAACTGTTTTTAAAAATCGGCAGGAAGGCAACAAAGAAAACATTAATGGGAAAGATAAAGGAAACAGGATATGTCAACGACACAAATGAATGAGTATCAAAAATCTGTAGGAACAAATGCACAGTTAGAATACGCCTACAGGTATCTAACTACCCAACAGGATGGAAGAATGACACAAATAAATGATTATCACAGATTGTTGGAAACAAATGCGCAGGTAGAATACGCCTATAGGTATCTAAGCGTTGTTAAAAATAACCAGGAAGGCTACAAAGAAAACATTAATGGGAAAGATGAAGGAAACAGGATGTAACAACAAAACAAACAAATGGCCATGCACCCAACACTGCACACACTCCCCACAACTTGACAATGAAAATACAACACAAGGCGTGTATGCATGGGTGCCACATGCGGCAGTGGTTGTGGCCAGGGCCTACAGTCTTGGAAGTAAGGCCTTCAGCCTTCGGCAGACGGCCATGCATCCAAAGACCCTAGGCCCTGGCCACAACCACCATAGCATGTGCCAGCCATAGCAGCGTACTAATGAATATAATAATAGCCATTGGAAACTGTAATGTATTTGCAGCATGTTGGCAATATCAATGTTCCCTAACACCACACGTGTCCTTACACATGTAACAACTCCCCCATGCAGTGCACAGGCTCAAATACTGCCCTTATTGGACCCCTCCTTTTCTCTGCGTACAAGGAGGCCATAGAACATAAGTCATACAAATTTCCTGTCCACTACATGGACTGAAGTGTTACAAATTTACTGCCCACTACATGGACTGAAGTGCTATCGTTATTACCCCCCCACATTTACTTACGTACAAGGTGTCCATAGAAATTACATCATGACGGCCGAAGAACAAATGCACAGATCACCCATTTCTTACTGTCTGAACCTTTCCCAATGCTCTGTGACACAGCAAAATAGGTTAATGAAAAAAGCATGTGTACGGTGGTTGTTGCTCCGCTTTCCGCGGATCCAAGATTTCAGGCGCATCCAAACCATCTTACGCAGAACATGCCTCACAGCAGCCAATGGGCAGAGACGTTGCGTGTACGCGGTCATGACGGCAGCCCCTAAGCCAATTGGTTTCTTGTTTCGTCGATCGAACAGGGAAGTGTGACCGCGGAGTGAACATAGATATCACTAATTATTTCAGACCTACTTTTTCATAATCATAAAGAAACATACTGCACGTATGGTGACAAAATTTACAAAAGCACGCTTTCTGGAACAAGCCCCTGTACCTGCTGCAGATTTCATCAAAATCTGTCCCGCGGTTTCACCTGTAGCCGTGCGCAAAGTTTTTCCCCCATTCAGTCTATGGGAAAAAAAGATGTTTTGGCACCCCCCCTATAACTCCACTCCCCCTGGACGAATTCTCACCAAACCTTACAAAAACATTCAGAGTGGCCCATATACTTTTTTTGCAAAGTTTGGTGAGGATTCCTCCAGGGGGAGCGGAGTTATAAGCCACCGAAAAAGTGCTCTTCCGATGGAAACAGCAACTTAACCACAACTACATGGCCACTTTCGTGGCCATGTAATCTTAAAATGCTTTCATGAAAACAAAATCGAAACCACTGAAATTGGCTTTGGTTTTAATTCATTATTTATTGTTTGCCAATTAAATTGTTTTATTTGATTATACATCCAAAGATCTACAACAATCTTTATGTGCGGCTCATGATCATTGTAAAAACGTGGATTTGCTTCTTAACTCAGAAAAATCGAAAATGCAAATATTAAATCCTAAAAGAGGTATGAAAGGGACGTTGCGGTACAATTCTTGTAAGTGGTTTTTATCGGGTCAGAAATTGGAGAAGGTGGAATCTTTTAAATATTTGCGGGTAGAAATAACTGCCAACAATGGTAGAAAAGGTTCTCCATCGGTCCCTAACTCAGCAATCTTGGCCGCAGTTACCTAGTTAGGCCAATTAGATTCTAAGTTTGGCAGATTTTCTCTGTCACACGCACTCATTTACTACCATCAGAACATTACCCCATACTAATTTATGGTGCTGAAACTAACTTAGCTGAGGATGACTGGGCCAACATTGAGGCCAAGATCTGGAAGAAAACATTGTTGCTTCCTCAAAAGGTCCCTTGTCGGCAATCAAACATGTACTGGGTTTACCGTTTCTATAGGCCCGTATATCTTGGAGCTGCTTGCACCTGTATTTTTAGTACCACCTATTGACTATCTATATATGCTTTTTGTAGAGGTCAGGAAAGCACGATCTTGCCAGGTACTAACACAGTGGAGTGAAGGGTGTCTGATGACATTGAGGGAGATTGGCTCATCAGAGGAAGAATTGTTCTCCCGACCACTTTATACCATGAACAGGCTGTTTTCCTTAATTGGGTATTAGAGATTCACTTTATAAATATAACATTTTTAACCAGTTTATTTATGATGTAACATCTTTTAACATGGTACAATGTTTTATAACAAAGCAACCCTCTAAACAATGCTGAAATTTGATGTTAAGATTGAAATTTAATTTGTTTGAAACAAATGATTGAATGGTGCATCAGTGAAAATTCCAAAAAATTAAAGATTATGCCGCCTATGTAAAAAGACAGTAGAGCCTTTGGAACACTTGTTCACCAAATGTGACAAATTGGTGGATCTTCATAGACCAGCGTATGGCAAATTTGGGGCTACTGATGACAAAATATGTATGGTTACACTTTGGCATCGATTGCCATGTCAACCTAGTACTTCATTGTGCATTACTGCTATGAGATTTTTAAATTTGGTATTTCTTGATGAAATGTGCTTGCTGTTTTAGTGTAACTTCCTTTAACTTGTGTTGTTGCTATGATGAAATGCTATTTAAAACCTCTGTTTTTTATGCATGGATTTCTGTTTGCTAATGTTTGTGTGAAAAGCTCATTTAACATGTGTTGTTTTATGCTTTTCTGTGACCTTGTTTGACATTTTTATAATTCTTATACATGTGGTTGTGGTTTTTATATATGTGTTTTTGTATTGTAACTGACTGTGTGATAAGTGTATTTAAAGCTATATCACACAATACATAAATACATACTACAGAAATGGTGGCTGGATTTGGCAGCACCCAGTATTCGGCTTCCATTATGTTATTTAAAGAGCAGAGTTCCTCCACCATCCTCCAAGAATTTTTACTGGGTATGTAGCCGTGTTACATGGGGATTCTGATGGCTGTATCAGAAAGCTAAAATGGTCTCATAAATTCCCTCATCTGCTTGCCATGACATGGGGTACTGTTTGACCCAGGTAATATTGTCTCTTGTTTTGGCTTGATACGGGCTGCCCCTATTCATTTCTAAAGACCCACACCATGCCAGCCAATGGTTCATATTTCTTTAGACACCCTGTACAAATCGTCTTGAAAGTTTGCTGATAGTGTTTTTGTAAGAAGTCCTTTCTGAGGAGCCTCTCTGTGTTCTCCAAAACCATCTGACATAGTATGCATATCTAACACACCATCTCCCCTACTTCATCATCATTATCTGTCAAAAGCTGTTTGTCAGTCAAGTATATCAAGCGCTGTGCTGGGTCAAAGCATAAGGCAGGGCGCCATTCAATGCCATCTTCATCTGCACCATGCAAAATTACCTTGTCTTTCCTTGTGATTGGCACCTCTAGGTGTATTATAATAGATGCCCCTGGTGCTTGCTCCTTGTGAACTGCTGGTCTGAACAAACATTCTGTTGGTAATCGAAATGTGTGTGCTTCGATCCCGGGCAACCACCGTAACAACACTTACGCTTCATGAAGATATAGCTCTAGGTGAAGTGGTGCACCTCGTAGAATGCTTGTATAACTGCAATAGCCCATGTATAGTATATGTCAGGGGTGGAACACACTATGCCCTTTTCGGTAAATTAAATTGTTATGTTTAGTTTGCTCATACTATCTCTGCTCAATAAGTTAATTGGTGTTTGTTTTGAATCCAACAAGAAGGCTACAACTTCTTGTGAAAGGGACCGTTACAACAGCCCCAGAAAATCCCTGGATGTCCATTATTTTGTCCAACAAATGAAACCTTCATTCCTTACTACAAAACTTGGTAGCTCCTGTGGAAACCAAAAATTAAAACCAAAAATGAGAATGTTCTGTTGCCTATCTTCACTGCAATCTGTGTTTCCTTTTCCGGGTCTGCAGTTACTGAAAGTACTGGGTGTGTCAGAGCCGACTGTGTGCTATCCTACTGGGGAGTCAAGCCTGTGCCTGGGAATGTGAAAGGGCTAACTCCCAACACTGTCACTCCCATGTAGTATGGTACTTCGCCCTTGGGTAACACATTTCTGTCCCATTGCAGAGGGGGGCTTGTGCATTTGGGGAAAATGGGGATTGCATCTGTGGTAAATAGGTGGTAGTCCTATGTACTGGGATACCACCAGGGCCATACTGTACTGTATTTATGCTCCTGCACTCTCATACAAAGTGTCTCATTCTCCTGCAAACCCAACATGTTCCTCCAAATCTGGGCCTTACTCCTCCATATCCAAATCCAGTCTACCTACCTTTCAAAAAATTCCCGCTTCCTTGTGAAAAATAGCTTGCTTGTGGGAAATATCCTCCTTATGGGATGTACCCCCTTGTAGAGAATACCCCATCCCTCCAAACCCTTCCTCAGGAGGGTTGTACACATGTTGTCCTTCTGTGGTGTTTGCAATTACTGCTCATTCCATGCTGAATTTAGCACATTCTTTCTCTACCAACTTTGCTTCAGCCTTCTGAGCTTGGTCTACTTTACTTCTCTCATTATCCTGTTTCTCTCTGCAATGGTGTTGTATGTGTGTTTTTATCTTGAGGCCATCCTTTCAACTCAATGCCCACCACATTCCCCAATTCTATCTGTACGTCTCCCGATGAGACCCCTTAACAATATGTGTTAAATGAAGGTCCTAGGTGCTTTAGGAAGGGCTCTACCCACAGACCACAAAACTGTTCATATTACATGACAGGTATATGGTAGTGCATCTAACGAGTTCCGCGGAAATGGTGGTTAAACATGGCCCTGATGGTGGTGCAAAGAAGATCTCAGAAAACCGCATCGAGCCCACAAATCAGGTATGGGAAGAAGAGATGATCAAGGCAGAAGCATATGAATGGCTACTATATAGGCTCAAGGACAATGATGCTGATTTCACGTTGACCTTGGGGTCATTGCTGCAGCTTAGCCATGCATGAAATATTAGAGAACTTGTGCGGATGGGGCCCAGTTGGACCAGGGTTCCTGGGGGTTACATCCGGGGTTATAGTAACTTGGCATTGCTTAAATAGTTATACTTATGTTCTTTGGTTGTTCAGTTCTTATTATCGAGGGCAACACTACTACACCAATACATCCATACAGCAGCTCATTAATATATCTAATGAGAGGAAATAAAATGAAACGTAATGGAATGAAATGGAATGTCAGAAAATAACATGAATCGTAATGAAATTAAATTCACTAACCTGAATTGTAATTGTAATTCATTTTATTTGAAATTGAATAAAAATTATAATGTAGCTGCAGACACTTTTCTTATGGTGATCTTCGAAACCACGTGTTTGCATCAATTGCTTTATGAGTCAGGCTTGGAGAGAAACGTGTCTTCCTGTCTAGAATGGACCCCCAAAGAAAAGCCACATCACCTACGTATAATGCAATTTTTAAATGTCCTCCTTCGCATAGGCTAAAGGGAGCAATGCTTAGTTATTGCCTAAAGTACTGTGCACGGGTTCACGATAAACTGATACGTAGAGAGAGGACTATGGACTTCTCTGTCAGGTATGACAAAAAAAGCAACACTGCTATAAGCCTGAGTCCCTAGTCAGATCACTGAAGATGGCCATGCAGGTCTTCAAACACACTCTTACTAACTGCAGTATGTAATCCTTAATGATTTATTGCTGCCCAGAAAAAGTCTCAGCCTACATATTAAGACACTTTTTCTAGATCCCAAAGAGTGCGCAAGATCAGGAAACCCCTCTGTGTAGCATTGTCATTTACCATATGGATATATTGAATATGATCTTTGTCACTTTAACACATCATGTATCCATGCTGGGCTTCACCTATAACTATGGAAGTTATCTCTCTTAATCTATTGGCCAATTTAACATGTTTCTTGCTGTGTGCATTCATAGGGGATACTTGGTGGTAAGATCTGACTTCTGTAGGGTAGTAACTTTTCAATCTTTATATATAAAGCTGAATGTATGTATATGTGTGTGTGTATGTTTGTCCGGTTATACAATCCACACCGTTGAATCCACTGCTACCAAATTTTGCATGGATTCCTCATTTGTCTGGATGCAAAAATGCACTCTGTAGACACCCTCATTTACTGATGCTCACCCCGATTCACTGCAATAGGTACTAGAAGGTGGCAAGATTTGGAAAATTGTCTGAAGCACAATGTTTGATATGTTGGTTATTCCTTTAAAATGTATTACTACTGTATACAGTTCAAAACTATTTATCAAAGCAGTTTAAAAGTGAATTAAAAAAAAGTTTTTTTTTAAAATTACTGTAATAACGCCACTCCAAATATGGGAAACAGAAAGGTTACAGTTTAATTAAGTTCATTCACGAGAAGAGAGCACAATCAATCAATCTTTCTTGGACTTTTTCTCAAATGTGCTGGAGCTGTTAAGTGACTGAAACATGCCGCACAATAAATGGACATCACTTGGAAAAGCTTCATCTGATGCAAAGCAAAAATCAATATCAAGAGCTTCTGAAATACAACAACAAACAGCAGCACGACTTGCTGACCAGAGGACAAGAGCAACTTTCTCCAGGGCAAATCAGATACCAGAGCAAACAGAAGCAAGACTTGCCGACAAGTGAACAAGAGCAAATATCCTCCAAGGCACATGATTCAGCACTTGATCAGGACACGGGCAACGCCGGGTACCCCAGCTATTGTTAAATAAATACATTATCCATACAAATCCAAAATGGCATCCCTCTAGTCCAATGATCTCAAAACCTGTGGACCAATATTCCAGAAACAGTCTATACACCTCAACCAAGATACAATCTTGCCCTGCAGCATTACCTAAATATAGAGCTAACTAATTTGAAAATTAATAAGGTGTACCAACACATTAATATTAGGATATGTATTTACATAGGTGTTAGTGAGGATCCATTACTTACTTGAAGAGGAGCATCTTGAGCTCCTTCCTGGACAGTAAAAGTGGGAGACCAAGTCTGATGTTGATGGAAAGGAAGTTCCAGAGCCTTGAAGTGGGACGTTGGGACAGAGAAGGCCTGTTTTCTGGTTATTTCCTTCCAGCACCGGCGAAGTTCAAGTCTGCATATGTTCTTAATTCTGGTGTATTGCATGCCTCCGGAGATGCTGCGCTCTTGAGTGAAGTAGGTTAGGGACTTCAGGGTGACAGCCTGGAAGATGATATAGCAGTATGTGAAGATGATATGGGCTTGCAGCGGTCACCAGTGCAGTTTGATTAGAGTTGGTGTGATGTGGTCTAATTTGCAGAGTCCTTTGATGACTCGTCTGCAGTATGCAGGACACATCTCAGGGTTTGCCAGGAAAGTCACAGGAAGGCCTTCCAAATCAACATTGCCATAATCCAGGTGGGAGAGGACCCAGGCTTGGACAGCAGATCTGAAGCTGTTTTCTGGGATTAAGGGCTTGATTTTCTGCAGTAGAGAAAGTTAGTGCCAAGCCACTTGTGTCTTCCTTGCTACGTGCTGTTTGAAGGAGAGGTGTCTGTCAATGTTGACCAAAAGCACTTGGCACAGGTGGCCACCTGGGGTGTAAAGGCCTCAAGGCTCATAGCAGAGAGCCAGGTCTGGATGTTTGGTGTAGTTGGTCAGCAGGAGGAATTTAGACTTGTAGGGGTTGAGATTTAGGTAAGCACCGGACATCCGTGACTGGATTAATGTGAGGCAGGCCTTGAGTCTGTGAATGTCTTAGATGGAGGATATCTTGAGTTCGAGCTGATGTCAGCTGCATATTGGTGGATGTGGATGTTGTGTAGCGTGCAGAGGGTCCCCAGTGTTTGCATGGAAAGATTGAAGATCACAGGGGAGAGAATGGATCTATGAGGGACACCACAGTTGATGGGTAGAGTTGTTGATCTGAAGGAATCTATTTGTATGAACTGATGGTGATTGGTAAGGTAGGATTTGAACTAGCTTAGGATGATCTCACTGATTCCCATGCAGCGATGTAGATTGTCAATGAGTGTTTGGTGGTCTACTGTGTCGAATGATGCTGAGAGATCAAGGAGAACAAGGAGGCAAGTAGGGCCATCATCCAGGATTTTATGAGCATCGTCCATCAGATTGGAAGATATCTATATTCTGGGATCAATGTACCAGCTCTCCCAGGATCATCGGATTTGTTGAACCAATACGATATCTGGGTATATCTTGTTATAGGGTCTAGAGGAAACACAAGAAAACATTTCAAAAACCTCTTCCGTTCCAAGATATAGCAGTTATTGATTGAGCAATAAAGGACATTTTTTTCACTAATTTAGCAGACGTTTGGGTTCTCAGGGCCGAAGACAACCATGACTAATTCATAAAATGTTTGTTAGATGAAAGATCTCTTTTTTCTTCAAGAGTTCCTTGTGAGAAGAGGTAGTGCCACATTGAATAAACAAGTTGGCTATTGATTTACATTGTTGTTCCAACTGTGGCTTAGAAAGGTTTGTCATACAATCTTTTGACAATATTTTGGTATCCAGTGGAAATAAATCACACCCTCGTGATAAAAGATGTGCAATCTTAGCCAGTATCGCATTGTAAATTAAGCGAGAATGAATATGTAAAATCACCTTGCGTAACCGGTAAAAGTAAGGAAATTCTATTTGGTCTAAGTCTGATGAGTTAATATAATGTAAATTAGGAATCTCATGTAAAAGCGGTAGAAGGCTCGACAGGTTTAAGGCAATTTCCATGTCCGCTGGAATGACAAGTTCAAGCCCAAGGCAACAGGCCTCTCAAAGTGGTGGAGTGCTATTTTTGTAGTCATTACCTCCATTTGATGAGTTGTCATAAATGACCTGTGCCATAGTCAACTTAAGTTCCACCAAAGTGGAAGGTCTATGCTGTGAGTTTCCATCAAGTGGATCCATAGGTCATACATTCCTATGCTTTTGAACCACAGGTTGACATTTTGGACAATGATCTTAGCGTTCAGAGAGTCGAAAGTTGCATGATGTTAGCGATGTAGGTGGACAATCAGTGATGGAATATGTTGAGAGATTTTGCAAAAATATGGTTTGGTGATTAAAAACCTCCAGATTTCTTGTAGTAGTATCCATGAGTTCCCGTAATACCGCTGAAGAGTGCCCAGCCAGAATCACACAGTCAAGTTGCTGGGATTTATCTATATTGGATATGGTGTCCATTTTAGATTTCGTTTTCTTTTCCTTTTTTATTTTTATGTTGCTTCTATGCCCAAGGAAATATTGCCCTCATTAGTAGATTTCTGCTCTAAAGTCTCCTGATGCTTATCCTGGGCTATGCTGGTAAAGGTGGGGAAGGTCTCCTGAGTGTTCTTAGTATTTTCATCTGATTTTCCATCAGGGCTAATAACCACCTCGATGGTCATATGAGCTTCACGACAGACACTTTGATCTAGCTGGTTACCATTGCTCTTGCCTTGCCCTGCTTTAGATTATGCAATTGACTCACTTGTGTAAGATCCTCTCCAAGGGATTTACCAACTGTGTTCTTTTTAAAAGATAATTTGCTAGTAATGTAGCCATCAAGGAAACACAATTTTTACGTAATGGTGTTTAGCATAGACTTCATGTCTTTCTGATTGGAATTTATATTTTTGAACACACCTGCCAAAGATTTAGTATGAAATTGAATGCAATTAAGGAGTGCGGCATAAAAGCAGGTCATAACATGAGGTGTCAAACAAATGTGGAGAAAGGAGTGGGTGTGGTGTTAAATGTGGAGATGAAACTGACTGATAAGACCAATGCCATTGATATATACCTTTGCATTGTTTGGTAAGGCATAGCTCTCATTAGATTGAGTCAACTCAATCTGTGAAACCAAAAGAGAACTCTCAACCATTATATGATTAGGAGGTTTATTCGGGCTACGCTTGTTGACTGAAACAAATGTATTTATAGGAGCATTTAGCAAGTCAATTAGTTCTGTATCTGTGAATTCAGAAAAGTCATTTACTACCTGTAGATCATTTTCTCCATTGCCGTTACCCGTTTGTTCATCAAATTCCATTTTACCATGCATTATAGAGTCTGCTTCCCTTTGCTTCAACAGTGGCCACTAAACTCAGCTTGCACCACCTCATGTGACATTTGGGATGAAATAGGTTCCTCCCAAATTGGTGGGCACAGCAAACAGATTCAGAACAGTCATGTCTTCCTCCAACACCAATTCTCTGGCAATTGCACTCAGCTTGCAACGAATTTCAATTAACATCAACAACGTCATACAGTTCTCATGGTCAGATCACTCATAGATTGCGTTTGAAATAGACACATACATCTGCCATTTCTCTGCAACCAAATTTCCTGCACAACCTCTAATCTTCTTAACAGGCCTAAATAAAGAATCTTCACAATAATTTTCCCTGATTTTTCATCACAAGGGGAAGCCAGTAAAAGCCATGATCCAGTTATGGAACAACACCCTTATTTATTCCAAGCTTTTATCGATTTGAGGATGTCAAGGAGCTACAATGAATCACGCATGAGGGATATATGATATTTCATTGGGGTTTATAGCAACAACTAGCATATATTTATTCCACAGATCAAAATGTACATGTCACTAAAAATCTAGGTTAAATATTTTGAAATGTGTAAACCCATGTACTCAGGTTTTACCTGAACCACAGTCACAAATTCAGCAATGACGTGGTCACATTTTCCAAGTAAGGTAGTTTGGCTATTTATCGCTTCCACATTTCGACTTTCAGATTGCATTGACTTTTTCAATATGTATATATCCCAATGCTGAGAACATGTCCCCTTTACTGTACTCTGTAACGCTCACCTGATTCCCGTAGAGGCGCCGGTCTTGACTGGGCGTATACCGTATCTTCAAAGGTGATGTGTAACACACGGCTGGCTCTTTGGGCTGGACCTCTGTGCACTGTATGTCTGGCTCGAAGGGTAAGATGTCTGCAGATAGAAAATGTGGGATTAATGAACTGGGTTATTGAATGTCTCTCTCTTCTTCCCTTTCTCTTCTCCTGTAGAACCCCAAAGGTTAACGCTCTCACCTTAGGTAAGTGAACGCCGTGCTCTCCATCTGCCTCGAGGCAGGGTGCTGTAACCAGTTTCTTCACTGGATAAGGGGAGCAGGCCTCTTGACTTCAGAGGACTGCTGTCCGTCGTTTACTGCACGAACGGTAAGTTTCGAGTAATTCTAATGTCTTTAAAGTCTTTAGTAATGATGTCTCTTGTTTTGCAGGGTTCCGGCGATGGCGGATGGCGGGCTGAAGTGAGTTGAAGATGGAGCCCGTGTGATGAATAGAAGCGCCTGGAAGCACGTAAGTAAGCGCTTGTTGCCTGCTTCACGATGCGCTCTAACTGTCTTTTTATTTTGCAGGTACAAGTTCGGGGCGGCTGCAGGGTGCCGGAATACCCACTGGGTTAGATGTGGAAAGGAGTAATGGCACGTGAGTATTAAAGTTCCCCAATGTCTTTAAACGCACCTTGTTTTGTCTTTCAGATGCGGGATGCAGCGCCGAAGGCCTCCGAAGCGTGCAAAGAGTTGGTAAGCTTTTGTCTTTCAGATGCCGGAATGCAGTGTGAAGACCTCCGGAGCGCACGAAGAGTAGGTAAGCCTTTGTCTTTCAGATGCCGGAATGCAGCGCGAGGCGTTGGTGACAGCCGATGGACCAGGTAAGCGAAGAGCTGTCACTGAAGACCGTAATGCTAACCTGTTCTTTCTTGTCTTTATAGGTGTTGCTGAAGACTGGATTCAGAATGGTAAGCCTTTTTCCTTAGGCCCAGGATCAGATGCAGAAGACACGATGAGCGTTCTGCTGCTGAGGATGCAGAATAGCGCAAAGCAAGATTCATCCATCGGGTGTGGTTTAAATAGCCTCCTGTAGTGCTTAGGTGTCTCCTTCCACAGCCACGCCTAGGTAAGAAAAGAGTTCCTGCTTTCCAGAAGAGTTCCAGTGTTCTGAATCTAGGGAGTGGCTCCTGCCCCACCCAACAGGAAAAGTAGTTCCAAACAGAAGAGGATCAGAGACTCAACTGGCAGGCAAGTAAGCAGCATGGTCTGCTGCAGGTAAGTCCACCCAAGCATTATGAGCCCGGCGCTTCCAGCGCTGGGACTGGGCATATTTATGAGCCTGGTGCCACTGGCGCCAGGACTGGGTCCAAAAGGTCCCAATTGGGACTGGTTGGCACTCGGAACCTGGGTTATGGATCTGCTTCCAAGGGAGTTGGGAAAACCCTGACCTTTTGGAAGCAGAGATCATGACAGTACCCCCCCTCAAGGCCCCTCCCAAACCGGGCTTCTCCGGGGGTTTTGGCTTGTCAGGAAATGTTCGGTGAAATCTTTTGATTAGGCGAGGAGCGTGGACATATTCAGCAGGTTCCCAGGATCTCTCTTGGGGGCCGTAGCCTTTCCAGTCAATTAGGTAGAATAGTTTAGATTTGGAGATCTTGGAGTCCAGAATGCTTTTGACTTCAAACTCGAGTTCTCCATGAACTAGGATAGGTTTTGGAGATTTGGTTAGTCGGGTTTGAGGTTGCACGGGTTTTAATAGAGAGACGTGGAAGACCGGATGTATCTTCATGTGCGGCGGCAAGTCCAACTTGACCGCTACTGGGTTTACTATGGTAGTGATGGAATAGGGACCAAGGTATCTTGGGTTGAATGTGCGTGGCCCTTTTAGAGGTAGATATTTGGTGGATAACCAGACTTGATACCCTACTTGATATTGAGGGGCTTCCTTCCGATGTTGATCTGCTCCTTTCTTGTATTGTTCTTTAGCCCTTTGAAGGTGAGAAACAGCTTCATTAAAGGCTTGGGTGATTGTAGAATGCAGGTAGTCTACTGCTGGTGTTTCAAGATCTTGGAGGGGATCCAACTCCGAGGTTCGAGGGTGACTGCCGTACAAAAGAAAAAACGGGGTTTTCCCAGTTCCCGAATGGACAGAGTTATTGTAGGCATATTCGGCTATCCAAAGGATGTCTTTCCAAGTTTTTTCAGTTTGTTGCAGCATGCAGCATAAATACTGTTCCAGAGTTTGATTGGTCCTCTCGGTTTGTCCGTCGGTCTGAGGGTGGTGACTGGTCGATAGTCTCACATCAATTTGAGCCGACTGACAGCAACTTCGCCAAAAATGAGAAATAAATTGACTACCTCGATCCGAAATTAGAACCGAAGGAAAACCGTGCAGTCGGACGATGTTTTCGAGAAATTCTCGGGCCAGAGTTGCTGCTGTTGGCAAGCCTTTGAGCGGAATGAAATGCGCCATCTTGGAGAATAAGTCCACGATTACTAGAATCGTATTGTATCCGGAGCATGGAGGTAGATCGGTGATGAAGTCCATAGAAAGCGTATGCCAAGGGCGAGGTGGGATGTCAATAGGGCGTAAGAGGCCTGCTGGTCTTTCCTTCTGACTCTTGTTTTGTGCGCATACTCCACAGGACATTATAAAGTCTCTGATATCTTTTTTCCAAGACGGCCACCAGAAGTAGCGCTTGATCTTTTCTGAGGTCTTGGCCATACCGGGATGTCCTTCTATTAAAGAATCGTGATAACAAGAGATTACTTTTTTCTGTAAATCTGTGCTGGGTAGGTATAATCGTTCTTGGAAATACAATAAGTTGTCCTTTACTGCAAAGTCCTTTCCCTGCAGATGCCAATTCTGTATGTCTGCTGGAGTTACAAGTTGCCTGGCTTTATACTTAACTTCCTCTATGGATTCTGTGGCAATTACACCCAGAATTCTTTGTTCGGGAATGATTGGTACAGGTTTAGGGTTGATCAAGTGTTCTTCCACTCCCATCCGAGAAAGGGCATCAGCTTTACCGTTTTTTGTACCAGGTCGATAGGTAATTATGAAGTCAAACTCGGCAAAGAATAATGCCCAACGGAGTTGTCTAGAGGATTGGGCTTTTGCGGTTTTCAAATATTGCAAGTTTCGGTGATCCGTAATCACAGTAACGGTGTGTCGGGCCCCCAGCAGATAATGCCTCCAAGCCTTAAAGGCAGACTTGATAGCCAGAAGTTCCTTGTCAGTAATCGTGTAATTGATTTCAGGAGGCGAGAATTTGCGGGACCAAAATGCCACGGGATGCAACTGATTGGTTACCGGGTCCTTTTGTGATAGAACTGCCCCCATGGCAAGGCTTGAAGCATCAGTTTCCACGATGTAGGGGAGTTCGGGGCGAGGGTGTTTTAAGATTGGTGCAGAGATAAATTTAGTTTCAAATCCTGGAAAGCTTGTTCCGCCTCGGTAGACCATTCAAAACGTTTGTTTTTCTTTAACAAGGCAGTGATGGGCTGGACTATTCGAGAGAATTTGGGGATAAACCTGCGGTAAAAGTTAGCGAAGCCTAACATGCTTTGCACACCTTTTACGGAGGATGGTGATGGCCATTTGAGAACTGCATCGACCTTCTTTGAATCCATACGCACTCCACCAGGTGATAATATGAATCCCAAGAATTCAACTTCAGTCACGTTGAAAACACATTTTTCCAACTTAGCGAAAAGTTCGTGTTGACGCAATCTTTCGAGGACCATTTTCACGTGTTTCCGATGTTCAGATTCCGATGAAGAATAAACTAGGATGTTGTCAATGTAAACAACAACACACACATCTATGAGCTCTCTGAGGACATCGTTCATAAAATATTGAAAGGCGGCCGTGGCATTACAAAGTCCGAAGGGCATGACCTGATATTCAAATAGCCCATACTTGGTGCGGAAGGCCGTCTTCCATTCATCGCCCTCTTTTACTCGTACCAAGTGGTAAGCTCCTCTTAGATCCAGCTTTGTATATATGCATGCTTTTCTGACTTGGTCCAGGAGTTCAGGGATCAAAGGTAACGGATATCTATTCTTAACGGTGATCTGGTTCAGGGAGCGATAATCTATACAAGTTCTAAGGTCTCCTTCCTTTTTTGGAACGAAGAACAAAGCTGAAGAAGCAGGGGACTTGGAAGGACGAATAAACCCATTTGCCAGGTATTGATCCAGGTATTGTCGAAGGTGAAGGTTCTCAGGCTCGGTGAGGGCATAAATTCTACTACAAGGAGGAGCAGATCCAGGTATCAGGTCGATCTGGCAGTCATAAGACCTATGAGGAGGTAGAGAGTTAGCCTGATCCTTCCGGAAAACATCTTGGTATTCTAGGTATTCGGGAGGTAACTGGGGAGTCTCTAAAGAAATTGCTGCCAGTGCAACACCAGGTGGAGGGTGACAAGTAGAGACACATTCTGGAAACTGGACCGTTCTTGCTCGCCAATCGATCAGAGGATTGTGTTTCTCTAACCAAGGTATTCCTAGAATAATCTGAAACTGGGGGCCTTGATCACATCGAACACGATCTTCTCATGGTGTCCATCTTGACTTACAAGCGTCACTTCTTGAGTGGTATGCGTTACTGGCCCGGAGGCTATCTCCGTACCATCCACCGTAGTAATGACGTCCTTTACAGCCTTGGGACAAAGAGTTAGATTCATCCTCAAAACCATTTCATGATCCACATAATTGCCGATGGCACCGCTGTCGACGTAAACTTCAATTGCATGTAATCGATCCGGATTATCAGGGCTGATGAGGACCATAGGTATCACAAAATGCGAGGTCACGGAACTGGTTTTCACGCTCGGCAAGAGGACCTCTATTCTTGTCGGGCGAGGTCGTTTCCCTGCTCAGAGTTTGTAACTTTGGTAACTGCAGCTCCTACTGCCTTCTTGGCAGGTTTCACCGGACAGTCTCGAAGAAAGTGCCCTGAGTTTCCGCAATAGAGGCATAATTGCAACTGTTTTCTCCTTTCCCGCTCCTTTTGTGTTAGAGGACGTTTCAGAACCCCTATTTGCATGGGTTCCCCGGAGTCTACTCCTTTGGAAGGAGTTGGCGGTTTGGAAAATACTCGAGCATCAAACTTGGAACGATCGACCTTCCTGTTCTGCAGTCTGTGATCTATTTGAACGACTAAGTTTATTTAGTCCGAATAATCTTGTGGGGGATTCACTACTTGGGCTAACACATCTTTGAGCTCTCCGCGTAGACCTCTATAAAACAGCGTAATCCTTTTGTCCTCAGGCCAGTGAGTTTCCACTATCAGTCTGTTGAAAGATGCAATATAAGCCAAAAGGTCTTGATTACCTTGTCGCAACGAAAGAAGCTCATTGTCCAAGGCCTGCCCCTGTGAATGTCTTGCGAACAGTTTTTCCATACTGAGCTGAAAAGCTTGAAAATCATGGAGGACCGGATCATCTTGATTTACTAGAGGGATCGACCAGTCTGCCGCATTGCCACTAAGGTACGAAAGCACGAAAGCTACTTTAGCTTGATCAGTTGGAAAGGCTGCTGGCCGGCATAAGAAATCAACCGGCACTGATTGATAAATACTGCAAACCTCTTTGGGTCACCAGAAAATCGTTCGGGCGGAGCCAGAGGTACATTCCCAGGTAGGTTGATCTGCACTGGATTCATAGAGGATGTAGAAGGAAGATTTCCCCCAGATGCGGGTAACGGGGTCTGTCCGGCTTGTGACTGTAGCAATTGTCTAGCGAGATCATCTGTTCGCTCCTTGGAAATAATCAGTTCCCTTCTTAGAGCGTTCGTTTCCTGACGGGCTGCATGCACTTCTGCCCTTAGTTCCCCAAGTAACTGGGCTAGCTGGTCGGTATCCGAGGTTTCCATGGCGCCTGGACGGGAGTTTTGTGGTAGGCTTTGCGTTCTGTAACGCTCACCTGATTCCCGTAGAGGCGCCGGTCTTGACTGGGCGTATACCGTATCTTCAAAGGTGATGTGTAACACACGGCTGGCTCTTTGGGCTGGACCTCTGTGCACTGTATGTCTGGCTCGAAAGGTAAGATGTCTGCAGATAGAAAATGTGGGATTAATGAACTGGGTTATTGAATGTCTCTCTCTTCTTCCCTTTCTCTTCTCCTGTAGAACCCCAAAGGTTAACGCTCTCACCTTAGGTAAGTGAACGCCGTGCTCTCCATCTGCCTCGAGGCAGGGTGCTGTAACCAGTTTCTTCACTGGATAAGGGGAGCAGGCCTCTTGACTTCAGAGGACTGCTGTCCGTCGTTTACTGCACGAACGGTAAGTTTCGAGTAATTCTAATGTCTTTAAAGTCTTTAGTAATGATGTCTCTCGTTTTGCAGGGTTCCGGCGATGGCGGATGGCGGGCTGAAGTGAGTTGAAGATGGAGCCCGTGTGATGAATAGAAGCGCCTGGAAGCACGTAAGTAAGCGCTTGTTGCCTGCTTCACGATGCGCTCTAACTGTCTTTTTATTTTGCAGGTACAAGTTCGGGGCGGCTGCAGGGTGCCGGAATACCCACTGGGTTAGATGTGGAAAGGAGTAATGGCACGTGAGTATTAAAGTTCCCCAATGTCTTTAAACGCACCTTGTTTTGTCTTTCAGATGCGGGATGCAGCGCCGAAGGCCTCCGAAGCGTGCAAAGAGTTGGTAAGCTTTTGTCTTTCAGATGCCGGAATGCAGTGTGAAGACCTCCGGAGCGCACGAAGAGTAGGTAAGCCTTTGTCTTTCAGATGCCGGAATGCAGCGCGAGGCGTTGGTGACAGCCGATGGACCAGGTAAGCGAAGAGCTGTCACTGAAGACCGTAATGCTAACCTGTTCTTTCTTGTCTTTAAAGGTGTTGCTGAAGACTGGATTCAGAATGGTAAGCCTTTTTCCTTAGGCCCAGGATCAGATGCAGAAGACACGATGAGCGTTCTGCTGCTGAGGATGCAGAATAGCGCAAAGCAAGATTCATCCATCGGGTGTGGTTTAAATAGCCTCCTGTAGTGCTTAGGTGTCTCCTTCCACAGCCACGCCTAGGTAAGAAAAGAGTTCCTGCTTTCCAGAAGAGTTCCAGTGTTCTGAATCTAGGGAGTGGCTCCTGCCCCACCCAACAGGAAAAGTAGTTCCAAACAGAAGAGGATCAGAGACTCAACTGGCAGGCAAGTAAGCAGCATGGTCTGCTGCAGGTAAGTCCACCCAAGCATTATGAGCCCGGCGCTTCCAGCGCTGGGACTGGGCATATTTATGAGCCTGGTGCCACTAGCGCCAGGACTGGGTCCAAAAGGTCCCAATTGGGACTGGTTGGCACTCGGAACCTTGGTTATGGATCTGCTTCCAAGGGAGTTGGGAAAACCCTGACCTTTTGGAAGCAGAGATCATGACATACACATTGGGTTTAGGTAGCTGTAATGGCCGCCTAGTGGGTGGCCAACCTACAGCAGCCACCTTTAGCGGGGAAACCATTCCAGTCAAATTGACTATATTCTTCTAGAAACACAGTACCAGCACTTGGCAAAATCAGTAAAAGTTATTGTCTGGGTCGAGCTCAATCAAGATCCTGTCAGCCTTGCAGTGGGCCCAGTTCCATTTCTCCTTGCATATGAACTATGATGTCAGTTTATCCAACAACTGCAAAAGATTAAAGTCGAACAATACAGATAATTGTTATTTTGCCACTATCCTGTATGTTGCCATAATCACACTGTTGAGTCCTGCTATTCTAATACAACTTCTGGCGAACCATGGCTGAATCACTTTACCCTTCCAAAGTGAATTTTATCTGCCCATTTGTAACATTATCTTCCCCACAGATTAACTTCATTGTCAGGAAACATAATGCATGGCATGATGAAGAATGCAAATTGGCTAAATCTGCCCTACTGGAGGAGTTAAAGACATCTCATGACCCATATATAATCCAGCTTGACCATGCAACCTATAAGAGCTTAAAAGCAAATAAAAAGAAGCCTGCAGAGTTGGCCAAATGGGAAAGTCTCATCAAAGCCCAAAATATTTGCGACACAAAAATGTTTTGGTACCTAATTACAGAATTGTCATCAAATATTCTAGGAAACCATCACGAAGTCTAAAATCACATCCAAATGGTTTTCCCATTTTAGCCAATTGCACCACTGTGAGACCGACCATAATGTTGTAAAAGACAATCCATATCAAGATTGTCACAGAATCTTAGAAACTAAGCTTAAGAAGGCCATTGATTCACAAAAGAAGGGCAAGGCCCTAGGTCCTGATCAGATTCCAATTGATATTTTTAAGGCTGAATCTTCAATCTGGGCCTTGATTTTAACCTGTTTTTTTAAACATCTATGCTCAGCCAATGACGTTCCACCATGCTGGTGAACAGCGGAAATTGTTATGATATTTAAATAAGCTGACTGATCTTTACCCAGTTACAGTAGGCCCATTAGCTTACTAGACATTCTCACCAAAGTTTTTGGCAAGATCATTCTCCATCGTCTGGAAGACTTGGTCTGAAGCGAACATGCCATCTCAGAGATGCAGGAAGGTTTTACCCATGATGTGGGCACAATCAATTAGGCTTTTGCATTTTTTAATTCTTATCAAATTCACAATTTTAAAGAAAGTGCCCTTATACCTCGTTTTTATCAATTTTAAAACCACTTTTTATTCTGTAAATCGAGATATTTTATGGCCAGCCATATTTTCCCGAATGTCCCTGCTGGCATCTTAAACCCTATTGGACGACTATTTGATTTCAATACAACAGTCAGGCAGGGCTTAAATGGCAAAAAGTCAGCCCTATTTCCAGTCCTAAATGGGGTACGTCGAAAGTGTGTTCTCGCACGCTTCTCTTCTTACTGTAAATTAATGACCTGACGGGCAAAATATTAAACTATGAAGTTATTGCCCATAGGAGAGGCAACAAAAAGATTGTCATCTTCTTATATCCAGATGATGCTGTTTTAATATCCAAGAGAAGAAATGATTTGCAAAAAGAACTAGACATTTTAAATATTTTTTGTAAAGAAAGACACCTTACTATTAAGAAATATGTTGTGCCTAAAAAGCCTTCAGACCAGCGAAATATTTGATTGAAACTGACCCAGTTTTTTGATAGAACGTTATAAATCACGCTCCAACTCAACATCATTCCGGTTGCGGACTTTCAACATAGATCGTTTATCGGCTGCTCACAGTATTGTCCTTTTTGCCCAGGCATGATTGAGACTACCATTTTCCTCTGGTATGCGCAAAATATTCTTTCTTACTGAAGAGATGATTTTTCTTCTGTGATGCTCTGGTTGTCGGTAAAATTTCAGATCTCAAAAAGGTGGTTTTTGCAGTCTCCAGTTTCCTTGCCAAAGCATGGCCAGTAAGATTTAAGAACACCACATAAGCCTTGCTGTTAATTTGCAAACATTAGATTTTGCCATGTTTTAAAATTTTCAGCGTATTGTATTTTGAACCGCCATGATTTTACATTGGGTTCCTATATTGAGGTTGTGTTCTGAATTGTTTTTTACATTGTTCATGTTGTTTGCCACAGCACTTTTATGGACTTGAACCCGAAATAAAGTATTTTCTGATTCTGACCTTTTCAATATTTGAGGAAAAAATGGTTTACCCACTGCTATTGCCATTTTGCAGCACAGGGACTCCAATGTGTCATCTTCAAATGTTAGCAGGTTGAACAATATTGGCAGTGGATTCACCATTAATGCCGAATATAATACCAAAAAGATCTATTTATAACACCTTTCAAGAGTGTGCTTCATGTCACACATTCAAGAAACATATGAGAGTCCAGACATTTTTTACTGTTACTTTGCTAACCATTGTGACATGGAGCAAGCTTGAGCCTAATCATTTTCAGCGATGTCCAAAAAAGCCTCATGCACATTTTGTTTTGCATTAATCTGCTTTGTAGGTCAATGTGAAAATTTGCTATCCTTCTTATAGCCTCAAGACATAAGGAGGGTGACGGATTCCCAAGTTAATATATTCAAGTTAATTCTAATTTTTGCAAAACAATTGAGTTTGGTGTGTTTGTTGACTCATAGTGATTTCACAATTTGAGAGGTGATCCAGTATTAGTAAAATCCCCTTTCCATAAAATACCTTTGCTTGATCGGCTGTTGCAATTTGGGATTTTTATAAATGCCTTGAAATGGATTCAATAATACCTCGAAAGACCTTCAGAATAAGTTGAGCTAGGGATTTTTGATTGCCAAAGTTGCATTTTCTTGTGTGACAGTTTTCCCTGCTATACTTTGCCCAAGCTTCTCCTATCATATGCAAAGCAGTTTTGTATGTATGCAGACGAGATGCAGATTCTTTAAACATACATGGGGGGAACAGAAGGCACAAGTTGCACGTTAAAGGTGCAAAGATAGAATAATCGTAACAAGATGAATTTAAAGGCAGCAGCTAGCTATGAAGCATGCTCACCATCTTGATGGTGCTGATGTAAGCTGAGGTGTAGTCATACCACTCCCCATAATGATGAACAAGGAAAGTGGACCACCAGGAATGGGTTTCATGCACTTACCTGATGCACGTAGTCCACAGCGCTACACTACACACTGCGGGGCTCATTGGTGATGACCTTCCATATGGTGTACTTCTGTCACGCTACGATCCTGGAGCCTTCCATGGTGATTTTGGATTCTGTGTAGGAACACAAGAGACTTTTAATGCACTCTAGATAGCATTCATAATGGCTCCTGTCCCCCAAAACCCTAACCGCGACATACTGTACGTGGTGGAAGCTGGTGCATCATCCTTTGCAGTAGGGGTCATCCTTTCACAGGAATGTCTGATCGCAGGAAAGTGGCATCCTGTGGCTTTCCATCCTGTAAATTCAAAACCAGTGAACTCTATTACAGCACAACAGAGAAGGAGCTCCTAGCTATCACAGATGAGTTCCAGGTATTTGTATTTGTATTTGTGTTTATAAAAATTTTATATAGCGCTTAACACTAAAGTGCTTTACAAGAGGACAACAAGAAATACAACAAGCATTTCATAACATTTGAATCAAGAACCAGAAAACAGTATAAGTAACAATTTACATTAGTGAAGTGGTTGAGCATGAGTGGAGAAGGACCTCAGTGAGAGAAGCAGTAGGAGGTGTGGAAAGGGGAAGAGTCCGAAATGAGAGAGGAAGTGAAAAGGTGTTAGGGAGGAGAGTGGAAGAGATAGGATTTTAGAGAAGTGCGAAAGGCAAAGTAGGAGGAAATAGAGCAGTTTGGGAGAGGGATTTGGTTCCAGTGCAAAGGGGTGAGTAGTGGGAAAGAGCGGAAACGGGATAGGGCACAGGTTGGAGGAGGAGGAGTGAGTAGGAAAAGATCAGCAGAGAGGAGTGAGCAAGAAGGAGTATAGAATGTGAGGAGGGAGGAGAGGTAAGGAGGGGTAAGACCATAGAGGGATTTGAAGATGAGACAGAGGAAATTGAATTTAAGCTGGGAGTGAAAGGAGAGCCAACCTAGTGAGGAGAGAGAAGAAGAGATGGAGTTGTGAGGAGAGAGAAGGCAGAAAGAGCGAATAGCAGAGTGGTAGAGGTATTTGGGGGGGGGTTAGTTGAGTGGAGGTGAGACCAAAGAAGAGAGTGGAGCAGTAGAAAAGTCTGGAGAAGATGAGGGAGGTGATTAGGAGTTTAGTAGCATGGAAGGTTAGGAAAGGTCACATTTTTGGATGTTATAGAGGTGAAAGGGTCAAGATCTGGCAGTAAGAGAAATATGGTGAGAGAGCGAGAGATGGGAGTCAATATGAAGACCAAGGTTATGGGCATGAGGAGAAAAGGTAAGGAAGTGAGAGGACATCCAAGATTTAATAGCGGAGAGACAAGAAGAGAGCTTGGATGTCAAAGGAGGAAGAAGAGAAGGAGAGGAAAGTGGGTTTCATCTGCATAGAAATGGTGTGAAACACCAAAGGAGGAGATGATAGGAGCTAAGAGGGAAGTGTAAAGTGAGAAGAGAAAGGGACCAAGGACAGAACCTTGATGGGACACTGTGATTGAGGGGATGGGTAGAGGAGGTGTGGCCACCCCAGGAAACTTCAAAGTGCGGTTGGAAAGATAGGAGGAGAACCAGTTGAGAACAGAGTCTTTGAAGCCAAAGGATGAGATAGAATTAAGGAGAAGGGGGTGATTGACAGTATCAAAGGCAGCAGAGAGGTCAAGGAGGATGAGAAGATGATAATGGAGGAGTGCTTAGACTAGCGGGCAGAAAGGAGAGAGTTGAGAACAGAGATGAGAGCAGTTTCAGTGGAGTGGTGAGGGCGGAAACCAAATTGGGTAGGGGGGAGGAGAGAGTGGTTGGAGACAAAGGTAGAGAGTTGAGACTAGACAATACATTTGAGAAGTTTAGAAAGGAAGGGTAGGTGTCAGAGAGCACCAAAGTATTCACTGAAAAGGATACGGTACTCAAAAGGATACAGGTGGTAGGGTCTTCCGTATCCCTGTTCACACGATTTGATAGTTGTGAAGTCAAGTTAAGACCTTCCAAATGATACAACTCTCTGACTGGTAAAACAGGCAGAGCGATGGATCACTGGAAAGGGCGTGGGTAAGGTATAGGAAGTCAGCCTAAAACAAAATAAAGTATCATGAATAACTGCCCCAACCTGAGTATGATGGAATAGGAAATGACATGAATGCACACACTGACCTTGACTCTAGGGCAGAAGAATCCAGCAGAGTCTCTTGAGGAAATCCAAGGTAGAACAAACGACAAGGAAGGGAAGATTAGTAAGGGAGACTTATCCCGAACGGAACGAGGCTCATGCTAGATACCGGGTTGATGCACCACAGGATAGCGTCCAAAGTACTGTTCACGGTCACCTTCCAATAATCCTTGAAAAGCTTCTTTCCCACGTAGAGTAATGTATAGAAATGAATCAATCCCCCTGTTAATATCACAGGTGCAGGAGCTGGAAATAGCGATCTTTTTATGGTATAAACAAAGTACACGCGGTTCTGTACAGCCGCGAAGAAAATAGCGTGTGCGTGTGGATTTACACGCGATTAGGATTCACGCAGTCCAGGCCAACAGCGCTTGAAGACAAAGTGTGCGTGTGGATTTACACGCGAGCAGGATTCACGCAGTCCAGGCCAGCAGCGCTTGAAGACAACAAATGTGTGTGGATTTACACGCGAACAAGATTCACGCAGCCCAGGACAGTCGTGTTTGAAGACAACGTGCGCGTGTGGATTTTACACGCGAACAGGATTCACGCAGTCCAGGCCAGCCGTGCTTGAAGATAGCGTGCGCGTGTGGATTTACACGCGAGCAGGATTCACGCAGTCCAGGCCAGCAGCGCTTGAAGATAGCGTGCGCGTGTGGATTTACACGCGAGCAGGATTCACGCAGTCCAGGCCAGCAGCGCTTGAAGATAGCGTGCGCATGTTGATTTACACGTGAGCAGGATTCACGCAGTCCAGGCCAGCAGCGCTTGAAGATAGCGTGCGCGTGTGGATTTACACGCGAGCAGGATTCACGCAGTCCAGGCCAGCAGCGCTTGAAGATAGCGTGCGCGTGTGGATTTACATGCTAGCAGGATTCACGCAGTCCAGGCCAGCAGCGCTTGAAGACAAAGTATGCGTGTGGATTTACACGCGAACAGGATTCACGCAGCCCAGGACAGCCGCGTTTGAAGACAACGTGCGCGTGTGGATTTACACGCAACCAAACAGCTCCTGGAATCAGCGTGTGGCGGAAACACGCTATAGAAGGCCCAAAAAGTAGCTGTAATAACCTGCAAGGATGCAGATCGGAGGTTCAGCTACACAACGCCAAGTGATTCGATCAGAAGCAGCGAGTGAAGTTTCCACGCTGCTTAAATACGTAATGCCGTAGTTCACGTGACGAAGCAGAATACACGTGAAGTTAGCGACATGAAAAGTGCAAACGCCGTTTTCCCGGCAACGTATCGAACAACCGCCATTTGGAATAGAACGGTCTAGCTGTTCTACGAGCGTAGGAGGTAGGACCACGTCCAGCATGCATGACAGTGCCATCCCCCAAAGGGGAAACCTCTCCCCTTCTCGTGTGAAAACGCTTCAATAAAGCAGGAGCATGAATATTAGAAAGAGGTTCCCTTGACCTATCTTCGGGACCATAGCCCTTCCAGTCCACCAGATAAAACGGCCTACCAGAACGGAGTCTCATATCCAGTATGTCCTGTACCTTGTATTCATCTGAACCCCGCACAGAAATATCAACAGGCCGTACAGGCAATCTAGTAGCTTCAGAACATGGCTTAATGAGTGACACGTGGAATACGGGATGCACTCGCCATCGTTGTGGCAAAGCCAGACGGACGGCAGCCGGATTAATTACTTGGAACACTACATACGGACCAATGTATTTAGGCAATAATTTCTTTTTGCCTGGAATTCTCAAGTTCTTAGTGGACAGCCATACTTTCATACCAGCCTTGTAGACAGGTGCGGGTACTCTATGAGCATCGGCATAGAACTTGTCGCGTCTTTTAGCCTGCTCCAATTGCTGCTTCACTTTCCTCTGTAATTTCTTCAGATCACGAAAAGTACGGCCTGCGGCAGGGGTATCCAAAGACAAGCTGGAATCCAAAGGTATTGATCGGGGGTGTTGTCCATAAAGCGCATAGAATGGTGAAGTGCCTATGGCACTATGATAGGAGTTGTTATAGGCGAATTCAGCTGCCGGCAGGACCGTGAGCCAATCCGATTGGTACTGCAGACACAGACACCGCAGATATTGTTCCATAGTGCAGTTGACTCTTTCGGTCTGTCCATCAGTTTGAGGGTGATAAGCACTGGACATTCTATCATCAATCAGTAATGCAGATGTTAGTGCTCTCCAAAAGCGTGACGCAAACTGTGAGCCCCTGTCCGTAATGATTACTGATGGTAGACCAAAGAAACGAAATATATGTTGGATGAATAGGTCAGCCAGAACAACAGCGGTTGGTAAACCAATACAGGGAATATAAAGAGCCAATTTAGTGAAATAATCCACTAAAACCCATATGGTATCGTACTCCTGGTTTGGTGGGAGTTCTACCACAAAGTCCATAGATATCATGTCCCATGGTTTGTTAGGGACAGGTAGGGACTGGAGTAAGCCCACTGGTTTACCAGGAGTGTTTTTACATTGGATGCATACAGAACAAGTTGATACATGATCTATGACATCTTTTGACATGGATGGCCACCAGCACCATCTTTTGAGCAGTTCTAGTGTTTTCTTCCGTCCAGGATGGGCTGCGATCAAGGAATCATGATTCCACTCGAGGGCTTTATTCCGTGTTGAAGACGTCAGTAGGTAGAGCACTCCTTGTGTGAATGGTAAACCGTTATGTACGCCCAGATTCATATCCTGGATAACTTGTGGATGTTTTTTCACCCACTCTTGTACTTCGGTTTTTAAGGATGGTTGAACAGAACAACTACATATTACATGATCTGCCAACAACTGATTCTGTACTTGTGCTTCTTCCTTCGCCTCTTCACTCATACGGGACAACGCGTCCGACTTAACGTGTTCCCGGGCAGGACGATATGTGACCTGGAAATCGTATTGGGCAAAAAAGACATGCCATCTGGCCTGTCGGGCCGTAAGGCATTTCATGGATTTGAATGCTTGAAGATTTCTATGGTCAGAGTACACCAACACCTGATGTTTGGCCCCAAGAAGATGATGACGCCATTCTCGGAAGGCATCCTTGATAGCCAGCAGTTCCCGCTCAGTGATGGTGTAGTTTTGTTCATATGGGGTAAGTTTGTGAGAGAAGAAAGCCACTGGGTGCTCCTCCTTGGTTTCTGTGCAAACTTGTGAGAGTACCGCTCCAGTAGCGACACTGGATGCATCCGCTTCAACGATAAACTGGCGATCTGGATCCGGATGTTGAAGCACGGGTGCAGTGGTAAATGCTTCCTTCAACTTTTCGAATGATGCTTGGGCATTTTGGTTCCAACAGAAAGGAACTTTAGAACTAGTTAAAGCCGTCAAAGGAGCTACTGTTTTGGAGAAGGAATGAATAAATCTGCGATAAAAATTTGCAAAGCCTAAGAAAGACTGTAATGACTTGACATTGTGCGGAATCGGCCAATTCAATATGGCCTTCACCTTGGAACGGCTCATTCGAGCACCTAGATTGGTAATGTCATAACCCAGGAATTCCACTTCCTGTGAATGAAAGAAGCATTTCTCGGCTTTCACATAAAGAAGGTTCTCCCTGAGTCTTTGTAGGACTGTAGAAACGTGTTTGACGTGTTCCGAAAAAGATGATGAATAGATCAGAATGTCATCCAGATAAATCACCACAAACTGGTCCATTATGTCCCTGAATATATCATTCATGAAGAATTGAAAAGTGGCGGGAGCGTTGCACAGACCAAAAGGCATCACCAAATACTCGTATAGACCATACCGTGTCTTGAAAGCGGTCTTCCATTCGTCGCCTTCACAAATGCGAACTAAATTGTATGCTCCTCGGAAGTCCAATTTAGTGAAGTAACTGGAAGTACCTAATTGATCCAATATAACGTTTATCAGTGGTAAGGGATATTGGTTTTTAATGGTGATGTCGTTAAGTGCCCTGTAATCAATGCTAGGCCTTAGATCTCCCTCTTTCTTCGGAACAAAGGATAAAGGAGACGCAGCAGGTGATTGTGATGGCCGTATGAAACCCATCGCTAAAGATTTGTCAATGTATTCTTTCAACACAACGTCTTCTTTTGGGGTTAGTGAATATAAACGACCTGTAGGGATTTTGGCACCAGGAATCAATTCAATAGGACAGTCGTACTGTCGATGGGGAGGCAATCGTTCTGCCTGGCCTTTATCAAAGACATCAGCATACTCAGCGTATTCGCATGGTATGGTAGTGTCGCTTTGATGTACCACGCTGATAGTTGAAGCTCCCACCATAGAGGTCAATATGTGTTGCTTATTTGACACCTCCTGACTGGTAAAGCAATGTTCATTGCAATGAATCGAAGGATACTGGAGCAATCCGGAAACCCAGTCAACGGCGGGATTATGAAGGGTTAACCATGCAAGACCAAGTATGATTTCGTACTGCGGAGCAGCTATGACATCGAAGATGATTTCTTCCGAATGATTATTCGATAATGTCATCTGAACAGATACCGTCTCCTGGGTTACCATACCAGAAGTCAAAACATATCCGTCCACGGTATTAACCGTTTCGGGTTTGTTTTTGTTTACAAGGGGTATGGAACAGTTCTTGGCATATGTGATGTCTATGTAATTGGTGGCTCCGGAATCAACCATGGCCTTGGAAACCAATTCTCGTTCATCACAACGTAACGTCACCTCAACAATTACGGGTGCGTGTTTAGGAATGGTACTGGAGTCCGATGAAACACTCGACATAGGGACTCCTGCTATTGTCGAGTTTTGGAGTTTCCCGAACGCTTGATGGGTTTTTTAGGACATGTCGGCAATAAATGCTCGGATGAACTGCAATACATACGTAAATGGTTCTTTCTTCGGTTCTGTCGTTCTGCATTGGACAACCGGCCTCTCACGGCGCCAATCTGCATGGGTTCGGGTTCGTTCGAGAGGACTGCCGGTGTCTCTGAACGCCCCGAGGCTTGCATGAAGGGCTTTTTCTCTCCCTTCCGAGCATTCCTTCGGGCATCGATTTGTAGAACCAAATCGAGCAACTCTGTGAATCCCGTAGGAACCACCGGAACTGTAGATAAGGCATCTTTCAGTTCTTCTGAAAGACCCTTGTAGAAAACAGCCGTTTTCTTGCCGTCAGGCCATTGAGTTTCGGCTGTTAGTTGATTGAACCAGGCAATGTAAGGCAAAAGAGGTTGATTGCCTTGTTGTAGATTAAGTAACTCCAGATCCATGGCTTGAGTAGCATAACGCATGTCAAAGACTTTGCTCATAGCAGCCAAGAGATCGTCACAGTCGTACAACAAAGGGCTATTTGTTTCCAACAAAGGGTTAGCCCAAGCAGCAGCTGTGCCCCCTAAATGGGAAAGCATGAATGCTGCTTTTGTGGTTAGGTCAGGAAAAGATGTAGGACGGCAAAGAAAATGGAGTCGGCACTGATTAACGAAGGTTCTTTAGGTTTTGGGATCACCAGTGAACCGTTCCGGAGGGGCCAAGGGAAACTGAGTGGGCATAACCACATTAATAGTTTCCTGTGGGGGTGTCATAGTCCCAGATCCAGATGCAGTGGCCATTGGAACCTGTGCTCCCTGAGGACTACCGTGCATGGCGTCTTGCATAACGTCCATACGGTGCCGTAACATGTCCTGTGCCGTAACCATTTCATTTCTCAAATCGCTGATCAACTGAGTCAAAACAGCTAAAGGATCCGTACCCTCCATGGCTTCTGATTCTGTCAGAGAGCACCAAAGTATTCACTGAAAAGGATACGGTACTCAAAAGGATACAGGTGGTAGGGTCTTCCGGATCCCTGTTCACACGATTTGATATGTTGTGAAGTCAAGTTAAGACCTTCCAAATGATACAACTCTCTGACTTGTAAAACAGGCAGAGCGATGGATCACTGGAAAGGGCGTGGGTAAGGTATAGGAAGTCAGCCTAAAACAAACTAAAGTATCATGAATAACTGCCCCAACCTGAGTATGATGGAATAGGAAATGACATGAATGCACAGACTGACCTTGAGTCTAGGGCAGAAGAATCCAGCAGAGTCTCTTGAGGAAATCCAAGGTAGAACAAACGACAAGGAAGGGAAGATTAGTAAGGGAGACTTATCCCGAACGGAACGAGGCTCACGCTAGATACTGGGTTGATGCACCACAGGATAGCGTCCAAAGTACTGTTCACTGTCACCTTCCAATTATCCTTGAAAAGCTTCTTTCCCACGTAGAGTAATGTATAGAAATGAATCAATCCCCCTGTTAATATCACAGGTGCAGGAGCTGGAAATAGCGATCTTTTTATGGTATAAACAAAGTACACGCGGTTCTGTACAGCCGCGAAGAAAATAGCGTGTGCGTGTGGATTTACACGCGATTAGGATTCACGCAGTCCAGGCCAACAGCGCTTGAAGACAAAGTGTGCGTGTGGATTTACACGCGAGCAGGATTCACGCAGTCCAGGCCAGCAGCGCTTGAAGACAAAGTATGCGTGTGGATTTACACGCGAACAGGATTCACGCAGCCCAGGACAGCCGCGTTTGAAGACAACATGCGCGTGTGGATTTACACGCAACCAAACAGCTCCAGGAATCAGCGTGTGGCGGAAACACGCTATAGAAGGCCCAAAAAGTAGCTGTAATAACCTGCAAGGATGCAGATCGGAGGTTTAGCTACACAACGCCAAGTGATTCGATCAGAAGCAGCGAGTGAAGTTTCCACGCTGCTTAAATACGTAATGCCGTAGTTCACGTGACGAAGCAGAATACACGTGAAGTTAGCGACGTGAAAAGTGCAAACGTCGTTTTCCCGGCAACGTATCGAACAACCGCCATTTGGAATAGAACGGTCTAGCTGTTCTACGAGCGTAGGAGGTAGGACCACGTCCAGCATGCATGACAGTAGGAGAGAGATGAGGTGAACGTTAGATGCAAGGTGGGGATCCGCTGAAGGTTTTTGAGAATAGGGATGATTGTTGCATGCTTAAACAGAGGAGGAAAGGTAGATGTAGCTAGAAAAGTGTTAACAAAAGAGGTAAGATAGGGTAAGAGAAGGGGGTAGATTTTAGAAATAAGAGAGGTAAGAATGGGGTCAGAGGGGGAGGCAGTGTGATAAGTTTTAGAAAAGAGGAGGGCAACTTCAGATTGAGTAACAGGAGTGAATGAGGATAAGGTAGAGGGTGGGGAGGATAAGGAGGTGGAGGGTGAGAGTAGGAAGGGGATGAGAGGATGGTTTGGCAGAGATTCATGACTTTGTTAGAGAAGAAAGTAGAAAGATCAGTGGCAGAGAGAGGAGAAGCGGTGGAGTGATCAGGGGTAGGAGGAGAGAGAAGTCGAGTTATTGTTTGAAAGATACGGTGAGGGTGAGAGGATTGAGAGTGGAGAAGGTCAGATAAGTAGGTTCTTTTAGCAGAGTTAAGGCAGGAGTCATAAAGGGATTGATGAGAGAAGTATAAGGATTGATTGGAAGGGGAGAGGTGTTTGAGCCAGCAACGCTCAAGGCATCTAAGAAGGTGACCATGGAGGCAAGATGGGCAGAGAACCACGGTTGAGAAGGTCTGCCAGGAGGGCGGAATGATGAGAGAGGGTAAAGAAGATCAAGAGTAGAAGTGAGGAAAGAGGTTAAGGTGGAAGAGGCTTTGATGGCCGAGAGAGAGGAGAGGTGGGAGAGAAAAGGGAGGGAAGAGAAGCAGGAGGTGAGGAAAAGAGAAGGGTCAAAGTTGTGTAAATCTCACCGGAAAAAGGGGGTGGAGGATGCTGGAGAGGGACGAGGAGGGGGGAGTAAGGCAAAGGGAGAGTAAGGAGTGAGCAGATAGATATTTGGATAGAGCAGATACTGACGAAGCAGTGAAAGAAGAGGTAAAGATGAGGTCAATAGTGGAACCGGATAGGTGAGTAGGAGGAGAGGGGAGAGGAGTGAGAAGGTAAGAGTCGAGGATGGATAAGAGAGGAGAATCGGGAGGATTAGTAGAGAGATGGAGATTGAAGTCACCAAGTACGATGAGTGGGGTCGGACTGGAAGTGATGAGACTGAGGAGAGAGTCAAGGTTCTCATAGAAGGAACGAATGGTGCCGGGGGGCGGTATATAATGCGAAATGAGGAGAATTGAAGATTTTATACATACATTCAAAAGAGGGATGTGTAGGGAGAGGAGTGGGACAATGAGAGGAAATAAAGTTAGGGCGGAAAAGAAGGCCTAAGCCACCACCCCGACCTGATGGTCAGGGGACATGTGTGAAGGAAGATGAGGAAGAGGTGAGAGATGCAGAAACAGAAGTGTTGTGAGGAGGGACCCAGGTTTCGGTGATACAGATAAAGTGAATGTTCAGGTCAAGGACAGCTGTGGTTTTGTTGCAGATAGATCTGGTGTTCCAAATGGCGACGTCGATGAAATTGGAATTATTAGAAATTTGTGGCTAGATGAAGTTGTGACGTCTGACTGAGGTTGTGGAGGTGGGGTAGAGAAGGGTGGGGGAGAGGGAAGGTTTAAAGACGAGATGGTCATGATGATAAGGTAGAACATTTTAAGGAGGGAGAGGGTAGGGGGAGGGGATGGATAAGGGAAAGTTATGGGACGGATGGGAGGTACTGAGCATAACAGGGAGTAATAGTCAACAAGAGGGAGTATGTAGGTTGAGTCAAGAAGCTGAGGTACAATAGGCTTGAGGGACAGTAGTTGAGGTATGCAGGGTACTGCTACTAAGGGGGAGCATAGTTAGAAGAGTAGAGCAGCTGAATTGTAAGGTGTGGTGATTTTAGTGCAGACCATGTTGCTGGTGAGAAGAGATGGAGAGGTTGGTAGTTGCAGTCAACAAAGGTAAAGGAAGGAGCGTACTACGTGCAGCCGGCGATGAAAGTGCAGTCCACCTTGCTGGTGACAAAGGAGGGGAAGGTTGGTGGTTGCCTTACACAAAGGTAGAGGGTGGAGCAAACTTAGTGTAGTATATGTAGCCAGAGAAAGCAGAGAAACGTTCAGAAAAATAGAGCCACTAAGCTGTAAGGTGCGGTGGAGTAGTGCAGTCCACGTTGCTGGTGGCAAAGGGAGAGGAGATTGGTGGTTAGGTTACGGAAATGGCGGGTGGAGCACACCTGGTGCGGTCAATGTAGCCGGCAATAGAAGGGGAGAAGGCAAGGGGGGGGCTGTAGGCCAGTGAGTAAGAGAATGTAGTGTCACTGGGAAGACAGGTGGGGTACTCAGGGTGATGTCCAAGTTGTAGGTGAGGAGAAGAGAGGGCACAAGGCGTAGTATACCTGAGGAGACAGGAAGCTGTGGATTGGTGGGTGGGTGGAGCACGTCTGGACATATCACACCTGGGTGGATGGAGATGGGGGGTGGAGCACACCAAGTGCAGTTAATGTAGTCGGCGATGGAAGGGGAGAAGGCTGTATGCTAGTGAGTAAAGGAAGGTAGGGACACTGAGGGGATGGGTTAGATACTTCGGATTAAGTACAAGTTGTAGGTGAGGAGGAGGGAGGGCACAAGGCGTAGTACACCTGAGGAGGCAGGAGGTTGTGGATTAGTGGGTGCAGGAAGGTAGGACCATTATGATAGGAGTGCAGAACATTATAAATAGTCCACGTCGCTGATGAGAGAGAAGGAGGAGGATGACAGTCCAGGAGGAAGAAGCAGCCAGGCAGCAGAGGAGGAGGTGGAGATATCATTTGATTGGTGCAAAGTGGGCTATCATGGTATGCACAGATCATCAAAACATTCTGGATTTGGCATCACTCAAATGTACAAACAGTCACCAGGTGAGGTAGCAGGCCTTTTTTTCCATATTTAGTCTTTGTAGGTAAAACATTGTTCAGAAACTGTCATGATTCCTGCCCCTCATGTCCCCAGCCCTCCAAGATGTCAAGCTGGAGCCAGGCCACGATCACCTACATGGCCCTCAAGGGCCTCTCCATCCCTCCATAGACCCACTTGGAGTCAGACTTGGTGCTTGTGGCAGCAGACTCACTCACTCCCATAGGATAACATTGGGGATTGGACTTGTAGTGCATTGATGGGGACAAGATGCCCCCACATATTTTGGTTCCCAGAATTGCATGTGCAGTCTAGTCTTTTGGGTGTGGTTCAGCCCAGAGACACCAGGGATACCCAGAGACTATTTAAGCCACGCCAAGGCTGAGAAACATGCTTTGTGTTTTCTGCACCTGCAGCGTGATTCAGATCGGCCTCCAGTAGGCCTGCATCTTTCTTCTGTGCTCAGCTCCTGCAAGAACAAGAACACCGTTAGGAACGGCCTTACCTTGCGCCGCTTCTGCCCATCATTCATCGCTCCTTCTGTTCTGCGGGCATCTTCGGCGGTGTCATTCCCATCCCAGCACGCCGCTTCCTAAGGAGAAGGGAAAAGAACAGAAAAAAGGCATTAGTAAGCATTCAGCAAATCTTCGCTTATTTTTAAAGACTATACGAACTTCAAACGCTTACCTGAATCCCAGCCGCTCTGGGGGAACTCTGTCTCCGGAACTTCTCATCCATCTGCAAGAGGGAAAAGACACTCCAGGTTAGCGTGGAAACATCTAGAGGCGCCACATACTGCGCTTACTCACCGCATTTCTTCTTCATAACTGGCATCCACGCAGAAAACGTCGCAGCACCTAAAAGACACAGAAAAAAACCTCAGTTCAATACAAATACGAAAGGGTTGCATCACTCATCACACTCACAGTCACCTTCAGTGCTACTCATCTCAGCAGCACGTCGCCATCCCCGGACGCCGGCCATCATCTAAGGAAGGAAAGGAACGAAGTTAGAGAACTGTTCAAAAGACTCATTATACTTACCTGTCGGACTCTTGCCAGTGAAGTAACTAGGCAGCAACGAGCCCGCATCTATCAACGCGCCCCTGCGCTGAAAGCAGGATGAAGAGCACACTTTCCAAGAAAACAAGGTGAGCTGTGGATCAAAGGGAAGGGGTGGACCCCGGGGAAGAAGGGGTTCATGCACACAGAGACAATAGGGAGTTAACCCCTACCAATCCTGTGTTTCAGGCCCAGTCTCCAGTCGAGTAGACTCCAGGGAAGGGTTCGAGGTCGTAAGAGGTCAGAACAGGCTGAGTGACGTCCCCGTGGATACCAGGTGAGCGTTACAGGAACACAACACAGTAAAGCTGATTCATTGTCCTGTATGTCTGGTGGTTATGTCTCACCATGCTTTCAAGTCACCATTTTGCACCCAGAATGCTTTGTACATACAAGGGCATCTGTACCTTCCAACCACTGCTACGTGGACTCAAGCTCTTGATGGTTCCATGATGCCAAAATCAACAACCATCCTGGTCAAAGTAAGTTGTCAACTCATCTCCAGCGATGGTGATGTGGGCCAAAAATGAGGCAAGACACAGTAGATTATGTCACATCCTGTGCTGTCTGCGCTCCAGGGGAAACATCACAGTGGAAACCAATGGTTCTTTTACAACCTGTGCCGATTCCCCACATTGTTTCCATGGATTTGTATATCTGATCTACCGGATGTCGATCACTGCAACAGCATATGGGTAATTTCTGACAGTTTAACAAAAGAGGACAGATTCCTCCAATGTTTTGCCCAGGGGCGGAGGGAATACCTTGGGCAGAGGGCATTTTATATTTCTGGCATGTTTTTTGTCTTTTTGGTCTCGCCAATTATTTCAGACCAGGGGTCTTAGTTTATCTCCCACTTCTGGAAAGCACTCACCCCCCTTCTGGGCATTCTCGCTCCCACCTGTCAACCAGACCTTACAGCAATACCTACAGTGTTTGTGTTTGCAACATCAAGGATATTGATGTTGGACACTGCAGAATTTAAATATAACAATGCCCCACACTCTGCCACCGGCTTCTCCTCAATTTAAGCTCTGTATGGACACGACCCATGAACACTCCCTTTGGCTCATCGCACCCCCATCAGCTGTGCTGGCTGCATATGCCTCCGTCCTTCATATCCAGAACATCGATACGCAGGTTTGTTCCAACCTTACAGAAACCCCACAGAGAGTCCAGCAATATGGCAATCGTCATCACTGACAGGCTCCTAAATACAGCCAAGTTGATACGCTGTAGTTATCCACAAGATATCTGTGTATACAGGGTTGCATTAAATTCCTACCCTGGGACGTGGGTCATATAAAAGAGAGCGAGTCATAAACCCAGTGGCTTTAAGCCTTCAGCGTCCATGTTCTTGGGGTGTGCATCCAGTATTTCACACACCTCTGTTGAAACCATGTGCACTCGATACACACCAGGTGGCACACCCACCTCCTGTTTTGGTGGAGTCTGCCGATGAGTATGCAATTCATGCTGTATTGGTCTCACAGCTTAGTGGGGACAATTTGTTTGTTTGTTTTATTTATTTATAGTGCTCGCCGGACCCTGGGGCATCAGGGTGCAAGACATAAGAATACTTTCAGCTTGGTTACAGAGGTACATGCAGTACATCAGGAATCATAGGGACAGCGTAATATACATGAGGGAATAAGCACATAGTAATAGGAATTAATATACAGAATAGTGTCCAAAATAGGGACTAGAAAACAGTAAGTGAATCAATATACAGAAACATATACAGTGGGGAGGAGTATTCACAGTCAAGTACAAATTAACAGAATACTAGGGCTGGCATCTGCGTATTAAAGGCAGCTAGGTATGGCTGTAGCATGTCAATTTACTTGTCGTTATCTTTCAGCCAGTTAGTTATATTCTGTATAAATTTGGCAAAGGTTTAATGTTCTCTTAGGCAAGGAGGCAAGGAGTTCCACAGTTGAGCTGCCTTAACTGGGAAGTTGTGTCCCCCAATGGTGGAGAGTTTGAAGCGTGGTACTAAGAGGCAATTGGAGTTGGCTGATCTAGTCGGTCTGTGGGAGGTTTTTCTGATAATCCTATCAGTTAAGTATGGCAGTGCTTTATTATTTAGACATTTATAAGTGAGGGTAGCCATTTTGAGTCGAATTTTGTCGAAGGTGGATAGCCAATTGTATTTTCTCCTAGTGGAGGAAATGTGTTCCTTTCTGTTTATCATAAGTGCTGCTGTCAAGGCATTGTTCTGGAGCACCTGTATTTTTTGGATGATATATTTACTCGCACCAACATACAGGGCATTACAATAATCCAATTTAGAGAGTATGAGGGCTCCAGATAGAATTAAACAACTGTTTTTGGATAGTTTACTTGCTCTGATTAATTTACATGTACATACAGTAGCAGATGACAGGGAACTAACTTGTTTAGTAAAGTTAAGGGTGGCATCTAGGTAAAAGCCTAGGGTCTTCACCTCCTTAGCTACTTTGATGTCATTACCATCAAGTTGGCATAGTCCAGGCTTAATTTGGAAAGGTGGGCCGTAGTGCCTAGGATAATAAGCTCTGTTTTATCATCGTTCAGGCATAGTCCATGGGTGGCCATCCATGCCTGAACGATGCCATAAATTCTATTCACCAAGGCAAGGTCCAAGGAGTAATCTCCAGGGAGAGGTAGGAGGATTTGGGTATCGTCTGCATAATTTGTGTAGGCGATACCCAAATGGTCCATTTTGTCGAAGAGGGGCTTGGTCAATACGTTATAGAGTCAGTGACATGCAAGATCCCTGGGGTACAACACAGGTTATAGGGATAGGGTCTGCTGATGCCGAGGGTGAGAAGACTCTCATAGTCCTATTGCTCAAGATTGACTCAATCCATATTATAGCTTCCTTAGAGAAGTGTGCTGCCGAGTTCTAGGTGACTGCATAGGACTTTATGGTCAACCAAGTCAAATGCAGCTGAGAGATCTAGCAGGAGGAGTAAAGCTGATTGGCCCTTGTCTATGAGTTCATCTATTTTCGCCTTTGGATCAATTAGAGCTGTTTCCGTAACATGTTGAGGACGGAAACCAGATTGACGAGATACTAGGAAGAGATTGGATTCCAGGAAGTTCTGGATTTGAATGTATGCCACTTTGTCTAGAATTTTTAAGAGAAATGGCACAGTCGTTATAGGTCTGTAATTAGTGGGTATGGTTGGGTCAAGGGTTTGCTTTTTGAGGAGTGGTAGTACCCAAGATTCTTTCAAATTGTTAGGGACAGTACCAGATGTGAATGAGGAATGAATAAGTTTAGATATGAAAGGCGCAAGTTCTCTAGCAGCGTCCTTGATAAGTTGTGCTGGGCATTGGTCGTCCTTACAGTTGGATGGTTTGAGTCCAAGTATAACTTCTCCACCTCAAAAACAGAGACTTTTGAGAAGCTGAAACGTGTTTCTTGTTTGTGGTGTGGCATCAGTGCTTTGCCAGGAGTGGTTTGAGGTGCTAGTGAGGCTTTCTTAAGGGCAATTTTAGTTTGTAAATTAGAAACTTTATTAGTAAGTGCGTGCTGAATGCTGGAGCACCACATTGTATCTTTGGTACACATTTTTTACGGTAGGATAGGTGTTTCCAGTTCTTTTAGAATTGTGCACAGTTCTTTGGTACTAGATTTAGACTGTGATATTCTGTTATTATAAGTCTCCTCTTTGGCTAGGAGGATATCTTTCTTGTATTGGGTTGAGATATTGGTAAGGTTTATTTTATTTTCTGCTGAAGGTGAGAGACTCCAGGCAGTTTCACATTTTCTTTGAAGTAATCTTAGATTCTTTAAGTGAGGTGTGAACCAGGTATTGAGATGTTTTTTAGGTTTACTCTTCCTTAGTTTGAGGGGTGCAATATCGTAAAGGGCGATAGTCATAGCTTTGTTATATTGTTCGAATAGAGATTTAGGGTCCAAGTTATCTGGTAGGGAGTTAAGGTTAGGTAATATGTAAGGAAGTAGTTTGTCTGCTGTCGTTTTTTTTTTGTTCCTCGTGAGAGTAGGTGGGGCAAGTGAAGTAGCCTGAGCTGTGGCCGATTTGGTTGCCAATGTGAATGACAGAAGATAATGGTCCATCCAGATTTGCGGAGCAATGTAGTGACATTACAGTTGCACTCTGCGATCCAATCGTGAGTGCGTACTTTGTCATGTGTGGGAAGGTTAACTTTCTTGGTAAAGACTAGTTCTTTCAGAGTATTAGCAATGGCAGTGGAATGGATGTCCATTGTTCTATCTCTTTGACTCAAATTTATATGGCCCAGAAGAACATACAAGGGAGTCTTCCACCTATGTTCATGCACCTCATTTGGTTGCCCATTTACATTATGTCCAGATCGCCCATGTAGCCTGCGGGCCTTGGGTGGGTAATCTGTTATGCACTTACCTGATACACCACGGCAGCGGCATTACTCCACAGACTTGATTTTGTTCCCTTTCTTTTACTCCTGCACCCCATAGGATGCCAGGTAACAGTTCTTCTTATACTTGGGTAGGGGTTCAGGTGATCCTCTTTTTAGGTACCCAAATAATAATTTGTCTTATTTTTCCTTGCAGCCTCAGAGAGTGCCTGCTGACACTCCTGCCCTGGTTCGTTTCATCTTCTTTATTGGCCAGTGAATAATTTTACTCCTCCCTGGCTGACCTGCAAGAAAGTCTATTGGTTCACCTTTGACTTCGGGCCTGACAACGGGGCTGGAATGGCTGCTGCCTGAAGTTCCTCCATGAGGGGCGGCACAATGTGATCCCATGGGCCTGATATACTTCCCACGATACGATATACCGTGTACTCCCCATATGTGATCTTAGATGAAAGAGACACACTATGGGCCTCATTATAAGTGTGGCAGTTTGGAAAGAATGTGCCGTTAATTCCGAATACCTGCACTATTTCCGGACTGCAGCACTACGAGGGAGAATGCTGGTAACAAGGTTGCTGTTAACAGCAGATACTGTGCCATCGCTACCAGTAGCACAGGGGACTAAAACAGCGGGGCCCTCCGGAATCCATGCCAGAAACACCCGCACCACGGAAACAAGGTGGCATTACAATAGCGATTTCCCTCGGAAGCACGGCACAAAAATGCAAGTGCCATGAAAACCATGCCAGAAACACTGGCACTGAAGACCAGGCGCCAACCAGACCCAGGTGGGGAGGAACAGGCCACAAGTGCACCAAATTGACCCAGAGGCTCACAATGAGCACAGGGACTGCTGAAAAGGACCACACACACACCTTCCAACACTACCATGCTGCCGCTGGTAGCAGTAGTCATAGACCTGGAGGTGCTGCATGGAGGAGTGTTTCTCTAGGATCAGGAGCTGCTTCAGTGGCAACAGGCTGACAGACAGTGGAGGAGGAGGAGGAGGATGAGAATGATAATGCAGATGAACAATGGGCAGAAAGTTGTGCTCCGAAGGCATGCACCTATACCCCATACAAGGGCCACACCCTGGTCCCTGAGTGATAGTCAGAATCACACACTATACCGCCTGAACAGGGAGACCATCCTGGAAATCGTGGAGCTCATCCAGGGCGACATCCAGAGCATCATTGGCATCTGGGCTGCCATCTCCCGCCTGTTGAAGGTTGTGTCTGTGCTGCACTTTCTTGCCAGGAGGTGTGTCAAAAAAGAAAGCTATACCACTCTGGATGTGCAGGTCATCTGCGATGCAGACCTGACGATCACACACGGCTGCATGCACTTCCGAGGATCAACCATGACTCCATGGTCCTACCGTAATAGAACGCTGCTTGCGTACATGATACGTTATGAAGGTCAGCGGACCTGACTATTGGGTGCGTAAAAGCATCAACACACACACCACACTGCATGTGCGCCAGGGAATGGGGGTGTTCACTGTCACCAGTGCATGGCCCACAGGCACCATGCCAATGCATGGGGCACATTGGGCATGCAAGAGTGGTTGGCCACGACTGGCATCTACTAAATGTGTCAACGGATGGGCACCCCATCACAATCTGGGAACGGACAGACAGCCACATGCAATGCACTACAGGTACCAGAATGCATCACTGCAATGTCACAAAACACAGCATATCCCGACTCTGCCCCACTCACCCCCACCATCAATCCATCCTTGGGAGTCAGACCGTTGACATGGCATGACCAGCATTGCCTGTCACAGGGTGCATCAAAGTGAATGAGGGCCCACAAGAGCACAGACCCAGATGCATGTGTCACACACTCACATCCCAATATCTATGCACTGCCCAGTCACCTCAATATAATGGCCCTCCCTGTGTCCCATTCGATGCAGATGATTCCGGTTATCCCCTACTACCATGGCTGATGACCCCTGTGAGAGATCCACGGACCCACCAGGAAATAGCCTACAACCGTGCTCACATCAGAACAGGAACGACAATTGAGCAGACATTCGGGCTGTTGCAGGCACATTTTTGTTGCCTTTACTGCTCCGGTGTGGCACTGATGCAGAGGCCAGTGAAAGTGGAGAAGAACATTCTTCTGCCCCCGGACATGGATATGGTTCCCGGCGGACAATGATGATGGTGATGCGGATGCAGCAGCAAACATGCCACAACACCATCACAGGGAATTCATGCATGGGCGTGCAGCCTGCCAGGAACTCATTGCAAACTACTTTTGAAGATACAGCACCTGCATTCGACCCGTGGCACACAGTGAATGTGATGCAGCACAAAAATAAAGCACACCACTACACAAATTGAATGCCCAGACGTGAAATCATTTGCATATCCATGTATATTGTGGATTGAACAAACATCAACAAACGTTCCCAGTGCCGGCCGGTGGCCGGCACACTCTCCCGCATTATCTGGTTCTCCTCCAGTTGCTGGTGCACAGATCCTGTCATCTCCTCATGCCATGCCTCTATGAGCCCAATGCGTCCATTTATGTCTCTGATGCTGGCGATCGGTGGTGGAAGTGGGCTTTGGAGGCCTGAGGGGCTGAGTAGGGGGTGTGTTCTGGTGACCCATCTGGAGAGTACCCATCCTCCTGCCTGGCATTGTACTCTGTCGAGGTGCCAACATGAAAAGGAAGCTGGTCGGGGTGGTAATGGCTGTCTTGCTGGCCCACACCTGCTATGTCTCTGTGGGTTGCTGCATGAGCTGTTTCCTGTGGAGTTGCAGCATGGCCTGCTTTCCTGAGATGTTTCTGCAGGGGCAGCTGGCTGTGCCTATGCTGGCATAGCAGATGTTGCTGCAGGGGCAATCTGCGTGCGCACTGGCCCCATGGATTGCATTGCCAGTGCCGCTGTGGCCTTGGCAGTGGTTGTGCGGGGCATGGCTCTCCTTCTCCGTGCGGGTTGCTATGAGGTGCTTGGTCCTTCTTGCTTGCTGTCAGACAAGGTGCCATTGGGAGTGAGATGGGCATGCCGTTATTCACTTCCAAGGCATCCTATGGCGTTGCAACCTGCAGTTCACACATTTGTGTGACATGATGCCTGTGCATGAAGTTATTCAGTTCATCCATTGGACATGTATATGGGGCCTATGCAGATTTGTTTCCAGGTGCCACAAGATGAAAGGGGGTGGTAGATGGGGGAGAAATCCAAATACTTGGCCTTGGAACATTCCTGACATTCCTACTGTGTAAGTGCAGAGTACTGAAAAGTGCTGGGGAGAGTGGGGTATAGGGGCAGAGATGGGAGGGGGTGATGTGCAGGGGGGAGGACAAGGGGTAGAACCAGTGCTGATGGCAGCAACCGTGGCAGGTGCAAAGGTTAAAAGGGGGATGGAAGTACAGTTCGAAGGATGGTGTTGACCAGAATCAGGCTAGTCCAGGGAAGGGTGCCGAAGGGCAAGTGCTTGTAGGTATGATGGGAGAGACTGGTCGAAGATGGGCTGGCCTCAGTAGGACTCATGAGAGAGCAGGCCACAGACAGCCTTAGGGATGATGCAATGGTCTGGTTTTGGATCCCTGAGGTCATCATGAGACAGTAGAGAGATGTCAGGGCTGTTGAGATGCAGTCCGAGGGCTTGTGGATTAGGAAGTGCCTTGCAGCCACATTCTGTCTTGGTTTTATTGGGCGAAGGGAGGGAAGGGGTAGATTGAGGAAGAGGCTTTTGCTGTAGTCGTGACTAGAGTGCACAAGTGCACTGAAAGCAATGGCCTTCTGGGGAAAGGCGTGGAAAGGAAGGGTGCCTCTGAAGGGGTGGAGCTGTAAGTTGGACTCCTTAGCAAGGTCTGTGATGTGTGGAAAGGATGAGAGGGTGGAGTCAAAGATGACCCCAAGGTTATTGGCCTCACAGAAGGGTGAGGGAAGGGGGCCCATGCAAGGTGGTCAGCGAGTGGGTGGGACACAGGGCGCAGGTATCACAATGAGTAGCTCCTCTCTCCTACTGGTATTAAGGCATTTATTGTTGCACAATGCATGTATGGCAGTCAGACTATCATGCATGGGGGTGAAAGGAGGAGAGGCAGCTGATGTGTGCTTGAGGGTGAGGAGTGTGCTGTCAGTATGACACTGGAAGTGAGGAGGGAGGGAAAGTGGAGATGAAGTGGGGCAGAGGGGCAAGGTAGTTGTTGAGAAGCCATGGCAATAGGTTGGTGCCCTGAGGGGGCTCAGTTGTACTTGGGAGGGTCGGTTTGGCAGGAAGGCAGTCAACCATGTGACGGCCCGGTCCATCAGGATGGCTATGAGACGTGCATGCATGTGAGTGTGGCGCAAGGGTACAATGCTCATGCTGCATTCATGCCACATTGGAGCGTGTGAGCCTTGTGTATGTGTTGCTAGTCATGTTGTCACGTTTTGCACATGACCAGTACTCTTCTGGGCATATGTGTGTTTGGATGTTTGGGGGGCAATGCTCGGGTACCCTTGGCCATGGTTTGTTGGACAGTCCATGGGTTAGATGTGGTTTGGTGGCATGCAGTTGGAAATGTCTCTGTGTAGTGTGTGCAGCATTTTCCTGTCCACTGTGTATTGTTGTATTGGTGTGACACGTTGTACTCACTGCCTTCTCCGTGTGTTCCGGCACCAGCCTCTGCTACTCCCACTCCCTCGATCAATTCAAGGTGCAACAAACTGCTACATTTCTCCTCCCACAGCATTAGCTTAATCAGTGAGGCCATTACACCGCCAGTGGCCAGGCATTACTTTCTGTGGACTGCCACAAGGTTGCAAACCCTCAGGCAGAGGTCATCCCACCGCGTATGGCAGTCATGTACTGTGCGTGGCACGGCTCCCACAGCTGACACCTTCTGCGCCACCTGCTCCCAGATGGCATTTTCCTCACTTGTGTGCTCTGCCGGTGGTCTGTGGCAAACAGCTCACCGGCATGTTCCACTATGGTGTTGGTTAGTATGTTCAATTCCTGCTCATAGAAACGTGGCTTCTGCTGTTGCACTTCAGGGACCCGTGATGACATGTCTGCTGACGAGATGCAAGTGTGTATGTGTCTGGATGGCAAACTGTGTTTTCTGAAATGGCTGCTGGCGTGCTTCCAGTTCGGGCAATGATGTTATTTCCGGTGCCGGTGTTCCTGTTGCAATTGTTTCCATGAGGGACATGCCGGTAATGGGGCCAGTGGCATTTATGGTAGCGGTGCTACTGATTTTGAGGGAGAAAACAGTGTTTCCTTCATGCCAGAGTGTGCTCCCACAAAGTTATGATGTGCTGGTGATTCTGTGGTTGTGGTTGCCAGAACCAGTGCCACCACCTCCACGGAATTACTGGCAAAACACTGGCACACTTGTTAAGGCGGCCTATGGGTGCCACACTGCTTCAGAAACCAAGCCAAGTTTGAGTTACTGACCCGGGTCGTTGGTCAAGAATTATGAACATTTACAGGACTCACATGCAGAAAAAGGCATCTATACCCAATACCACAAATGTGAGAATCTCTCTCAACTCAAAGCAAGACACACATGGAGAACACTAATTTGACCAATAAACAGCAGTGTCCGCGGAACACTCACCATTCTCAGCAGTAGCTTTCCAGAGCATGGACAAGTGCAGAGGGCACGCTCCAAAGTGTGCCCTGTCTTGATTAACAGTGAAGGCCATTGTAACAGTGGAACCACACATCTACATTTAATACCTTGCCAGTATATAGTAGTAGTATGGTAGCGGTTCATCCAGCACTACTTTTACCGAACTGCTGTTAATAAAGACATTTTGAATCACATTGTCTTGAATCCATTGTCTCACTGCTCACCCTACAACAGAGCCCCAAGCATGTGTCAGGGTCTATGGTTCCTATGCACTGTCAATTTGCCTACTGCATACTCAAGGCCGCAAAGAAGAAGTAAGGTATAATTGGGTAGACATATAATCACAGCCTTAATAATGGGACACATGCCTGAGAACATCAGATGCCAGTGTGTTTACAAACAAGCACTATACATTTAGAGTTCTGCACAAGACGTTTAATAAAGACAATTCTAGCTGGAGAACTTACTGAGCTAACCTGAGAGTGTGCTATGACGCTTTCTTAAAACAAATGTCAATTGCCATCTTTTTTGGGGCAATTATTAATATAATGTTAACAATTGGATAAGAGGATTGATAGCTGTAGAGAAATCTGGAAAAAACTGTCAACTTATTCATTAATTGGGAATCCACACCCCTGGTGCTGGCTTTCACCTCAACCACCAAGATCTCGTAATCTATAAACAATATAATGGCATACAGCCAGAGTATAATATATCATTATCAAATTGGATGTCGCACATGAGCTAGGTATAAGGACATAGTACTAAAATAGCTTCTCTTTGTGTCTTCTTCGTTTGAGTCCATGGGGGGACCAGTGGTGCATTTTGCTATTTAATGTTTAAGGATTTGCTTTTTTTCTTCTCCTTGATTTGTGATAATACTTGTTAGCATGACGTTCCTTAGATATTTTATTCATCTCACATTTTATGAGTTCCTTGAAGATAGTAAATCTTTTTCCTGATACTAGGCATTTTGCCTTGCTGTTTGGACTTAAAAATAAAGAATAAAATAAAGTCAAGTAAAGTTTGTACCTGGCGGTACATTCTGATTTTAGTTGGTTCTGTGGGTACATTGTTCTTCAGGAAATTTTGAATGGCGTTCTTGTTGCTTCTCATATTAGTTGTAATGCCATTTTCATTCCTTGATACAGCAGACTGATTTTTTCCTTCTTCATGCCCAACATTTGTTCGACTTTTACTGTACCCTGATCGTATTTTTAACATAAGGCCTCACAACCCCACAGCCTGTTATTTTATTTTATCAATTGCCTGAGCTCGCCGATTTCTACAAGTTCCTTTTTAGCTATACTGACTTTTTTCATTTCAGCTATCAACTTTTTAGGCTCTTGAAGTTGATTTGTTCGCACGTGGATATCAAGAGGCAGCCCACCTTCTCTTTTTATAACACTCTCTCGTTGTGCAGTAATTGTTTCACTTGAGGGTAGAAGCAAATGGTGAAGGGCTGGATCATAGTCTATGCTTTTTTCCTTCTGCGTCATTCATGTCTATCTTCGCTGGCAATACCTTTTTCAAGTGCTCATTGCTGTGGTGTTTGCAGGCCGTTTTTAGACAAAAATATCAATCCCCTATTCATCTACATAAATAATTCCCAGAGCCAACCTTTGTCCTTTGCTTTTACCAATATTTTATTTATTTATTTGGTTTTATATTGAGTCCACCTGCTCCTTGTTGCCCTTCGTTTGTGGTTTTGCCAAATCTGTCAGTGCTTACGTCACACAATTGCCAAAACCATTGTTACAGAAGAGAGAGAGGGATGGGGGATTCTGAACTGAGATATATCTGTTTGGCATAGCAGCCAGCAATGCCACTGGATGAAAATGGCAACTCACTAAAGTGTTTTTGTACACTCCTCAGCCATACTACCCAAAGAGGAGTTGGATTAACAATACTTGTTCCGATCAGCAGTTTTTAAGAAGAAAATTGGGTGCTGGGCTTTCCGTTTCCCAGTTGCTCAGTGATTTGAGTTTGTGCTATTTTTGGCTATTTTGCATATAATTCAGCAATTTTGTGCTACATTTGACAGCAGATCTGTTTGTTTAGTCATCCAAAGGCTGCCTCTTTACAACACCCCTACTCTTTTCACGCCCACTCTCTCTACACCCACCCAGCCCACTCCCACTCTCTCTGCCCTCACCCAGTGTCCCATCCTCATAGCATGTGTTGATTGGGTTTTGCTGGGCTATTTTGGGCTACTTCCGACAAGTCCTCCTGAGGCTGCTTTGTTCTTCATGACCATTTTTTTTGCCCACAACTACCATCATCCACACACCCCATTCTCACTCTATCTATGCCCACCCACTCACCCACTGCACCCGGTACTCCCTCTACCCCCACCCACTCGGCCACCACTCTCTCTACCATGCATAACTCTCTCTTTCCCCACCTACCCTGCCCCCACTTTTTCTACCAGTGCCCATCTACCCTACCCCCACTCTCTCTAACCCCACCCTGCCCCTACTCTCTCTACCACAAGACCCATCCTACCCCATTCTCTCTAAATAGTCCCTCTCCCTACGCCAACCACCTTATCTCCACTCTCTTTGCCCCCACACACACCCATCTCTACTCACCCCATCTTCTCTCTAGCCCGACCCCCCCATCCTAACCATGCTCTCTCTATCCCCAAGACCCCATTCTAACCCCCTCACTCTCTACCCCAACCCACCCTACCACCACTCTATCTACCCCTAAACACTCACCCTACACCCACTCGCTCTACCCCTACCCACTGTTCCCCACTTTCTCTGCCCCCAACCACCCACCCTGCCCCCACTCCATCTGCACCCACCCACCATACCCCCACTCTTTCTGCCCCCACCACCTATCCTACACCCACACTCTTTGTCAACACCGACCCTACCACACCCTCTCTGCCCCCAACACCCCTGCCTCCACTATTTCCACACCATCCACCCTATCCCCCTGTCTATGCACCAACCCACCCTACCCCCACTCTCTCTACCCCCACCCACACTACTCCCATTCTCTCTACCCCCAGTCACCTTAACCCCAACTATCTAATCCCCTCCACCTACCCACCCTCTCTTCCCCACCTACTCTCTACCCATCCCCACTGTCTGTTTACCCACCCACCCCACGCCCACTCCCTCTAACCCTTCCCACCCCACCCAACTCTCTCTAAACCCACCTACCCATCCCACCCTACTCTCTGTACCAAACCCTCCCATCCTACCATCAAGCCACCTGCCCTATCCCTACGCTCTCTAGCCCCACTCCACTCTCTCTACCCCTACCCACCCAACCCCACTATCTCTATCTCCACTCACATGACCTATCCTCTCTTTCTACTACCACCCACCTGCCCTTCCCCCTCTGTTTCTACTCCCACCTGCCCTACCCCAATCTCTCTCTACTCAACCATATCCATCTATATGCACACCCACATATGCACCTTGCCAATTCTCTCTCTCTAGCCCCACCTACCCTACCCCCATACTCCCCAAACCCCCAATCTCTCTACCCACTCTCATCCTTCATCTGATACTCTTGCTTTATTCTTTACCTTCCCACTCCCACCATATCTCATTCATGGTTCCCCTTGCTCATCATCGATGACACCCTCTATCAATGGCTTCCTCCCTTGCTCTTTTCCCCTTCTCATTCTCCTGCACCCCTTATCGCATCCTCCTTTGAAACTTTACACTCCTTGCACCCTTGCTTACAAAGTTATACTCACAACTTTGAAAGGCTCTCTGCGACTACGCAATCCTGCAACTGTCGGACCACACAGAGAATAAACCACTGTATTCTATTGCATGAAAAATGATGTACTTTTTAAAAATATCTTTCTAATGTATTCACCATATGCCTACCAGAGATTTAGAGCACCCTCTACCCATCGCTGATAGCGAGACCCCTTCTCCGAAGGTACACAGGCCCTTACTGTGCTCCCGTCAGCTACTGCAGTCAGCACAGTGAAGGACAACCCACACCCATCTTTCTCTGAATGCAAACTTCCAACACAAAGCAGTAGTCTGGAACAGTCTAGGCTCATTGCACACGTCTTCCAGAGCTACTCCATATATCTCTGATCTTTCTTTCTTTTTTTCAAGCCTCTTCTTTAACCCTCTTTGTCCTTGCAGAAAAGCCATCCTTTCCACTTGCTCTCCCTTTTCAAGCCTTCTCTCTGCCATCCCACTTTTCTTATAGCTCCCTACTGAAAGCATATCATTTTCCAGCCCTGACCATGATGCCATCCATCAACCAGACATTCCAGAATTCCCCTGTGCTTCCTTCTCAAACAATAAGTGTTCTTTGCTAAGTGAATTCTGCCGATTCACTGCACTCTAACCCTCACATGCACACCATTGATCGGTTTGCAATTTGTGCATTATTTCTTTTTATAAACCATCATCCACAGTCTGCACCTACAGTTTGCACCAATAGTTTGCACCAACAGTTTGCACTGTGGGGTATGGTCGAGACTACTCCACTCTAATCACTAATTAAATTAGTTAGGTTGAAGTTAGTCATTTAAATATGTTAGATATATTAATAGCATTAATGGTTAGTCCGTGCCACACCACACAACAATGTCCTGCTAGGCTATGATACTCTATCAATCAATTCACTCTATACTCTGTCAGCACCTTTCTTTGGTTTGTATGATTCTCACCAGTGTCTCACATCAGAGCTAAGCCACACACAACGGCTGCAACACCATCATCATCTGTACAATGGCACACACTTCCTATAGGAGTCTGAAGTCCCGCTAACATTTTTTCCTAACTTCCTTCTTGCTGCACCGTGTTGCTTATTTTCCTGCCGTCCATTAACATTCGATTCAGTATAACTAAGGTATTCTTCTAAAGTGTTTCAGCTGAGCCATTATTGTGCTCTATGCTCTTTCTCCACACACTCTCAGGTAACAATGGCTGTGGTGACCTCCTCATAAAACAGCTGGCAGATGGGTGACAGGCATCTGACTCCCATGACCCATCTTGTCTTCTCAAGGACCCTGGGTTTCAAAGGTCCCTAAAAATAATGTTGGGGCAGTTGTAGACAAGCCGCACCATACTGAACCAGCCTCCTCTCTCTGCTCCACTGCTATGCACATTTTATTTCCTGTCATTCACGCTCCCATAGAAGTATAATTGAAAACTTGTTTGTCCAACCAGCTTGTGTTGCTACAATGTACAACTTCCTTAAAAATGCACAATGTCTTCAAATGTTTTATCCCCAAAGACATTTAATTTTGGGAAAAATGGCCAAAGATTTCATGATATTATTGGGTATCTGGAAAAATATTTATTAAACAAATACCGAGGTCAGGAGAGGAAAGGTATATGCAATGATTTTAAAACAAAGTGTGCGGGTGTGCATACATTTTAAATCAATGGGCAAAAATAACAAACAATTTGAGCATTAACAAAACCTTTCATGAATAAATAATACAATACCACTATATGGGTGAACTGGTATCACAAACAAAAATACACAATCACAGAGACTCAATAACTTACAAGTTCATAGATGGTACAAATAAAATGTAAGCAAAACATCCTATATGTGAATAAAGTGCTAAATGGACTCTGTACTTTACAACCTGCAATAGTTGGCCTAGTTTGTAATTTAATATCAGATCACACAAGAGTTTTATTACACAATGCTGTAAGAATAGTTTATACATATGCCCTTGCTGTTAACAATGGCCTTCGCTCAACATGTTTTAGTCTGATGATCCAGAAAATGGTGAACATTATTCAGGAGCTGATAGTTTAAGCCACTCTTTGTCAGGAATCTATAATTAGATACCTTATATGCGCTCTAAAAGAATTGACAGAACTATGGTCTCTGTCAACAGTTGGAGTTTCCACATTGCAAGATACCAAGATGACAACATCATAGGCATTAGTGCTAAAAGTATTTAGAAAGAGGGAGTCTAACCCCTCATCAACCCTAAACGCCATACATAGGGCCTCATTATGAGGGGGGCGGTAAGGGGTTAACGGTGCCGGTATGGGTGCCGGAACCGTTAACCCCTTACCGCCCCATGACAAGGTTTTACCAGACGTCCTTAGCGGGTCCCGCGAGCGGCCCAGCATGCTAACAATGGGCCCGTCATTAACGGGCCCGTTGTTAGCATGCTCCCCATTCCCATTGAACCCCATCGGGGCTCAAATGGGAATGGGGATGGAACGGGTCCAGGTTCCCTGAATGGGGAAATATCGGGCCCTCCAAGGTCGGAATGTCCCGGTATTTCCCCATTCAGGGAACCCGGACCCGGGTTTGGTGGTAGCCATGCCCTTATTACTCCAAACTCGTAATGAGGCCCATAATTAATAAAGTTACTTCTGGGGGACTGTGGTAAAATTCTCCTCAAATAATCACAGGAAGACCTTCAATAAGTCCAGAGTTAGAATGAATTCCATTGTGAACACACAAACAGTTGTGTTGGAGAACTAAATCTTCACTTTTTAATGCAACAAAACCCAACCCAGTGCCTTATAGCAGGGGGAAATAGACCATTACAGTTCTACATTCAAAAGGAATGTTACATAGCAGTTTGTTATCCTCAGGACTACTGGTGCACATTCAGTCATGTCCAGGGAGAAAATAATGTATCTATATAATCGCCCTCAAAGCTGACCGTAGTACTGCAGGATCAGTATTAATGAGCTGTAAAGAATCAAGGGTAATATATGTGAGGCAAATATTGTTGGTAACACTGACAGGGAATGGGCAGCTCAAATGTCCCTGGCAATGCTTACCTTGCACTCAATTATGAAAATGTGCAGAGGAGAGCGTGGTGCGGCACGAAAGTCAATGTTGTGTGTAGTCCAGAAAAATAGATTTCATTAGCAACAGGGGCTACTGGCTCTGAAAAGGGGGGAAAAAGGTATTTAATGTCCAACTAGCTATGAAAGAAATATCATGGAATGTAAGGTCAGAGATGAGCTGGAAGCTTACCTGCAATGTAATGTTCAGAAATGTGCTTCAGTCAGTGTAGAGCAAGGACTCCCAAGATGTTGCTTGGCAACCAGGGAACACATGTATTTGCTCTGTGTGGTCTGAAAAATAAAATGATCACTCGAGCACGTTAGCAGGCTCAGATAAAAATCTCAAGCTCTATATCCGGTGAGATATAACTCTACGCTCACCAGGCGTGCAATGTTCCATTATGAGTAAATTTAACATTTGGATTTTGAAGATACCAAAAGGAGCTCACTTGCCTTGAAGAGCGTTTCTCGTGGCATACTCAGTTGTTGTGGAGAGAGTGGAAGTGATTGCTTGGCAACTAGGCCTTTTTTGGTTTTTACACCTCGGCACAAACGCTGGTGGTCATCTTGCTCTGAAGCTACACCAAGGCACGGAAGCATGCACCAATGGCTCCAAAGTAGCAAAAAGTGAAAATATTGCACTGCCCTGAAAAAACACACAAAGGGCATGGGCAGAAACATAAAATGTGTGTGGACATACCCAGATATGGATGGAAACCTCAACTTGTAAAACCTCAAGTAGTGGGGCAGAATTAAAATTAAACATATAGGAATTAAAAAATCTTGCATGGGAATATTGAAAAAATGAAATAGATAGATCCAGTCCAGTTTCTCAAAGAGATCATTGCTGGCTACTACTCAAAAGCTTGACCCTGTTAACCAAGCTCCATTCATGGAGGTGGAAAGATGAACCATCTTGATAACAGGCCTGTCCTGAAATGAAAGGCTGGTGGCTTCCTTAAAGAAGCCACCATCCTTTCATTTCAGGACAGGCCTGTTACCTTTCTTAACCATGTCCTAGAGGGTATTCTTCAGTGTTAAGCTTTAAGAAGATCACTAGCGTGTTTGTATCACATTCCTTCTTCTCCAGAATGTGGGTTGCTTCTTAGGCTACATTCTGGGGTTCTCAATAGATTAATTTGTTGGTTTAACTAATAAGAGGCTTAATCTTTTCGATGCAGTACTACACCCCCTCCATGAATGGAGGTTGCTTAACATGCCCACTCAATTGAGTAGTAGCCAGCAATGATCTTTTTTAAAATACTGGACTGGATATATCCCTTTCCTTTGTTTCAATATTACCGTACAGGCATTTATTTAATTCCTAGATGTCTAATTTTGATACCTCCGCCCTACTCAAGGTTTTACTAGTGGCGGTTTTCCATCCACATCTGGAAATGTCCATGCGCTATGTGTGTTTTTCACGACAGTGCAATATTTTCACTTTTTTCTACTTTGGAGCCGAAGGTGCATGCTTCTGTGCCTTGGTGTAGCTCCAGAGCAAGATGGCCACTGGTGTTTGTGCTGAGGTGTATAAACGAATAAAGGGCCAGTTGCCAAGCAACAATTTTCGCTCTCTCCACAACAACTGAAGAGGCATTCACGATCAGCCACGAGAAACGCTCGGCAGGGATGGTCAGCTCCTTTTGGTATCTTCAAAATCTGGATGTTTAATTTACTCATAACGGAACATTGTGCGCAGAGTCACATCTCGCCTGATGTAGTTCTTGACACTTTTATCTGAGCCTACTAACGTGTTCAAGTGATCATGTTCCCTGGTTGCCAAACGACATCTCCGGAGTCGCTTGCTCTACACTGACTGAAGCTCATTTCTGAACATTACGCTTGAGGAAAGCTTCCAGCTCATCTCTGACCCTACATTCCATGATATTTGTTTCATACCATTTTCCTCCCTTCCCAGAGCTAATGATCAGAGCCCCCGAGCCCCTGCTGCTACTGATATCTATTCTTCTGCACTACACATGACATTGACTTTTGTGCCGCTCCATGATCACCTCTGCACATTTTCATCGTTGAGCGCGAGGTAATTCGTTGAGTGCGAGGTAAGCATTAACCTGGGACATTTGAGCTGCCCATTCCATGTCCATATTACTGACTTCATTTGCCTCACAAATATTACTCTTGATTCTTTACAGCTCATGAATATTGAACCTACAGTACTACGGTCAGCTTTAAAGGCTATTATATAGATACATTATTTTCTCCCTGGACACAACTGAGTGTGCACCAGTAGTCCTGAGAATAACAAACTGCTATGTAAGGTTCTTTTTGAATTTAGAACTGTAATGGTTGTTTACCCCGTGCTATAAATAACTGGGGTGTGTTTTCCTGCATTAAGAAGTGAAGATTTAGTTCTTCAACACAACTTTTGCATGTTCGCAGTGGCATACTTTTGAACTCTGGACTTATTGAAGGTCTTTCTGTGATTGTTTGAGGAGAATTTTACCACAGTCCCCTAGAAGTAACTTTTTAAATTATGTATGGCGTTTGTGGTTCATGAGGGGTTAGACTCTCTCTTTATAAAGACTTAGAGCACTAATGGATATCCTTTTGTCTTCTTGGTATCTTGCAGTGTGGAAACTCTGAGTGTTGTGAGAGACCATAGTTCTGTCAATATTTTTAGAGCCCACTTAGGGTATCTAATTATATATTCCTGACAAAGAGTGACTTTAACTATCAGCTCATGAAGAATGTTCACCTTTTTTTGGACCATCAAACTGAAACATGTTGAGTGAACGGCAGGGCTAAGAGCATGGACATATGTATAAATTATTCTTTTAGTATTGTGCAATAAAGAACCTGTGTGGTCTGATATTAAATTACAGACCAGGCCAACTATTGTAGGTTGTAAAACCCAGCTAAATTCTAACTTTGTTAGAGTAGGATTCCTTTTTGCAGTTTATTCACATATAGGGAGTTTCTGCTTACATTTTTTGTTACCATATTTGAACATTTATATTATTGAGTCTCTGTGATTGTGTATTTTTGTGGGTGATTCCAGTTCATCCATATAGTATTTTTTTAATATTTGTTGATTAAAGTTTTTCTTAATTTTCTATTTTTTCATAATTTTTTCAAACTGATTTTGGTTTATGTACACCCACACACTTTGTTTTCCATCAGTCCAGATATCTTTCTTCTCCTGATCTCTGTTTATGTTTAATAGTTACTATTGAGGGTTATGGGTCAAAGGATCGAATACAAAAGATCGAAATGCAATAGGGTCGAGTCAAAAGGACCGAAAACAAAAAGGTTGAATTTTTTATTTTTTCGGGGGTAGCCCCCCTGAACCCCTGTTTTTGGTGTAAAACCTATACGGAAACCCCCAAAAAAATATACATTTAAAAAAAGGCATTCAACCTTTTTTTTTTTTCGGTCCTTTTGACTCGACCCTATTGCATTCGATCCTTTTGTTTTAGATCCTTTGACTGGACACCACTATTGAGACAGGGTGGGGTCACGGCTGCATATATATATTCATTCATACAGCTGCGTCCTGGGTTTCCTTTATTTTTTCCTTCATCTGGAAACATTATTTCATCTAAACTAGAAACAATTTTCAACTTCAAATGCAGAAGCTGTCAACATGCTTCCATTATGTGAACATAGAGCACTTACTATCTACATTTACTTATATATATATTAAAAGGCACACTGTATTTTAAAGTATAGCACTGTTCAGGTGCTCGAATAACTAATTTGAGGTTTTGGGCCCCCGTTGCCCATTTTCTGTTCTGAGCTTTTTTCAAACAATGGACTGTTTCTCACACAGAAAAACAACATTAATCACCAGTTGCCAAACGCCTGCTCAATTCAAGTCCATCAGCCCTCGTCAGTTTTAACACAGGGGAATGTCAGTCCTTAAATGCTTAGGTCCAGATTAAAGATGTGGGTGCACTTCCCTTAAAACATTTAAAATCATTTTAGGAGTCATTATTCTTATGAGCACTGATTTTAATGCAGCACGTATTGTGCAGTAAACCCGGAATTTAACATCCATAAGTAAATACACCTTGTCGAGCCTCTTTAAAGAAGAAAATGCAATCTAATTTAAACAGTGCACATTGACAAGGATTTCCAAAATCAATAACTACCCAACACTACCGAAAATGATGCACATGCGCCTGATTCACAGAAGCCTTTTATAATGGCACAATCCCATTGAAAAAAACGCTCTGTGAACCAGGCCCTATATTTAGCCTCTACTAAGAACTCCCTGTAAACAAGCCCAACCGCCACAACTGTCATTTATAAATAATGCTCTCCGTGAGGAGGCCATTGTGTGATTTTCCCATTGTTTAGCAGTAAGTGCGTTTCTGGTGCTTTAAAAATAGAACAGCATAGATAA